>NW_011888984.1:1909145-1932120 GCF_000151845.1 Pteropus vampyrus | reverse complement strand
TCCAGACAGTTGCTAGCCAGGAGAAAGCAGATGAGGCCGCGTCAGTGTCATACAAGATGGATTTCAAGGCTCAAAGCACTTGTCAGAAGAACAGAAAAGGCCATTTCATGCTGATTTTTAAAAATTCACCTTTGTACTTGGCAACCTGGTTTAGGGGAATATAAATTAAAAACCGACATGGCTACAGGAAAACTGAACAAATCCACAGTCAGTGGGAGATGCTGACAGGGGCCTCATTGAAATTGACGGATCTAATAGCCAAAAAATCAGGCTGTAGTGGATTTCAATAACCCCTCAAAACTGGATTTTACGTTTATACATATTTTGTGCCTAGCGAACAGAGAACACATTTTTTCCAACTCACACATAGAAACACCTACTGGAAAGGACTGTGGTGAAGCTTAAGTGAGATTATACATTAATGTAGTTTTTCATCAGGCAGGTAGTAAATACTCATCAGGAAACTTTTAAAAAGCTGTTTTTTTCAAAAAAATTTCTTTGTATCCCTGGGAGCTCATAAATTAACTTGTTGGTGGTCATTGTATATTGAATGCCTACTGTATGCAGGGTACTGGTTATGCATTGGTGGATTTAAAAAAAAACAAAACAAAACAGCAACCACTTCAGGAGTGAATGGGTATTTGTGGAGTATAGTGTTTATTCTCTTCTCTGACCACTTGGGGAGATTATTTAACCCACTGCAGGTGCCGTTCTGATTGGCATCATTAATTAACACACGTTATTTGGGTCTTAGATAAGCCTTTGATTGGCCAAGAGCAGCATCTCATGAGAGTAGGAACCGTCAGTTCACCATCAGAGCTCTGGGGTGGGAGCGGTTTCTGGCCGTGGTGAGATGCCGACTTCGTGGGCCTGGGTCCAGTCAGACTGCTGGTGGCACCCAGCGTGAGCAGGGGACACGGTTATACTTCAGAAAGACCTGTTTGGACAGGTTGTAGAAGAGCAGCGTGTTTTAGAGAAGGGGCGACAGCTGTCACTTCGGAGCGAGAGCAAGAGACTTCGTCCGTTACTCATCAGAGGCGCTGCCAGCACGGGGGGTAAAGAGTCGTAAAGTTTCCTCAGTCTGTAGAAATGCGATCAGAGAGGTGATGCTTAGGGACTTGAATCTTGGTCCCTTTTCTGTGGCAAACATCATGCCCCGGAGATGGGAATGGCTGACACTTCTCACACGCTCACCGTGTGCCTGTCTCTGTGCCGAGTGTTCGTACTTATTAACTTACTTAATCCTCACCACCGTGTCAAGAGGTGGGTCCACCCTTGCTGCTCCAGTTTTACTGACAAGAAGGCTGTCGAGTGACTTGGGCCCCCCGTCCAACAGTGCCAGAGCCAGATTTCGGCTGCCCAGAGGCTATCTAGCTAAACTCTTAACCGTTTCACAAGGGCTGGTTGGCAGCTAAGCTGATGAACGTTTGCACACACGGGGTAGCCACAGTGAGGCTGGGTTTATTGTGTGTCCTGCACTGTGCTGAGCGTTTTGTACGTATAGCTTCATTTCACTCTTTCATCAGCCCCCCATTTCTCAGATAAGAGCACTGAGGCTCAGAAACGTTGCGTGACTTGGAAGATGTGGTGTAGTAAGGTGGGCGTTCACCTCTTAACAGTGTCTCCACTGAGTGTCTCCGCTGTGACCAGGCCTGAGAGCCGGCCCCGGCCGTCCCCTCAGCAGTCCTGCTGGGAGACGTCACCCCTCCTTCCCTGACAGCTGACTCTGAACTCACCTGCTCTTCCCTCTCAGAGCATGCCAATTACTTTGGTGTGGATGAGAAGTTGGGACCGGTGGCTGTGAGCATCAAGCGGGAGAAGCTGGAGGACCACAAGGACCATGGGCCTCAGTACCAATACAGGATCATCTTCCGGACCCGTGAGGTAGGTCCCATCACTCGCTATTGTTACGTAGATAATCGCCGCTCACGTGTGCCCTTGCTCTGCGCCAAGTTCTGAGGGAAGCACGTCCCCTGCCGCGTCCCGTGTCATCCTCCCAGCAACCTCACGAGCACAGTCCTGTTCGTCCTCCAGTTTACAGAAGGGAACCTGAAGGACATGTCTGAGATCGGTGAGGAAGCGGCCAGGCCAGGAGCAGGATTCTTCCATTTGCAAGAGATTAACTGGTTAGCGTAAGAAATAAAGGGAGAGAGGTAGGGGATTCCCTCAGAACCATGAGGTGCCCTGCAGAGTGGAGGGGCAGGAACTGGGCCAAAGGCGCTGCTGTTGCTACTGGTGTTCAGAGCCTCCCCGCACTTCTCTTCACTCTGAGTTGAGAATCCCATTGTTCCCGCTCGGTCACAGGTCTTCCTCTTGGTAACAGGTCACCTGTTGCCAGGGAACAAGGCCCGTTGGGGGCACCCTGCTTGATTAGGACTCTTAAGTTATAAGTGACAGAAATCTACATCTAACTGGCTTAAGTCAGAAAGAATTCAGGTAACTGCAGATCCGGGGGTGGGGCTGGCGTCCGCATGGCGGACCCGGGGACTCCCGTGACGGTACTGGAGAACTGCTTTATCTCTCTGATCTGCTCAGCTCTACTTTCGACACTGTGAATGCCATTATCTTCTGCCACCAACAAGTTCTCTCCATGTCATGGGAAAATGGAGACTGGCTGCCCAAGACTTCCACATCTTTATACCTTCTTCTCTACAGGGAAGACACTTATCTGCTGAATCTCTGGGAAGGGCTCTGATTGGCTCTGCTTGGATTACATGTCCACACCCTGGGCCAGTCACTGTAATCATGGGTGGCAGAGGAAACTGGCCAGATCTAGGATATACGGTCCACCCAAGATCCTGGGGCAGGGCAGGGCACCATGACTGACAGGTCCATCAGAGCCACCTGGAGGAGGCAGCGGGGTACTTCCTCAGCAAAAAGAAGGGAGCCAGGCCAGCAGAAACGATGGAGACTTCCAAAAGACCTTTACAGAAAAGGGACCATCATCAGCTGGGCAAGCCCCCCAAAATGGGTCTCCTTCAATCCTGCATTGGCCCAGATGTGGGAGCCCATCAGGCGGCTGCTGCCAGAGACTTTGGGTTTGGGGCCCGGCGAGCCCCGGCCTCATCCAGACTGGCAGACGCTGCACTGAGGGCCCAAGCCCCGCCCCTCGCGAGGACCTTCCCACTCAGGGCGGATGTGATGACACAGAGGCTTTGTGGCCGCTGAGAGGAGACAGCCCCAAAACCTCATGCCCCAGATTGCAGGTGGTCAGCGGCCCCGCTGCCTCCCCAGCCTCCTCCTCCCCTCCTCACCTTTCTGGCCACATGAGCACCAGGACAGAATGCGAAGTGACACTGCATCAGACTGTTCTGTGACGTTTGGGGAACTGCTGGGTGAAATGACGATGACAAATACTTAAATAATAATTACTACAATTGTTATCATATTGGAAATCTGCATGACACTGTGTTGGGCATTTTCTATGCCCTCTACATACTCATTTAAAGGTCATGACAATTCTATGATGAAGGCACCATTGTTGTCATTTACAGATGACAAAACAGGCATAGAAAGGTTAAGGGACTTGCTCAAAGCACCCTCCAGTAAGTGGCAGGGTGAGGTGTCAGCCTGCACCCCAGCCGCTGCTTGGCTGCCTCTGGGATTCCACTGACAGTTCAGACCACGTCAGACCCATTCATGAGTTGTGAACGGAAGAGTGCCAGTGTTTTTATGTTGTTACTGTTGTGTTTTAATGAAAATAGAATATGTAGAATGAATTTTTAAAATGCCAGACTGCATTGCACATTCCGAGAGTCATGAGGCTTTGGTGCAGAGATGCTGGGTCAGAGTATCATATTTTGCTGGGGTTCCTCTTTAATAAATTTGAAACTGTCTTAGTGCCATTTCTGGCTTATGCCTGCTTCTGTCCACTTTATACCCCAACACCCACAAAACTAGCCTCCACTCTGCCCCAGGCTGGGCCCAAGGCTCAGTGGCACAGGTCGGGGATTCATGCACCCCGCAAGAGACTCGCTCAGCACCACCCGTGACAGCCCTGTGCTGTGTGCCGAAGGGACAGTAAGTAGTGGATAAAGCAGCAGAAGTGCATGTGTACTGCGTTCCTGTGGGGGAGGCAGACAATACTCAAATGCCTTAGTGAATTATGGGGTGTGGTACATGGTGACAAGGTGGAAAGTCAAGCCAGGAAGAGAGATGTTAAGTGTGAGGGGCGGTGAGATTTTTAGACAGAATGGTCAAGGGAGGTGTCACTGGGAAGGTAAAGACCTGAAGGAGGTGAGGGAGGAGCCACGTGGACACCTGGAAGGAGAGCGTTGCAGACAGAGGGAACAGCCATTCGCCAGTGCAAAGGTCCTGAAGTAGGACTGTGCCAGGCTTATTGGAGACCTGATATGGGTCCTGGTTTGGCCATTCAGCAGCTGTGAAACCTTGCGTATGTGGCTGCTTCTCTCAGAGCCTTGGTTTCCCCAGACTGTGGTGTGGGCTTGTGAGATCGCATGTGTAAAGTAGACAGTGCTGGGCCTGGCCCTGGGGAGAGCCCAGTGAAGTTAGCTCTCAGTCTGCTGTGCCCTCGTCACACTGCAGTCAGCCCTGTGAACTTGAGCCCACCATGAGGTTCACACCACAAGCAGCCCTTTCTGTGCCCTCACGCATGCACAGGCCACACCCAGACTTAGCGCGGGGCCAGGTCTGAGGACCTTGTCATCTGGAGTTGGAGATAAGGACAGTGACCAACAAGATCTGCCTGCCCCTTCATAAGGCCCCTCTGTGGCGAGGTAGAGCAGAGGGCCGCGTAGCGTAGCCCAAAAGTAACAACAGCAGTAACAGCAATGATAGCTAACGCTTTTAGCACACATTCCTGCCAGGCTCTGTCCTAGGTGTTTTATATGCATTGGCCTTCAGATCCTCTCAAGAGTCCCATGATGGGGTTTCCATTATTATCCTCATTCTACAGATGAGGGGGTTGAGGCCCAGGGAGAGAATCACTTATTGGGGTGCCCCCGTGGCAGAGCTGAGACGCGGACGCAGGCTTCCTGGCTCCTGCCCATGCTCTTCGCCACTTGCCACATTGGCTGTCGGGTCAGGTTTGAATTCTGGCTCTGGGAACAGACAGTCCTGGGTTCAATCTGGCTCTGCCACTCAGTAGCCCTGTGTCCTTGGGCAGATGGTTTTACTTCCGGTCCCTTAGTATCTTCACCTATGAACAGGCTGTGTGCTGTTCCCCGTCTCCTGAGGTGGCGGGAAGGTTCTCTTGGACTGACGCGTGTGGCAGCACAAGGCTGCAGGGCAGCAAGTGCTCTGAGCGGCGCTGTGATCACACTCTCCCCTGAGGTCAGAGGGCCTCGATGGGGAGCACGGGTGGAGCTGACAGAGTTCTGTCCTTCTGTCCACACACACATCAGGCTCTTACAAACCGAGGTGTGGGGGCCAGAGTGAGGGGCCCCAGGCTGTTTTCCAAGCCAGCTGGCTGGCCCACCCCAGATGGCCACCCCCGGCCGCCAAGCAGACAGTCGAGTGGGCCCACATCTCCTGGCAGATGGGATGTGAGCATTGCCAGCACCAAGCTCCCTGCCGGGGTGGGGACAGACTCGGAGCTGGGCTTTGGCTGCACGCGTATAAATGTTGGGCCCCGGTCCCCACCCCTGAGCCTGGACAGGATGACCTCAGGCCAGGGCTGCCCTTTCTGGCCCACCAGGCCCTGTGGGTTCCATTTAGTCTCTCAAACATGAGTTTTTGACAGATGTTAGTTTTGTTAGGGTTAGAGGTTTGGATTTTCATTTTCTTCTTTATTCAAAAAGTTAACAGTCGCTCATTGCTAAGAATTTAAAGAGTACATAAGTAGGCAGCGTACAAAAGGGAGAGTCTCATATTAAAGTGAAGAAAGCAAGCATAATGATGCATCAGTTGAGACCTCATTTGTGTTCAGTAGGTAGGTACCTCTGATTGTGCATGTATCTGTATAATCTGTATAAGCATACTGTTAAGTTAGGAGGGAAGCAAACTGTAGCTTCCTGTTCAAGGTTAAACTTTTTTTAATTCTTGACTGCGTCCGTGGCTTTGTACAAATACATTTGACGTGCGTACACATAATAATGGCTAACACATTGAGCGTTTACCGTATGCCAGCTATAATGCTAAGCACTGTACGTGGCTCATGTTATTAAATTCTGATAACCCTTCGAGGCAGGCACTATATTCCCCATTTTATAGATGAGAAACAGGCCCAGAGAAATGAAGTGCCTTGCCCAGGGTCACACAGCTAGAGAAGGGGTAGAGCCAGGATTCAAACTTGGTCAGTCTGACTTAAAAAGTGACCTTCCAGGAAAAGTTCTTACATGGTGCACCCACCACCCAGCACGGAGTAAGGCGGGGACGCATCTGGGCAGGAGAACCACCTGTGCAAATAGGAACGTCCTTGCTTACGTGGCCCTGAGGCCCTTTCACGGCTCACTTGATTGGTTACTCCAGCGAGATGCGTGAGTGTAAAGTTTTCGGTGAGAGATGGGAAGTCATTAGCAGGTTCTGTACAGAACAGAGACATGATCTGACTCAAGCTGCTTCAGGAAGAAGGCTGGGGTGGAGTGACAGCAGGGGCGGGAGCACGGAGACGCTGCTGTCACGGTCCAGGTGGACTATTATATGACAGTGGGCAGAACCAGGTGGGGAGGAGAGGTGGCCACTCGCTGCAGACTGCCAGTGCCCTACTTACTCTGCCCCACGGAGAAGGAAACCTGGGAGCTTTTCAAGTAACGGCTTTTCGTCTAGTCATCAGAGCCAAAACGTGACCATAGGCCACCTGTCTCCAGTGTGGAGGATGAACGAAGATTTCTGGCCCACACTGTCCCTTGGCCCCAGCAGAGGGCGCTGCAGGGCAGTGTCAACAGGACACAAAGACGCTGATTCTGTTGATGCATTGATTGAAACCTACAGCCCCAGGGCCACACAGATTGGCAGGGCAACGCATAAAGTATTGCTTTTCATGACCTATTTCAACACTACCCTGCCTATAATAAGAGAGATTTGTGCTTGTTTATTAACTACCAAGGCTAGAACTGGGAATTCCCAAGCATGAGATCATTCTGTTCCTTCCACGCACGCCTCTTGCCCTGGTCCTGTTTGGCAAGGGCCATGTGCTTAGAGGCGGAGTCATGACATGTTAATTTTGCCTGTGCCCAATCCTGTGTGTGCCCACTGGCTTAAGGGAGTGTGTTTTCCCAGTGCGTACTTACCCTCAGTCGTTAAACCAGAGCCCCTTGGTGCTTGTGACAGTTCCTCAGCGGGGAGTTTTCCCTTGTGCTGCTGCAGACCCTCGGCGCGCCCTCTTCGTGTGGTGTTGGAGCAGCTGTGGCAGCCCCAGGCATGGCAGCACCTGTGGCCAGCAGCACATCAAGCCTGAGCAGTGTCAGTGAGGACGCAAAGCGACGGGGGCTCTCAGACAGGGTTGGCGGGTGCAAATTGGTACACTCGGAAGACTGGCCGTGCCGTAAAATTAAAGGTTAACATGCCTGGTGACAGAGCAATTTCTCTTTCAGGTATAAACCCAAAAAGAAAATGTGTTCTTGTGCACGAAGAGGTGCTTCTGTGAATGTCCCCAACACACTGTTCATAGCCATCAAACACAGGGGCCGTTCCCATCAGTGGTAGAGCGGGTTAAATCCATCATGGTGGAAATGTCAGCCTCTAGCAGCAACATGATCGAATCTCACATCCATAGCGTTCAGAGAAAGAAGCCAGATGGAAAAGAATCTAAACTGCATGAAGCTCACAAACAGGCAGAAATAAGTTAATGGGGTTAGAAATCAGGGGAGGAAGAAGGGGCACAGAAAGGCTTCTAGGGGATGGGACTGTTGTATTTCTGGATCTAGGTGGTGATTACGTAGGTGTTCACTGTCATAATTCCTTTAGCTCTACTTCTATGTGTTGTGTACTCTTCCGTGTGTAGATTATACTTCACAGTCAAAAAAAAAAAAAAAAAACAAAGAAAATAATGAGCTTTGGAGAAGTCAGGCCTAGGTTGGAATCCTGATTCAGCCACTTAGCTGTGGTGACATTAGATAAGGCTCCTAACGTCTTGGAGCTTCTGTTTTCTCATCTGCAAAATGGGGATAATAAAATCTCCCCTGAACGGATCTATACATATAATTAGGTAACTGCTGTCATACCTGAAATGCGGTGCAGTGAACTAAACTTTTGTAAATGTGACTTGTTATTAAGATATATCAGTTAGAAATTGCTTTGTCTGCAAAGTAACGGGAAACCTGAGAAGCCATTGCTAAAACAATAAGGAGTTATTTTAATTTAATTATCTAACAAGAAGTCTGGAGTCAGGCCACTGCTGGGATTGATATCTCTCTGAGTTTTTTGTGTGTCTTTCCTCATGATCACAAGATGGCTGCCACAGCTCCAAACATCACACCAATGTCCTTCGCAAGAAGAAATGGACAAGTGGAAAGGGGCTGTCCTTTTATCAGGGAGGACTCTACCCCACAAGTTCTCCCCAAGCTGAATTCCCCTCACGGCTCATTGCCCGAAAGCAGTCATGTGGCCAGCTGTGGGAAAACTTGGGCAGCAGCATGTAGGCCAGGGGAGCAGGATGGCTGCGATTGGCTTGACTAAAGGTCTTCAGCCCGGTTACACATCAGAGTCACCGGACTGGTATTAAAAGAGTGTGTGTACGTGTGCGTGTATAAGTACACACACAAGTCTACGTATACCTAAATGTATACGTACACGTGTACCTGGGCCCTACCACCGACCAGCTGAGTCACAACCGCTTGTCGTGGTTTTGTCAGGAAACTGGGTCGAAAGCAGGTGCCACGGTTCAAGATCCAGGATGGTACTGGTACCCAGGGCAGGCAGGTATTTTACCCAGAGCTTATGATAATGTGTTTACATTTAATAATGCTATAATAACGAGAGTGTTTATTCAAGTGCCCACCTCGTGCAGCCTGTTTTATTCGTTATACTTCTTACTCCCTGACATAATCCATCTCCCCCAGGAAGGTCAGCTCCACAAGGCAGGGGTCTTTGTTTTGTTCCCGGCACTGAGTCAATGTCTATTAAAACAAATGAATGTATGTCCCTCGCACTGTCTCGTTTGGTCCTCCCAGTGCCCCTTCAGGGTTACGATACTATCACTGTACCTGTCTCACAAAAGAGGATGTCGAGGCTCAGAGATAGGAAGTCGCTTGGTCAACATCATACAGCCAAGAGGCAGCAAGTTCAAGTCCTGGCCCAGACTCAGGGCTTTCTGGCCCTAGAGCCCAAGCTGCTGACTGTCATGCATGTCACTTTGAGAGTAGGACACCTTCATGCTCTAATCCCTTCTCGGGTCCCAAAAGCCTTCTGACCGTCTCTTGTCTCCCTGGAACAGCTCATCACCTTGCGGGGCTCTATCCTGGAGGATGCCACGCCCACAGCCACGAAGCACGGGACAGGGCGGGGCCTGCCCCTGAAGGACGCCCTGGAGTACGTCATTCCTGAACTCAACATCCACTGCCTTCGGCTGGCTCTCAGCACTCCCAAGGTGACGGAGCAGCTACTGAAGCTCGACGAGCAAGGGGTGAGCTAGGGCCGGGGCCAGAGCCACCGGGGCACAGTGGCTCCGCTCCTGGGACCTCTTTCTGTGTTTGTCACTTTCTTTTTATTAAGTAAAAGGAGTGATCTGTTACCTAATTCCAGGGGTGCCAAGGGCCAGAATGTGACTGGGTCTCAGGAAAGAAATAGTCTAGGGATAAGATGACCACCAGGTTCGTGTGTGTGTGTGCGTGCGTATGTACATATGTGCACAGTCCTGTCTCCTCCCCTCTCTGCACACTGGCCTCCGTCGGCTACAGAGTTGCTACTAGAATTGTAGCCACAGACCGAGCCCCACTGGCTGACTCGCATTCCCAAGAGAACCTCTGACTGCCCCACACTTAGGTCAGGTGTCTTTCCCTAGTCCAGTCACCAGTGACCAGAGGAATCAGGGCTACATCTAACAAACATAGTTACTGGGGACCCACCCCCTAAAAACAGTGTCAATTCTACTGAGCCCTGAGCCCTTCAGAATTTCCCTTTGCAGAGCCTTAGCCACTTTCAGTTCACCGACTCTGGGAAGCCGGCCGAGGCAAACAGTCTCCTTCACTCGCGAGAGCAGCATCGCTCTCTGCCAAGACGATGAGAATAGGCAGCATGGGCACCTTGTCATGCCCTCTGGAATGGGAGGGAGGTAGAGGGACAACTGGGACATGCCCCCAAGCCTTTTTCCTTCCTCTCTGGCTCTGGTGCTGAATTCTCCTGTGACCCCAGCAGCTCCCCGGGCTCAGCGCCTGAGAAAGCCCTGTTTGTTCTGTTCCCTCTGACATCTGTGCCTGGCCTGCCTCCATTAAGCCGCTCTCGCTTCTGCAGCTCTGCCGGAAACACAAAGTGGGGATCCTCTACTGCAAGGCTGGCCAGAGCTCGGAGGAGGAGATGTACAACAACGAGGAGGCCGGCCCCGCCTTCGACGAGTTCCTCTCCCTGATCGGGGAGAAGGTCTGCCTGAAGGGCTTCACCAAGTACGCCGCCCAGCTGGACGTCAAGAGTAAGTGGCAGCCGCGGCCTGGTGGGGGAGCCGGTTAGATCAGCCACCCCCATACGCCCACCCAGTGGCAAAGTCGAAAGGCCTGGAGATGCCAGGGAGAGGACTGGGGCCGCGCGAGCTCCGGGACCCCGCCGGTGGGAGTGCTGTGAGCACAGCCACTTGGGCAGGTTTCGTTTAAGTCTGAAGAGTCACCGACTCTGTGTCCCAGCAACGGCACTGCTGCACGTGTCCTCCGAGGACGCGTGCATGTGCACGCCGGGCAGTGTCCTGCATGCTCACAGCTGCAGGCACCGGTGGCGCCCAGCGTGCGGGGGTGGGCTTGTGGCATATCTGTGCAGGGTTACGGTGCTGTCACTGGACCTGTCTCACAGAAGGGCATGCTGAGGCTCAGCAGTAGGAGGTCACTTGGTCAAGATCACGTACTGGGACATATGTCACTGTCATTGTATGACAGCGACAATGACAAACTGGGGCCACAGGCATCAGCCTAGATGAGAGCCACATACTTTGTGTTGTACACGGCCAGCGGGTCTCAGAACAAGTCTGAATGACGCCTTCTGCAAGCACACAACAGTGTATTGTTTGGAGGTTTGTTCTTATCATAAAACTAAAGAAACCGAGGCAGTGGCCGACACGATGTGCAGGGGTGTGGCTGCCTCTCCAGAGAGAGGACGGGTGTCACTGGAAAGTGGTTCCTGCAGAGCATCGGCAGTGGGCTATTGCCAAAGGCAGGTGACGTGCACAACATACGTTAGAGCGTTCCCTGTGCATATATGTGCACGTACGTACGTAGATTTTGAATGATGTATGAGATCGAAATGTTTCATGATAAGTAGATTGCGAGATAGAGATAGGTGACGTTGTGAACTGGTGTCATGGCTCCCTGGGGAAGGCATTGCCCATTGGCCTTGGGGGTGGGCCGTCATCGGGTCAGTTTTCAGGCTGAGTCGGAAAGCCCGAGATGGGGCCCTGACTTGCTCGCTCACTCTTGCCTTGCCTCGCCAAGCCTCAGTTTCCTCATCTGGAAAACAAAAGTCCAGATGAGGAGACCAAACTTAGGGGTGAATCAGGAGTTGAGCAGGCGCGGGCAGCTGTCGTCATCCTCGCCCTCAGCTCCTCCGGTGAAGGAGGTGGTAGGAGGAATAGCATCTTATTGCGCCAGCTGCTAGTTTTGGGGTCTTGGACAAATAGTTTTGCTTCTCTGCCTCAGTTCCCTTATCTGTAAAATTACGGTAATAATTGCGCTTACCTCTGGAGTTGAACCTAGCATACCGGGCCCTCACTCTGCGCCAGGCACTGGACCTGTCCAGCCTCCCGGTGCTCCGCCCACAGTGTGCCGACGGGCACAGGCCTCTCACTGCTGCCTGGCAGCAGGCATGAGCGGTAGTGGTGTGGTTTTGTTGGTGAGCCACCAGAGGGGCTGTACACTCAGAAGAGATAGACTTGCTTGCTGTCCCCCTTCTCAGACAGATGCCTGCTCCCAAGGCTCAGCATCTGCCACTAAGTGATGGCCGTGAGCTTGCCTCCTCGCTGGCTTGCCGTGAGGATCAGATGCCCAGCACAGTGCCGTAGAGAGAATTAGCTCTCAGATAGTCATCGGTTGCTGCCACTCATTGCAAGTGTGACTTTAGGCACATCACTCCCTCCCTGTGCTTCAGTTTCCCCCTCTGAGACATGGAGTCATTAGAGATAACCAGTATCCTGACCATCGATTATCATTCTCTGCTTTTCTTTGTGGTTTTGCTACCTGTGTGTGCACGTCTATGGAATATAATTTGTTTTGCCTGCTTTTGAATGTAATATGAATGCAGCCGTACGGTATCTGCTCCTTTGTGTCTGGTGCCTTTCATTCAACATTATATTCAGGGATTTACTCATGTGGTGGTTGTGACTCATTCCTTGTCGTACGTGTGTATTTGTCCACAGTACGAATATACCTGTTAGTTTATTTGTTCTTTTGACCAACAGTTGAAGACACTCGTACCCATATTCCAAGACATGGGTGTGCAATCGTTTAGACTGTGATCCTCAGAGAGGAGGTGCAGGGTCACCCATTAAACCTAGCCTCAGCTTCAGTGGATACTGCTGAAAAATTTTTTCAAGTGGTTGTACCAATTTACATACCTAACCAGCCACATAAAGGGTTCCAGTTGCTCCATGTCCTCACCAGCCCTTGGTACTGTCAGAATTTTAAATTGTTTCCAGTCTGGTGGGTGTGTAATGTAAGGTTTCCTTTTTATCTAAATGTATTTAATTTTCAAGAGTGGAGTTCAGTGAAAACATCAAGTTAAAAACTGACACAGATGGTATGTGGGATATGGCAGAAGCACAGAGGTTTTGGAAACGTGGTACTAACTGTTGTTTCTTTTCAGCGGACTCCACAGGAACCCATTCCCTCTACACGACGTACCAGGACTATGAGATCATGTTCCACGTCTCCACCCTGCTCCCTTACACCCCCAACAACAGGCAGCAGGTCAGTAGGGGCCAGGGCGGGGGGCACATGATTTCCATCAGACACACAGCTGAACCCCAGGCACCTGCCCTCCCCACAACTGTTAGCTGGCTGCCTGCCCGGCATTGGCTGTCCTGGTGCTGTCCTGTGCAGCAGATGGAGGCCATTGGCCTTGGGGACCCTCTGCACCACAGTCACGTTCTCTGGGTCAGGTGTCATTTGATGTCAATTTTTTCTTAGTTGTTCCTTGGCCACCCTGCTTGCCTCTGACTACCCCGGCTCTCCTCAGGGATCTCTTGAGTCATCAGGGAACCTATAAAAAAAAGAAAAGAATGAATCTATCAACATTACTTCAACTGCAAATGACAGAAACGCAAATCAAACTGGCATAAGCAAAAAGCGAGATTTATTGGGCTGTATAACTTTCAGGTGCTGGGAGAGGGCTGGCTTTAGGTGTGGCTGGATCCAGGGCCTCAGACGGTGTTAGGAATCCTATTTCTCACCTCTTCTTTTCTTCATAGTGACCTCATTAATAGGTCTTCCCAAGTAGTGGCAAAGATGCCCCCTAGCCGCCCTCATGTCACACTCTCCCAGTGCAGTCACCCCAGGGGAAAGAGCGCTGTGTCTCCCAGCTCTTCCAGAAACGTTTCAGGGCTGAATCTCATTGGGCCATTCACTTGCCAGTCCCTGGGCGTGGGGTGAGGATGGAATGGGCCGATTGGCCAAGCCTGAAGCACCTGCCCACCCCTAGACAGAGTGGGTGGGGTCACGGAAGTGCATTCCCAGAGGGGATGGATATGGCTGACCGAGGAAGGAAGAGGCGCTGGGTGGCAACAACAGCTAACGCCCACTGCCAGGAGGCCCCTCCCGGACATGCCATGCAGACGTGGTCCGAGAAACCCCACAGACTCCTCAGGGTTTAGGAAGTGTATATTTTTTCTGTTGGTACAGGTGATATCGTAGATTTTATAGGCCAAAAAGGGTCAAGTATCACTGATTTCATAAGGTTAACCATTGGCACGCGGAAAGAGCGTTGGCCTCAGAGTGGGACCTGAGTCTGAGTTTTTATGTTGCTTCTTCCTAGCTGTGCGAACTGGCCTCTCCGAGCCTTGGGTCTCTGCTCTGTGAAATAGGTGGAATGATAGCGCCCAGTGACCTTTCCCAGGGTCACTGGGAAAGGTCCTTGCACTTCTGCATGAAATCAGAGCACGAGGCAGGGTCCGACTGGAGGGCCGCGGAAGTCAGAGCTGTTCCTGGGTGTTTGGGAGGTGTGCTGGGGGAAAGCTTGGGTTGTAGAATCAGGCAGAAACGGGTTCAAATTCTGGGTCTTTCCCTCCATGATTCCATAACCCAGGACAAGTTGTTTGACCGCTGTGAGCCTGCGTTTTTTCATGAGTAAAAGGGTGTGGGACGAGTTAATGGTTCATAGGGTTGTCGTGAAGATTCAACAAAATCGTGACTTTAAGATGTGGGTGTAAAGTGCTGGTGTAAAGTCAGTGGCCATTTTTATCTAGCAATTTCATTTAATCGCATTTAAAACACACTGAAGAACTAACGATATAACAGTGTGGGCTGTGCTGCCGAGCGTGTCTGGTTCTCTGTGGGCCACCTCGCGTGGAACTGACTGCACGTGGCTCCCGTCTGGATTCCTGAGAGTTATGTGAGGGCCAGACAGTGTGTAAATAAGAACAGTGTAATTTCAGCAAATAAGTAAAATGCCATGACTACATCATTGCCTGTGAAGATACCATGGTTTCCCTCAGACTATGACAAGCAGGGGAGAGAGGACAGGGCACCCGGAGGCCAATATGAAGCCTCACCTGCCCCCGTCTGCTCGACTCTGGTGGCCCGGGGAAGGGGTGGTGGCCCGGGATTGGCCCCGTGGCTGTCCCCAGTGCGCCTCTGCTCCAACCAGCCGTGAGCGTGGCTTTGAGCGAGCCGAAGGCCGTCAGCTCGTGCTGCCCCCTGTAGATGTTCATTGAGCACCTGCTCTGTCCCAGTCACCGCTCTCAACACTGACAATATAGCAGTGACCAGCAAGCAGAACACAAAATTCTGTTCTCCTGGAGCTGACACATTAGTGAGAAGAGGCATGAGAAACGAAAGGAAGAGGGGAAAGCTGCCATGTGCTGAGTGTCAATACGTACGTCATGGGGGCAGAAGAGCAGAGGTGGGAGGTTTGAGGGGTGAGATCTTGGATAATACAGTCAGCAAAGGCCTCCATGGGAGGGTGACATTTCAGTCAAGACCTGAAGGAGGGCGGGAGGGAGCTGTGTGGGGATCTGCAGGAAGACCGTTCCAGGCAGAGGGAACAGCCAGTGCAGAGGCCCCGAGGAGGAAGTGTTTCCGGCGAGTTTGAGGAACGGCAGGAGGGCAGTGCGGCTGGAGCAGTGTGAGCAAGAGGACTCGTAGGCGGAGATGTCAGAGAGGTGACAGGGCCGGTCGTGTGGATTTCCCTGGGCCATGTGGGGACTCTGTCCTTTACCCTGAGTGAGACGGAGCCACAGGACTCTGAGCACGGAGGGAGGTAATCTCACTCAGGTGTCCATGGCTCCCTCTGGCTGCAGCTGGGGGCCAGCCCGTGGGAACAGGGAGACAGTGAAGAGACTGCTGTGATGGTCCAGGCACGACCCGTGAGCCAGGCTGACCTATAACCCTCTCCCTGTCTGTTTCCCATGTACCAGCTGCTAAGGAAGAGGCACATCGGAAATGACATTGTGACGATCATCTTCCAGGAGCCAGGGGCGCTGCCTTTCACCCCCAAGAACATTCGCTCACACTTTCAGCACGTCTTCATCATTGTCCGAGCTCACAACCCCTGCACCGATAATGTCTGCTACAGGTACGCACCTCCACACGTGGCTCCAGGAAGCCACACGCGGGACCACCCCACCCCGCCCCCTACGCACACACAGGAAATCCCACAAGCTGTTCGCGGCATCCAGGCAGCATGTGGATTCAGACCAGAAGCGGACAGCTGGCCCAGGTGGGCGGCCTCCTGTGCTTCTCGCTTGTGCTTCTTGCTTGTGCTTCAGTAGGGGAGCTCTGTCCTCACATCCCACACCTTCTAAGAGAGTGATTCTCAACCAGAAAGGGGCACCGTGCCCCAGTTTTGACAAGGAAGCCATCAGGGATTTGTATTTTCCAGGAATCTTTCAGTTACAAGTGACGGAAAATCCCCCTCAATCTGGCTTAAGACAAAAAGGCAAATTGCACATGCTGGCTGTCACAAACGACACGTTCAGGCCTGGCTGGATCTGCCTCACTTTCTTGTGTGTTGCTTTATTTGCTGGCCTCTGAGCGTAACATCCTCCCAGCTACAAATCCAGCAGAATGAGAGCTTGCTTTTCCCAGAAAAAGAGCCCCAGAAGTGAGACTTGCTGCCCTGGCTGGAGGTCAGGTGCCTATCCCAGAGCAAAACCACCAGCCACAGCTGGGCAGTGGGTATATGGACTGAGAATCACAGGAGCAGTGGCCCAAAGGGAAATCGGAAGATGGGAGGATGGAGGCGGGACAGGCAGCCCCCAACCCCACTCCGCAGGAAGTATTGCTGAGGGTTTTAGTTCACAGATCAACAAGCAACACAGGCTTCAAACTCATTCAGTAGCCTCCCCAAGTACCATTGTCACCTGGTACCCAAAGGCCACATGGGAAGCTCTCTGTGTGTGGGGCGAGGATAGAACTGTGGTCCTTGAAAATCAGCCGATCAATAGCACTTGACCCTGGGGCGGCACTGCACACGGGGGAATGGGCCAGAGAGGTTTTTTTTTTGTCTTTCGAAAACAGTTTGAAATTCAAAAGTGAAAAAAAGACCCAAGTTTCCTTTCGTCCCACCTCTGACCCCCTGACAGCCCAGCCGCCCTCTAGAGGCAACTCCTGGGAGCAGTGTCCCATGCATTCTGATGTTTTGTGCTCATGCATGCAGATACTTAAAAGTATTCCTTTTCTACCTTTTCAGTACAGATGGTAGCATACCACACACACACTGTCCTGCAGCCTGTATTTTTTCACTCAACAGCCCTTGAGATCTTTCCAAACCAGTACCTAAAATGCTTGCTCGTTCCTTCTGACTGTGTCATATTCCATCACGTGGATACCTAGAAACTTCCCCCGTCCCCTGTCAGTGAACAGTTGGGTTGTTTGCTGTCCCCTGCTATTACAGTTCACCCTGCAGTGAATAACCTGGTTATACTCGAATTGCACCCGTGTCCAGGAACAGCCGAGATAGATAAATTCCTAAAAACAGGTATTAAGTCAAGAGGATCTGTGCTTAAGTGCACTGGTAGCCTTAGCGAAATTGCCGGAATCTGCCAGTTTCTTCTCTTAGCCAGGTGCGTGAGAGCAGGGAACGGATTCCAACGTGGGGTGCTTGCTGCCGCGGACCACCGTGCTGGACGTGCTGCCCGAGACAGGGGGCGGGGCCCCCTCACCGTCCCTCCCACCCTCACCCGCTTATTCTTAGGATAGTCAGCAACAGCTGCCGGTGCCTAGGCCTGTGTGGCTTGAGGTCATTTAGTCCCGTGTTCCTTGGCAGCTGAAAGGTCGCCCTGGCAAGCGAAGGCAGAGTCGTTCATGTGTGTAGAGGAGGAGGAGGCATCTCTCCCGGCACGGCGGAAGCGGGCTGAGCTGGGTCGGTGGGCCCTTCTCCCCTTCCTCACCCCGAGCTCCCCTCTCCGACCTGAGTCGCCAAGGGCGCCTGCGGCCGACCTCCTGCCTTTCCAGACCAGGCTTTGCGTGGTCTCAGGATTTCTTTTCTCTGATGTACAGACCCTTCTTGTTTTTTACAGTCTAATTTGAAATATTTTTATTATGCAGTATTTTCAACATTCTGAAAAGTACAGAAAATAATACAACAGACACCCGTGTGCCTACCACCAGATTTAACAGATGTTAACATTTAGCCATATTTGCTTCAGCTCTCTTTCTTTTCTTTATTTTTTAAAAGAGAAAGTGTTAGAGATACAACCAAAGCTGCCCCCTGCCGCACGCTCCCCCTCCTGCCCCACCGGCAGCTCCTCTCCGGGCGGACCGTACCCTGTGCCTGCCGTGTTCCCAAACACACTCTGTCAGAGCACTCATCAAACGGAAAATGGCTTACCAGTGTGGCTCTCGCCTCCCTCGAAGGGAAGGCCATGTCATATTTACCTTCATATATCTGTCATGGCATGGTGCTTGCCATATACAGAAACATTTTTGCTGGCTAGACAGATACCTGCCCCAGATGCCGTGGACACAGAGAAAATGATTGTTAAAAAATTGTGAGTTTTCTAGAAACACTTATTCAGCTGCAGTGCGCAGACGACCTGGTGGTCACATCATCCCCTTGTTGGGTGACGAGTTGCTGTTTTTTTCCTCTTTCAAGTGTGCTGTTTCTGAGTGGTACCCTGGCACCCTTGTAGCCTGTGGGCTGTGAAAACCCAGTACCTCCTGCTAGGGAAGTGAGGGACCAGCTGTTCTGATTGTCTAGAAACCTTCAGAAGCTTACAATTTTATGATTCTTAAAATCATGGATCAAGACAGTGGGAAAAGCCAAAATATGTCACTATAAGCAGCCAGGTGCTGAACGAAGAAGCTGCAAAGCTGTTCGTGTCTGTAAAGCACAGTCTGAGTGCACCACTAATTAGAGCAGAGAGGCTGGTGAGGTCATCTCATCCATCGCCCTGCCTGGGGACAAGGCCACGCCAACAAGGTTTCCTACACAACAAGGTTTCCTGTGTAACCTTTGAAGAACAGTTCCAGAACTGGGAAATGCCTGTTTCTTTCAAAACTACACACATTGTATGTTGGTAGAAATCTCTTCTTGGTCTGTTCAAGATTAAGTCTTTGTTTTAAATTACTTTAATCAGTATTGAGCACTCGTGCTGGGGAACCAGCTAATGCCAGGGTGGCAACTACCTTCACGGCACTCCTGGGACACGGAAGTGGAGAGCAGGGGGTCTGGCATGATCGCTGGGGTCACGCAGGAGCTCCCCCAATGGTCTCCTGCAAGGATTCGGTCCCTTTCAGGCTTTGCTTCGCAGGGTAGCCACAGCGATCCTTGCAGATTGTCAGTCTGGTCGTCACTCTTTGCTAGTGCCTGCATCCATCAGGGACCCCTCAGGTCTTAACTGAATGACTGCTTATAGGTGTGGTTGAGTTAAGGGAACTGATGGATGCAAGGAAGTGAGGCATCCAGGGCCAGCAGCCACCGGGAGCCATCACCCCATCCCCTCAGCTCGATTAGGTCAGAGGGGCATGGGAGAAGTTTCTAGAAGCTAGGGAGAGCTATGGCTCTGGGAGAGGGGCCACCTGAAAGGAGCTGTGGCTGTGAGTAAAGGACCAGGGACCACAGCCACTGCCACTGCCCCAGCCCAGCAGGGGGGCAGCAAAGAGAAATAAATACTCCGCCCTCTTTCCTCTCACCTTCCCATCACCTCCCTGCGTCTGTTGGTGACCTCAGCGGGAAGCCAGGGGCACAGGAACATAGGTGAAGGTGACACAGTCCATAGAAGTCCTCTTTCCGGGGCACGGAGGGCAGAGAAAGGCAGGGGCTGGGCCTGGGGGCATAGACAGCGACTAGCCGACCCTCATGGTTCAGTGGTCGTTAGCACGCGTGACCAGGGTGAAAGTGCTGACACATTCTCGAGGCCCTGTGGCCTGGCCCCTGGTCACCTCATAGGCCTCCTGTCCTTTGCTGTCTGAGCACCCGGCCTCATCTCCCCTTGTGCTCTTCCCCAGTTGGTCCTTGCACGTGTTGCACCCACTGCCTGCAGCACCCTCCCCTCAGCTCTTCCTCGGGCTCCTGCTCAGCCTCAGATGCAGCTTAATCACCACTCCTCCAGATTCCCCCTGTTCAGATCAGGTCCTCCCGTTGTTCTGCCTTACCGCATGCCCTTTTTTGTCTTTATAAGTTAGCTCGCGAGTGTGCGTTTAGTGTGTTTCTCCTCCTAGATTCAAAGCTCAGGAGGGCAGGGACCACCATATCCTCAGTGCCCAAGGGAGAGGGCATCCCAGAAATGGTTGGCAGATGAATGTCTCACTGTCTACTGTGTCAGGTTGGAGAGAGGGTTTGGGAGTCAAAACCTGAACAAGCCTTACATGGTGTTTGGGGTTCATGGAATATGTTTTAATCAAGAATCCCATCATTTAAAAATTTTTCTTACAGTAGAAAGAGAAACAATAGGAAGTCTCTCCTAACACCGTACTCACGAGCTGAGGTTTTTATAGAGGCTGAACACAATACTCTTTGAGAAAAACTTAGAGAACGTATTGCTCACTCATTTACAACAGTTGTACCATTTTTTAATTGTCCTTATGTAAAACAGCATAATTCACAGTGACTCTGTAGCCCCTTGAGTGTGTTTCAGTAGGATTTGTTTCCCCTGGCCCTGGGTGACCACTCTGGCAGGTGCCACGGCCAATTTGATCACTAGGACTTCACGTCCGAGATACTCATCAAACCTCCAAACTTGACCTATCAGCAGATCTTCTCCCGCATGGAAGCTCCGGGCCGCTTCCTGCTGGAAGCCTGGGTGGACACGGAGCCGCCTCTCCATTCCACCCCCTCCCCGCCCTGCTAGCCCCAGTGCCTTGCCTGGGTTGGAGCAAGAGGCAGAGAAGTATCACGGGGGCCGACTGCAGCTGGCTGCGTGCTTTCTGGGCTCTTCAGGGGCTCCCTGGCCATTCTGATCTCCCAGGCAGGAGGCACACCCCAGTCTCCTCCTGACTGTAAGGGTCACCTAGGAGGCCCTGACCTGGGGGAGCAGGGCAGAGAAAAGGGGGCTCACTGCCCAGAGTTCTTCAAAGATTTCCTCCCTCTCTCTGTAGTTGGCATGGTGGATGAGGAGTTCGGGAGTTTGGGGAACGGGTTTTAGATCATTTCCTTTTCACATTCTCACTCAGTGGCTGTCTGATTTCTGTCATAGTGGCATCTCGGTCAAAACTAAAGTAGGAAGGGCCCCATGCTAATTTCCTGTCACAATGAATTTTTAAAATGACCTTTGTTGAGATGATTTACAAAGTGTATTAAGCAGTGTTACCCACGTAGTTGAAAGAAACAGATCCCATACACATCCCCTGTCAGGCAGGGGTTCTGCAGTAATGCTGCTTAACAAGGCACCCCAAAACTCACTAGCTCACAGCATTAGCATTTACTTCTGGCTCACATTTCTGCAGATCAGCCAAGGTCTGGCTGGCCTTGGCTCCAGGCCACTGGGGAGGTCCCAGTCTACGCTAGGTGTCCCTCACCCTTCAGGGACCAGGAGAGCACCCAGGGCATGTTCTTCTCATGGAAGAGCACAGGAGGCAAGCCCAGCCCCTAGCCCTCACTTTGCATGTCTTTGCTTGAAAACCATTGGCCATATCAAGTCACGTGCCCAGGCCCAGGGGCAATACAGTAGGGCCAGACCTCCCCACAAAGGAGGAGAGAGAGGAGTGACTTTTTGCCAAACTATAATCGACCATGCAGTCGTCCCTCCATCTCCGATGGGCACTGATTCTAGGAATGCCCCTCCACCCCACCCCGGATACCACAATCTGAGGATGCTCAAGTCCCTTACATAAAATGGCATAGTATTTGCACATAACCTACGCAAACCCAGTATACTTTAAATCATCTCTAGATTACTGGTAACACTGAATACAACATCAATGCTGTGTAAATAGTTGCTGTATTGTGTTGTTCAGAGAATAATGATCAGGAAAAAAAAGTTCATTACAGATGCAATCATCTTACACCTAACTTCACACTACATGTCAGCAACAATGTAACTTCTTTCTAAACATTTCCAATCCACAGTTAGTTGAATCTGCAAATATATAGAAAATGAGAATAACTGACGCTGAATGATGCTAGGAGAATTATTTGAATATCAAAGGACATTGTAATACCCACTATATAGGAAGTAAAAATGCACGTATGTGCCCTGAAATTTTCTCAAATATCCAGTCAAGTTAGCCAGCAACACTCCTGTTCTTAAAAAGGACCCCCGCATCCCTGATTGTATATTTTCTGCTTAAAGAGACTCTTAAGGGCCCTTCCTTCCGCCATCTAACCGATTTCTCCCTCCTCAGTATGGCTGTGACCCGATCCAAAGACGCCCCTCCTTTCGGCCCCCCTGTCCCCAGTGGAACCACATTCCGCAAATCTGATGTCTTCAGAGACTTCTTGCTGGCCAAGGTGATAAATGCGGAGAATGCCGCACACAAGTCCGACAAGTTCCACACCATGGCCACCAGGACCCGCCAGGAGTACCTGAAAGACCTGGCCGAAAACTGTGTCTCCAACACACCCATTGACTCCACGGGCAAATTCAACCTCATCTCGCTGACCTCCAAGAAGAAGGAGAAGACAAAAGCCCGGGCAGGCGCGGAGCAGCACAGTGCGGGGGCCATCGCCTGGAGGGTGGCAGCGCAGGACTATGGCCAGGGCGTGGAGATCGACTGCATTTTGGGGATTTCCAACGAGTTTGTGGTGCTCCTGGACCTCCGCACCAAGGGGGTGGTATTCAACTGCTACTGTGGAGATGTCATCGGCTGGACCCCAGATTCCTCAACGCTCAAACTCTTCTATGGGCGAGGGGACCACATCTTCCTGCGGGCCACGGGGGGCTCAGAGGACGTAAAGGACATTGTCCAGAGACTGAAGGTAAGGGAGAATGCTCGCAAGGGCACAGCCCTTCTGTGGTTTGGCAGAGGCCGTAGGAACCACTGAGATGCTTCCCTTAGCCCGTCCGTTAGACCAGGACGCTGATCGGTTCCCATAGAATCGTCACTTACGCACTGGGGTCTAGTGGGTCCTGCAGCCTGAGTTTGTGCTGGGGAAGGTTTGGGTCAGGGATCTGAAGCCGTTCATGCCATCACCTTGGGAAGACAAAGGCATATATATTTATTCACTGTAGATGTTGATAGAAAATATAAGTTTAAGCTCGTGTTGAAAATGTGAGAATACTTTATGGAAGAATTAAAATAGAGTGAAAAGCTTCCAGGCCATTAAAAGATAAGGCATAAGCAAGGGG
>NW_011888984.1:1906030-1907370 GCF_000151845.1 Pteropus vampyrus | reverse complement strand
GCAGCTTGACCCTGAGCATATACCACCCACTGTCCCTGCTCAAATTTTCTCCAAAACACTTACCACCACCTGAATTGTGTTGACGTTGTGAATTGTTCACTGCTGTGTCCACAGCACCAAGGCTAGCCTCTGGTATGCAGTGGAACTCGGTGGACTTGTCCTGAATGCAGGCTGCCCTGGGGAAACAGCAAAATGAACATTCACTGTGTTAGACCCTGCTCAGCACCTTGCACGGCTTTGCATTTCTTCCTCAAAAAACCCAGTGAGAGAGATACCGTTGTCCCCACTTCTCAGATGAGGAAACTGAGGCCCAGAAGGTTAAAGCGACTTGCCCGGGACGCACAGTGAGCTACGTACCTGGGTTCTTGAACGTGAAGGTGTCCCTCCCTCAACGCCCAGCAGCGACCGTGCAGACACTGCACTGGATTACGTGTTCCCCGTGTCCTCCGCGCCTGCTGTTGGTGTGGTGCTTTCGCATGTTTCTGTAGCCCCCTCTCACGGTCTCAGCACCCCAGAGCCCACTGGGCAGCCAGGCGCCCGGAAGTGATGACGTAAGCCATCTCCTGCAAAGGGCCGGTCTGTCCTAAAGGACGCATGACAGCCATCTCTTCTTTGTCCCTCTTCTGGGTGAGGAGTTCACACCCTCCCCAGCAGGGCCAGGATTCAGACATTGTCGTTAGTTAAGTCAGCAGTTCTTTTCATGTGCCTGGGTCACAGCAGCGACCATGGTGGGCCCAGGCCTGTCTTCCTGGGGCTCCCATCGGTGACAGATATTGAACAGGAATTACAAGAGCCAGGAGGTTGAAAGGGGGAGTGTCGAGGATGCCAGGGGAACCTGTAGTGGGTGTCGGTCTCAAACTCGCAGGGTGGGTGCAGCCCCGGACGTAGTCACTTAGGTGCAGAAGCTTAACCTTCAGAGGATTTCATATGAATCTAGCTTTTGGCTTTTCTTGCAAAACTGGAGGAATCTGGCTATAGTGGGTTTTCGTTTGGGCAGGGCAGTGATCAACTGAAGCGGATGATAAGTGCCCCCTTTATTTTTATTTTTTCATTGTGACATTGATAAACAAAATCCAGTAAGTTTCAAGTGTACAAGTCACGTATATTTTGCATTGTGTGTTCACCGCCCATAGTTAGATTTCTTTCTGTCACCATATATTTGACCCCTTTTACCCCATCTATCTTCCCCTACCCTCTACCCTTTGGTAACCACTAGTCCATTGTCCACATCCATGAGTCTCTGTTTGTTCTGTTTGTTTGTTGCTTTTTGGTTTATATCCCACATATAAGTGATATCATGTGGTTTTCAACTTTTTCTGTCTTGCTTATTTCGCTTAGCA
>NW_011888984.1:1876833-1903355 GCF_000151845.1 Pteropus vampyrus | reverse complement strand
TATGAGTAGGGAAGAGTGAATGTATACATGAATGCACGGTGTGACTTGTGACAAAATTCTTTCTTACTGTGAGTAGTCAGAAAAATGTGAAAGCCACCACTCTAATAGGTACATCAAATAGCGTAAATTCTAGCCAGGGAATGACTTCTTATAGGTAATTTGAATGATCATGCATTTTCTTTCCTTAATACAGTTTTAGGAAAGGGTAGACAGGTCTTGATGGAACTTGCTTAATGACCATAGCTTGCTAAGTTCTTTTTTTTATCCTAAGAAGAGGACAGAATCCCTGTGGATGTGCTGGGGGTTCTGGGGAAGGACTGGGAGTTCTGATCGGTGGATCCTTATGTCTGTGATAATGCATTATCATGGTGAAAATCTCACGCAAACGAAGCAGGGAGTAATTTGGAGGCAAGGCCCATGTGGTCTGGTCAGCTTCACATGGGGGCACAGTCTAAGGAGGAGATTTTGCAAAGGGATTTGTGCTTCTAAGAATAATATGAAGTAAAGAATACGGCATGATTCTCGCCGTCCCCAACGTAGACAAGATTCCAGGATTGCTGATTTGTTGGTTTTCGGACTGACTTTTGTTAGAATCATTGTATCAGCCAGGATGCAATATTCATGGCTTAAAACAACAAAGGTTTATCTCTAGGTCATGCCACATGTCCATCTTAGGTTCAGCTGGGGTCTCTGCTCCACACTGTTCTGACTCCAGGACCCCAGGTGATGAAACAGCCACTGTCTGGCTTTAGCAGAGGGGAAAGGCCAACGGAGGGTCTCGCACTGGCAATTAAATGCCCCAGCCAGATGACACGCCAGTTTTATTCACAACTCACTGGGCAAAAAGTCCCAGAGCCCACCGACCACAAGGGAGCCTATTAGTGCCATCGTGCCGTGCCGGGGAGGGAAGGAGGCAGGGCGCTCGGGGAACACGGCTTGCCTGGTGATGGCAGCCGCGCCGTGAGGCCGTTAGCCGCGCAGGCACACATCTGTGTTTCCTCTCCAGAAGTCAGGAGCTGGGCCGCGACTGCATGCGTTCATGCTCCTGCATCACCTGGGAAGGTCGATGGGGAGCAGCCAGGTCTTTGGCCTCAAAGTTGGGGATCTGACCAGGAGTCTTCCGCAAGAGCTGACCCCGAACAGCTCTTGAGGCTAGATCTCTCCTGTCGCCTGCAGGTAATGACCAATGGCTGGGAGACGGTGGACATGACCCTGCGGCGGAACGGGCTCGGGCAGCTGGGCTTCCACGTGAAGTACGACGGGACGGTGGCCGAGGTGGAGGACTATGGGTTTGCCTGGCAGGCCGGCCTCCGGCAAGGCAGCCGGCTGGTGGAGATCTGCAAGGTAGCTGTGGTCACGCTGACCCATGACCAGATGATCGATTTGCTGCGCACGTCCGTCACCGTCAAGGTGGTCATCATCCCACCCTTCGACGACGGCACTCCCCGCAGGTAGGGACAGCTGCCCTGCAAGGCGGTGGGGGGTGGTTGGCGGCTCCCTGAGTGCTGGCACAAGGTCTCCCCAGGGCTGTCCCTGGAGGCCCTTTCTCATCCGGAAGAGTGTCAGTCGTGACAGGGTGGGAGTGCACATCTGTCAAACGCTTGCTGCATGCCAGCGATGGTTTGAGCTCCCCGTTTCATCTCCACCGCAGCCCTGTGAGATGGGCACCCCCATCAGTGCCGCCTTCTAGATGACAGACACAGCGATGAAAGTAACTTCCCCCAGGACATGCTACGCGTCGTTCATTTGTCCCACACATATATTGAGACCCTACTGTGTGTAAGCTCGTTCCAGGTGCTCAGGATAGAGCAGTGAACAAAATACAGTGCCTGCTGACTTGGAGTCCGTGTCCTAGAAAGAAGGACAAGCTATTATTAAAAGATAATACAGGATCAGGCAGTGGTGAGCTCTCAGGAGAGAAAGTGGGATAAATAAAGGGTCTGCAACGGGGCTGGAGAGCTGCATACAGGGTGGTCAGGGAAGGCTCCTGGGTGGAGGTGGCCATCTGGTTTTCTGGGCCAGCAGATCTTAGATGGGGACTAGCCAGGGCAGAATCTGTGAAGTACACGTGTGTGCGGCACGTTCCTGCAGCACAGGAAGACACTGTGGCTGGGCAGAGTGAGCAGGGGTGAGAGGTGGGCGAAAGGGACAGGGAGGAGGCCGGGGCAGGGGGGTCACCGTGGGGTGGGGCTTTCTGGACACGGTGACAAGCTTGGATTTTAATGGAACATTTCAAACACATTAAAAGTATACTGAGCCCGCTATTTCAGCATTTAACATGGCCTGTTTTTTGTTTTAAATCTCCATAGCACCCTACCTAGGACTATTTGAAGTAGTCGCAGTCCTTGGACTGTATCTCTGTCCAATGAGGACCTTTAAAAGGTTATTACTACACTTAAAAATTTTTTAACGGTAGGTCAATATCAGTTACCCAGTTAAATCTGTCTTTAACTTTCTGTCGTATGAGAGAGAGAGATTTTAAAAAACAGTTGTTTTGTTAATCAGGCTCCTCTCATTGCGTTCAGTTGATGTATCTTTTCAGGCTCTTAATCCGTAAGTTCCCTTCACATTATTTTATTTGTTTCTTCTTGCAATTTATTTGGGGAAGAAACAAGGCCATTTGTCCTTTAGAGCAGGGCTCCCCAACCCCTGGGCTGCGGACCGGTACCAGAACCTGGCCACACAGCAGGAGGTGAGCAGCAGGTGAGCAGGTGAAGCTTCATCTGTATTTGCAGCCTCTCCCCAGCGCCAGCATCACCGCCTCAGCTCCGCCTCAGATCATCAGGTGTTAGATTCTCATAGGAGCACCGGTCCCTGGTTTCAAAAAGGCTGGGGACCGCTGCTTAGAGTTTCCCATTTCCTGAACTTAGCTGCTTGCATCCCCCTGGTAGCTTTTAACCTGTTCCCCTAGTGTGTGTATTTTCCATAAACTGGAGTTCAATGCAGAAGTTTGACCAGATTCTGATTAACATCCTTTGGTAACACTTCCCAGGTGTGCATCCTTTAGGAGGCCCCATGTGTCTGGTGTCCCTCTGTGAGTGACACCAAGGGCGATCAGAGGGTTCAGAGGGTGGCAGCCTGACCTGTCATCGTACATTTCCCCTCAGCTCTCAGCAGCCATCGTGATCGTCGCCCAGTCCTTTACTTCATTATCGTCGTGATGCGCTCAGTGCCATCATTCCTTCTTTATTTATCGGCTGTACAAATTAATTCTTCTGAAAAGAAATTGCCTTCAGTAACTGTGTGGTTATTCTAAGGTATAATTTATTCAAGGAAGGCAGGATAAGTGCATTTTTAGAGTAATGATTTGGTACCCTAGCTACCTCCAGAGGTGACCCCTGTCTGCAGGAGCAAGACAGAGAAAGGGAGAGTCACCACATTCCAGGCTCTGGAAACACAGGCGCGCAGAGGACAGCCAAGGCCTTGTCCCTCGTAGAGCTGATGAGTGAATTGGGGAGACAGACAAGAAACAAGTAAGCAGATAAGATGACTTCATACAGCAGAAGGGGGAGGCAGCCGGGCGTAGAGGGAAGACAGGCTCTGCAGTGAGACTGCCTAAGTTTGCATCCAAGCTCCTCCCCTTTACTAACCATGACCCCGGGCAAATGGCTTCACCCCTAACCGTGTGCCTCAGTTTCTCATTTGTAAACTGCAGACCATATTAGGTCCTTCCCCCAAAGGGTGGTTGCGAGGTTGGAGGAGGTAAGACTTGTAGAACCAGTACCTGGCATGTAGGAGGTGCTCTGGAGACACTGGCCGCAAGATATAGGATGCAGAGAAATAAAGAACATGACCCAACCTTGGACAGGATGGTTGGGGAGACCGGAAGGTGAGAAGGAGCCAGAAGAAGGGCCTTGCAGGGAGGGCGTAGCTGTCACAAAGGTGGGGACAGAGCCCTCAGATTGTTGACATATGCGAAAGAAGGTCCTCTGGTTGGAGCAGAGTGAGCCAAGAGGAAGGCATGAGATGAGATGACACGGGGTGCTTATACAAGTGACCTCACAGGGCTGATGTGGTCTCTACTTTACAGATGAGAAAGCCGAGGCGCAAGCAGACCAGTCACTTGTGCAGAGTTGTACAGCTAGTTGGTGGCAGAGCAAACTCAGTCCAGGTTTCCCAGCTCCATATGCTCTGCTGCCTCTAAAAGATGTTGAGAGCTCTGGGCCTGCGACTTCTGGTTGCTCTTCCCCGCCCCTCTTCCTGAGTCCTGCTTGCTCTGAACGTGGTGGAGTGTGGTTCTGAGCAGCCCTAAACCCGGCAACCAAGGGCTTGGCTACCTTCGCCCACACCCTGGTCCTTCAGCCTACCTTCGCCCACACCCTGGTCCTTCAGCCTCGGGACTCCACTCAGGCCCCAGCCATCTCCTCCCAGCCCTCTTCTGGGGCCTCCTTCACCGCTGCAGAGAGCCAAGGCCCAGCCGCACCCACTCCGGGCTCGGCAAGGGCAGGTCAGGCTGAGGTAAGCCCACAGGCAAGCTCCCTGCAGACCCCTTTTCCTCTCTCTACACACATGCTCACACCCACACGCGTGCACGTGAAAAGCCAGCCCTCCCATTGGATGACTCTCCAAAACTCAGGGAGTGAGAGAGGCTGTGAAGGCGTCCCAGGCCTGCAGGTAGGGACCAGCTGAAGCCAAGGTAAAAGTCTGCAGACTCCCTTCTGTGGCTTTGGGGAAACAGGCCAGGGAGGGTGTGACCAGACAGACGAGTTCTGCTCCCTGCCCTATTTAGGAAAAAAAACCGTCATCCTGTTCACAGGGTTGGATGTGGGTTGGGACTTGCGTGGGTTTTGTTATTCTTTAAATGCAGGGGTGTCTGGCTAGCCTCATTTGAAGAGCTGATAACCCCAACTGTGGGGTCCTTCCAGCCTCTTGCTGCAACCCTGACCTGGCTCGAATGTCACAATGAGCTCTGAGGGGAAACACCAGGGATGGGCAGAGGTGCGCTTCCTGCCACCAGCCGGGCTCTGCATGGCATGTGTCCAGACCCTGTGCTCTTCGGACACTGAGTACATTACAGGGGGTCATCTTTGCACCCATAGTCCACAAGACTGGGGTTCTTGAGTGAGCCCTGCACTGCTGGGCCATAGCTGGGCGGGGCCTGATAGCCAGAGCCCCTGATGAGATGTGTCATCTTGCCCTCGGGTACTTGCGCAGGTTCAGGAGCGATGCTCTCATCTCTCTGTCTCTGTCGCTGCCTGATGGGGAAGGTGATCTGGGATGCTTTTGTCCCCTTTAGTTGGACTCCAGACCTCTGGTCAGGGGACTGTTGGAAACTCCTGCCTGAGAAGGGAAATTGAAACCGTACAAGCAAGTGAGTAGGAGAATTAAGGAAGAAGTCGCCACGGCCCCCAGAAACTCGGCTGTCAGGAGTCAAGGCCAAGGAGGCGATGAGAAAAAGTGGTGTGTGAGCCTAGGGACATCTTCCCTCAGATGTTTCCCGCGTGTGGCCGAGAGATTGGAATGGACTATTTAGCACAGAGTTGTTGGTTGAGCAAAAGACCGGAAGCAGCCTAAGTATCCAGCCGTAGGAGACTGGCCGAGTAAATCCCAGGTCCTTCATGCGATAGAGTAGTGAGTGATTGTTTCAAGAAAGTGAGGTGAATCTGTTTGTGCCAGGAGGGTCTGGCAGGGAATATTGACAGTTGTGGGTAGGGGAAGGAAGCAAGATGGTATCCGGTGTTAGTGTGTGGTTTTTATTTTCATTTTAAATATTTGCTTATCTGCATAGGATATTTCTGAAAGGATGTGTAAGAAACTGGAAGCTGTGGTTGCTTCGGGTGGGTAAAACTGGGGGATGGAGTAGGGGACATGAATGCCTTTTTATACCACTTAATCTTGAAAACAGATTCAGAAACTTAATTCAAGAAGTGGACTTCTGAAACTCGTATCCCTAGCAACTCAGTAAAATGCAGACTCCTGGGCCCCACCTCAAGGAGGATTCTGCTTTAGACGAGCTGAATGAACTTCGCTAAGTTCTCAGGGTGACTGAGATGCTGAAGGTTCTCAGATGGCTGGGAAGGAATTTGCTCCTGAGTCCCGAGGTGGGTGTAGTTGGATTTTGGAAAGTGGAAGGGAGACCTCCGGTTCTGGGCATGTGGGAGGAGCAGAGAGACCATCCACAGAATTGGCTGGAAAAGGCTGGCCAGTGAGAAACTGCTAGGGGGGAAAAAAAGGAACTGCCTATTTATTAAATATTTTCTGCTAATGCCTATAGAATGCTCACAACCACCCCATCTTACAGATTTGGAAACTGAGGTTCTTGAAGGGAAATCCCTCCCCCGAGGCCGTGGAGGTCCTAAGTGGCAGAGCTGGGATCTGAGGGCCCAGGAGCCCTGGCTCTCCACCACTGTGTGCTGCCTTCAAGATGACTGGATAAGGCTTCCCTCTTGGAGGTCATGCCTAGGGGCTCGTGGCCAGAAGTGAAGCTTTTAGTAACTAGGGGAAGGGGAACTCAGGGACACAAAAAATCTACTCCCTGGCTCCCAGATTACTGCCAGTGTGCCTGGTGGTTAATCTCGTGGGCTCTGATGTCAACTTTCTGTGTTTAAATCCAGCTTCCACCTGTTACTGCCTGTGTGACCTTGGGCAGATTGTTTAACTTCTCTGTGCCTCATTTTACTTTTCTCTGAAGTGTGATGGACTAATCAGGACTCTGGTTACCAGCAACAGAACCAACTCAAATATGGTGAAGCCAAAGAGGGACTTGGCTGGCTTCCATACCTGACAAGACTGGGAGATAGGGCAAAATTGAGGCATGGCTCTGTGTGGGGCTCAGACACCCTCATCAGGAATCTCTGTCACCTGTTTCTCCTGCGTTGCTGTCATTCTCAGGCTGCTTCCTACTTTGTGGGGACAAAGATGGCCTACCCCTACTCACAGCTCCAGGTTAGGTCTCCCTAGCTCAGCAGCCCTAGTGAAATAGATCTTTCTCCCAGAAATTCCAGAAGCAGTTCCAGAGTTGATGTTTACTGTGTCTGATTGGCCCCACTTTAGGCCACATGGCAATCCTGTGCCAGTCATGTCCAGGGGAAGAGGAGTTTCTGATTGGCCAGGCCTGGGTCACATGCTCATCCCTGGAACCAATTAATGGGGTCAGCTCCACCCAGAACACACAGACCTATTCTCAGGAGCAGGGGTGTGGAAGCCGGGCAGGCAGGAGCAGCAGGTGTGCCTGCTTGGGGCCATGATGGTGCCCTCCTCCACCTCCGCCTGGCCTGGCATATCTACAGGCTCTGTTAGATATGTGTTCTTGTCATTCCTCGCTTGGTAGCTGGTGAGGCATCAGCACCTACCAATCCTGAGAGACTGCCAGAAGGAGCTGCTGGATGTCAGCTCTGACCCTCCTGCTGCTGAAGGGCACGGTGTGTCAGGCCCAGGTGCCAGAGCACATCCTCGGGTCCTTTTAATGACTCCTTAGCAGCCATGTCCTGGGCCCACAGCCTCCCGGCCACCAAGTCCACCAGACCTTTAGCCAAGTGGCCGTGAAAGTCCCCTGGGCTCTAGGGGACTCAGAAGAGGATCGGCTCGTTGGGGGCATGAGAGCTTCCAGGCTGAGTGCTCCTCTGAGCAGAGCTCCCGCAGCTGCTGGGAGGTGGCTTTTGTGAGCACAGCCCCCTCTTCGGAATCAGAGCCCCCTCCCAGCTGCACCAAAGCCGCGGGGGAGAATGCCAGCCCAGCCCGCGATCTCCCTGCCGGGAGCCAGGGACGCTGCAGTGTGCGCGCCAGCCTGGTCGGGGGGAAGTCACGGGCCGTTCTGCATCTATTTCAAGGTTCTGCATTTCATGGCTTTTTTTTTTTAACCACCCTGCAAAGTAGGTCACCTGCTCTTCTTCTAGCTGCCTTTGAGCGTCTCTGGAACAAGGCAGATCCTAAGGGCATCTGCCTTCCTGACCCCGAGTTCCGCTGAAGGGGGCTGAGCCACTCGAAGGAGGATGGGCTGACTTGAGGCTTGGGTCAGGGGGAGGGGAAAGGAGGGGAGAGGAGATGCGATAGAGCAGGCCAGGCAGTCGGAACCCCTGTGTTGGGCCCTGTCCTGACTGAGGACTCAGAGCTGGTAAGTTTCAGACCAATTTAAAGGGGATCTACTCAGCCTTTAAAGTAGGCCATCATGGTTCAGATCTGGCCAGGGAAAGCTGCCCAGTGTCACAAGGCAGCAGGTCTCTCCCAGGCAGCAGGCATGTCTGGCTGCTGGTGGGCCAGAGCCTTTCTGGATAATAACCAAGCTTCTCTTCGCAGGGGGTGGCCGGAGACCTATGGCGTGGACACCGCGGAGCCCAAGCCTGAGCCGGAGAGCTTGGCCCCTGGGGTCCGGCCCCCCTACCGCAGCAACGCGCCCTGGCAGTGGAGCGGGCCCGCATCCCACAACTCTCTGCCAGCCTCCAAGTGGGCCGCTCCGGCCACCCCGGGCCACGCCCAGTCCCTGAGCCGGCCGCCGAAGCAGACCCCCATGGTCCCCTTCCGGGAGTCCCAGCCCCTGCACAACAAGAGGTAAGGAAGGGCCTGCCGACGGCCACCACACCCGGCCCCCACCTCCCCCCGTGCTTTTCTTTCTCCTCTTTTTTCCAGTCTCCTCTCCTCAGTCTTTCTCCTGTCCTTGTCCTCTGTCTCCCTCCATCCCCGCCTCCCTTCAGCTTTCATCATGAGCCCCTCACGTGAGCCCAGTGCTGGGAGCTCCATGTCTGAGGCTGGAAGTCTCCGTGCCATATGTGGTTAAAACTCTATATATTTTTTTAAAAGGTTAAGGGACTGATACGCACAAGATATGAGATGCGATGCCTCCTTAGGGGCATCGGAGGGGTGGGAGGAGAAGCCCACAGGTGTGTAGGTAGCACCCCCATTCTGATTCTTGGGTTACGGGCAGCAGCTGCAAAGAGTTTATTACAATGACATGTACCTTAAATTCACTTAAATATGTTAATGTTAAAAGATAAAGAAAATTTCCAAGAAATGAAGGAATCTAACCTATGAGGGTGGGCAAGAACAGTGGTCAGCTTTTGGCCGCCCCTGTCAGGCCACGGACACTGCAGGTGGGCTGGGCCCCACTGGGCCAGGAAGAACCAGGGGTATCCCCGCTTCCTGCCGCCCTTTGCTCAGCAGCCCTCTCTCCATCCCCACGGGAGGGGACAGCAGATAAAGCAGATGGGATGTGGTTGGGTCTGAGGGTCCGTGTCTGCCCCTCCTCTGTGAGGACAGGGGTGTCATCCTCACTCACCCCACCTCCTTCCTCCCTGTCTCTGTTTCAGGCCTGTCAGCTTCCCAGAAACCCCTTACGCAGCATCACCAGCAGGGGCCGACAAAGTCCCTCCCTACCGACAGCCTTCCGGGAGCTTCTCCACCCCCAGCTCCGCCACCTACGCGAGATACAAGCCATCCCCAGAAAGGTCAGTCGCTTCACTCTTTTCAAATTAAGGATCCGATGACAGCTAGGGATCCTCTTTTCCCAGTAAATGCACACACCCCACAGGTTTTTTGCGATTTTATGGGGTTTCTGGCTCCCTGCAAGTCATCAAAGGACCTGCAGGAGGCCTGGCTGAGTCTGTTAGGGTTTAGGGCCAGGCCGGCCTGGGCAGGACTCGCGTTGGCCTTCCTCGCAGCGGTATTTCGGTTGCCACTTTCTTGACAGCTCTGCCACTTGTGTGAGCCAGACCGTCTTCCTTCCCGTACGGTCATTCATCCACCAGGCCACCAGCATTACCCAGTTTTCATGGCCTTGTAGGCCTCAGTCCTGTCACCTTAGATCCTTCCCCAGTCTGGCAGCCTAAGTGGTCTCCCCAGCTCCTTCGTGCTCCCCCATACCCTCAGGATGAACCCAAGCTCTGCCACTTGCTCTCCAGCTGCCTTCAGCCCTGGTGCCCTGTGCCCTTCCTTCTCTAGGGTCCCAGGGACCCCCACTGTTCCCTCGTCCTCAGGCCAGATCCACGGGCCTCATCCTGGATGTCTCCGTCCCTCCTTCCTCTCCCTTCCCGTGTCCATCTTTTCAGCCTTCTGAGCATCTCTGCCCCCACCCCAGCTGCCCCACCCTGGCCGCCTCCTGTGGTCCACCTTCCCCTCAGCAGCCAGGGGAATCTTTCTATGTCTGGCCATATCTGTCCCCTGCTCCCAGGGTTCTAGAGCCCTCAGGACACAGCCTCAGTGCCACCAAGGCCCCCCCTGCCTCTCCAGCCCTGTGCAGTGCCACACATCACCCTCACAGGCTACTTCCAGTTCCCTAGTGAGGCTGTCTGCATTTCAGAGCCCTCCTCATGTTCTTTCCTCCACCTGGAAATTCTTCATGCTCTTCACCCCCACGCTCCTCCATCCTGCCAACCTGAGCGTTGGTGCTCCTCCTCCAGGAAGCCTTCCCTGAACCTCCCCTAGCACTAGGTGAGGTGCTGCCCCTCTGCCCCTTAGTTCCCGATGTATTTCCTGACCATGGCCTTGCGCACTCTCCATTCTGTTAGCCCAGTTGTGTGCGTATACAGGTGCATGCCTTCCAACATCTAGGACCTTACGTGTTCGTCTTTGTATTTCCATCGCATAGCACAGGGCCTGACACGTGGTAGATCCTTGGTATGTGTTTGATGAAAGAGTTGGAGTGAGTCAGTGAGTTTGTTTGAATAACACCACCTGCCGTAAAAGCAGGAATTAATTCACTAGGCCAGTGGGTCTTGATCTTTACTGCGCCTCAGAATCACCCAGAAGGAAGGCTTATTAAAATACAGATCGCTGGGCCTCGCCCCCAAGTTTCCAGGTTAGTAGATCTGTGGTGGAGCATACGATACCAGTGCTGCTGGTCCAGGGAACAAACGTTGAGAGCCACCGAACTAAACCGTTGTTTGGTCCTAGGCCTCTGCTGTAAAGTGGAGGAGAACATACTTACTTTCTGGTAGCCACCATTCAGCTTCCATTCAGCAAAGGGACCCTGGAGCCTTCTGTGTGCCAGGTGCAGGGGGAAGTATTTGAGACACTCACCAGGGGCTCCCATTAGCAGTGCTGCTGGCTGTAATGGAGAGAGGGTCTTAGACCAACCTCTGGTGAGTGCCCTGACAGACTCAGGCCTTGGAGGAGGGAGCCCAGCCCAGCCCCACAGGCCTAGGCTGGCTGCCCAGAGGAAGTGACATTTAAATGGGGTTTTGAGAGATTAGTAAGAATTCGATGCAGAGCCAAGGGGGAAAGTCATTCCAGACAGAGCAAAGGCCGTAGACGCGGGTAAGCAGAGTGCTGTGGGATGCAGGAGGCATGGAGAGAAGTCGGGAGGTGGGGGTAGAGGGGGTGGGGTTGTGGGGCGGGGGCACCTGAGTAGCAGCAACACTGGGGCTGGAAATGGCTCAGTGGCCACCAAGCAATTAGCTAAGAGCAGAGGTAGCGGGGGCGATGTTACTTATGACTCCAGGGAGCATTTTTTTTTCAAAGTCTTTGTGTCCCCCCTTCGTTATTCTTATTTTTAAGCTTTTTATTTGAAATACGTATTCACAGGAAATCAAAAAGAAATGTACGGGGAGCTCCGTGAGCCCTTCACTCAGCCCCACCCCCACCCCCCAGTGTTAATGTTTTGCGTGACCAGGATGTCAAAGCAGGACGTTGACGGTGGAACAATGCCAGAGCCTGTTCACAATTCACCACTTATCCATGTACTTGTGCGCACGTGTGTGTGTGTGTGTGTGTGTGTGTGTGTGTGTAGCTCTATGAAATTTTGTCACTGTGGTTATTGTCAACCACCACCACAAGTACTGTCACCACAAACTGCCTCCTGCTGCCCCTTGCTACCCCTTCATGGCCACACACCCCTTTCCCCATCCCTGACCTCTGGCAGCCCTTAATCTGTTGTGCATCTCTTTAACTATTGTTACTTTGTGAATGTTATGTAAAAGGAAACATACAGTGCAGATCTTTTTGAGATTCTTTTTCTCTCAGTGTAATTTCCTTGAGGTCCATCTGAGCCGTTGCGTGTATCACAGTCAATTTCTGATTATCTCTGAGTCGTAGTCCACGATATGGAAGGAAGGGCCGTAGTTTGTGTAACCATTCACCCACTGAAGGATGTTTGGGTTGTTTCTGGGCTTGGGCTTTTAAAAACATTCATGCCCCGAGCTTGCATGAAAATAAGTTTTTGTATCTCTGGGATAAATGCCCAAGAATTCAATTGCTTGGCAAGATACAGAAACAACCTAAATGTCTGTCAACAGATGAATAGATAAAGAAAATGTGGGACATATAGACGATGGAATATTATTTGGCCGTAAAGAAATTCTTCCATTTGTGACAGCATAGATGAATCTGGAGGGCATTATGCTAAGTAAAATAAGTCAGACAGAGAAAGACATACTGTATGGTATCAAAAAAAAGAAATGTACAGGGCAGAATAAAAAAAAAAGTCAAACTCATAAAAACGGAGTAGAATAGTGGTTGCCTGGGGGTGGGGAAAATGAGGAGATTTCGCTCAAAGAGTACCGAGTTTCAGTTATGAGATGTTATCTGAGGAGCCGGTATGCAGCATGGTGGCTATAGTTAATAATTCTGTATTGTACACTTGAAGTCTGCTAAGAGAGTGGATCTTAAGCATTCTCCGCCCACAAAGAACTATGTGAGGTGGTAGATGTGTTAATTAACGTGATTGTGGTAATCCTTGCACAATGTAGATGTATGTCAACTCATCGAGTTACACACTTTAAATGTATTACAGCTTTGTTACTTATACCTCAGAGCTGGCGGGCAGATGCTTCTAAGAGTGCTACCTGCTCAGCAGATCGAGAACAGTGTTAATTCAGTGAACGGGTGTGCTGACTATTCTGTATTGCACGCAGAGAAGTGCTTAAGGGAAAAAATACAATTGCTTATTGTGTGGCAAGTCCATTTTTAGTTTAAAAAGGAACTGCCAAACTGTTTTCCAGGTTGGCTGTGCCATCCCACGTGCTCGCTGGCAGGGTATAGTGATTTGGTTTCTCTACGTCCTCACCACCATTGGGTGTCATGACCGTTTGTCATTTTAGCCATTCTGATAGGTGTGTAATGGTATTTCATTGTGGTTTTAATTTGCATGTCTCTGATGGTTCATGATGTTAAACATCTCTTCATGTGCTTATTTGCCAACTGTGTATCTCATCAGCAAAATGTTTTCTGCCCCTTTTCTCGTTGGATTTGTTGTTTTCCAGTGTGGTAGAGTTCTTCGTATATTCTAGATACGAGTTCTTTGTCAGATGTGTGATTCACACATATTTCCTCCCAGTCTTTAGTGTGTCTTTTCATTTATTAATAGGGTCTTCCGCAGAATGAAAGTTTTCATTTTGAAGAGGTCCAAATTATCATTTTTTTCCTTTTATGGGTTATGTTTTTGGTGTAAGGTCCAATTCTTTGCCTAGACCTGCTTCTAAGAATTTTCTCATTTTTTTCTAGAAGTTTTATATTTTACATTTAAGTCTATAATCTATTTTGAGTTAATTTTTGCATAAAGCGTGCAGTTTAGACAGAGGTTCTCTTTTATGCCTGTGTTCATTTTGTTCCAGCACCATTTATTGCAAAGGCTTCATCTCCATTACATCGCTTTTGCTCTTTAAAGCAAAAATTCCTTGGAAAGGAAAATTAATTGGGTACATTTGCATGGGTCTGTTTCTGGGTTCTCTAGTCTATTCCATTGATCTACATACACAATCTCAGTGAGTGCTCCCAGCAGCCCCACAAGGTGGTGGTTGAATTATCCTGTGTTACAGCGGGTAAACTGAGCCTCGATGGGGTGAGTCTACTTGATCAAGGTCACTCTTCTTGGAAGTGGCAGAATCAGGACAGGCACCCAGACCTGTGCGATTCCAGAGGGCTGACCCCGGCCCCAGGCTCTCCTGTCTGCTGAAGGACTCTGGGCTCATCTTCCAAGTCAGGGTGACATGCATGGTCCCTGCTGGAGTCCCCAACCCCCAGTGGCACTTTGTATTTCAGGCTCTCGGCATTGGCACATGGGAAAGTGACACCTTTTCCTTGGATTCCAGCTGTTCCCAGGGATCTAACAGAGCCCGACTCTGCCCTCTGCAGCCCAAACCTCAGCATTTGTTATCTCTGTCAATAGCTGGGTGCCAAGTTTTATCCAATGTTCCTAGCGCACCTCATCCTCAAAACCCCCAAAAGTGTCTTTCACAGGCAGTCACCAGCCTGCGGTAAGTGGCTGGGAGCAGATCATGGTGGCCTTTGGCCTCAAGTCCTTTCCTCTTTGCCTGCTGCACAGTCATTCCATGACACCCTGAAGCCAGATATTTCGGCCCAGCCCGAGACATTTCTCCCTGTGGACCCCTCCATCTCTTGCTGTCTCCTCCAGCAGGCTGCTACTTGCCAGATTCATCACACTTTTAAGAAAGCAAAGGCCATCACAGGCAGAACCTGCCCATCTCAGATTTCCTGAGAGACAAGGTGACAAGATGGCCTGCCCCTTACCAGCTGTGTGAGTGTGGACAAGCAACTTCCTCTCTGCACTTCAGTTTGCTCACATGTAAAATGTGTGTCTCTGAGCAGTGTTAAGAAGATTGAGGGAGGGCCACCCTCTGGAGCACTTGGCACTGTGCCTGGCACATAGTATGTGCTCCGTGGGGGTGATGACTGTTGCCGCTGAGTGTGGTGCCTGTGCTGGCAGCTGAGGTACAGAGGCTGCCAGGTGCTGTCTCTGTCCTCGGGAGTTTGCCATTCTCATGTGCAAGACGAGCAAACTACCGAAGTCAGGACACAGCCTTAGGGACGGAATCACATGCCCAGCTCAGCAGGCCTGCGGGGCCGGACTGGCCGCTTGCCTTCTGCTCGTTACAACACCTGTTTGGCTTGATTTTTTTCCCCCGTTTTTCTCCGCCAGCTCCGTAAAGACTGGTACATCAGTCAGGAGGCATTCGACTACAAGTGACAGAAAACCTAACTCAAGAAGGCAGGAAGCGTTAAGGGGATTTAAAATCATGTAACGTATCCCGAGAGAGGGTACTTTAGGGCTGCTTAGTTTTGCAGCAAGGTCCTCAGGGATCTGCCCCACTCATGACCCACGATGGCTGCTGTGGCCCCAAGCAAAGCCAGTTCCCTGCAGAAGAGAGAAGGAGCTTTTGTTAAGAGCGAAGGAACCGAGTCACTTGCCCATCCCCGAATCAGCCCCTGATAAGGTCACATTGGACCTGCATGGCTTTCTGAAACTGTAAGGATTTACTCAAGCCACGTGGCGGAGCAATGGCTGCCAGAGCAGAATCTGGGCTCTACCACCAAGGACAAGGATGACTGTGGCTTTGGGGTAGCAGCCAACAGTGGCTACATCATCCATCCACCCTTTTACTCAGTCATCCCGTAATCCACCCATTCGTTGTCCCATCAGTCAGTGCAGGAGATTGACCGCAGGCGGGAGCCTTCCCCTCAGAGAGGCTGCTTTCCATCGTAGCAGCCTGACCCTGCTGATCTTAAGGCAACCCCCACTTCAGCTTCCCCAGTCTCCGTGAGTCTGTCCAGCGTCTGTCTGGAGACACCTGAAACTGCAGCTCGTTAGTTCCTCACTAAAACCTCAAACCCTTTAGCTTTGAAGTGTTTTTTCTCTTCTAAGTAAAGATAGAGTACTTGAAATTTTCTCAGATGAGATCGAAGATGTTTGATCTCTTGTTCTGGGCATTCTTACCCAGAGCTATACATGGTGAGATGCTTGGCATGTCCCTGTTTCTAATCAACTTGACCAGTATTGCAGTGATAGAAATGACCTCAAATGTGACATATTCAGCAGCCCCCAAAGAATGGTCAGCATAGATCAGTTGGTTTGCACTGGGATTATTAAATTAGCAGACAAAGCACAGGTTGTCTTGATTGAGGACAGTGGCTAAGAGAGGAAGTGTGGTAAATATGTCCCACTAAAGGTGGACCAGTTAGGATTAGGTTTAGCTGCGTAATTTAAAACCAGTGATTCAGATGAGATGGTTTCTTTCTCCCACTTTGCCAGGGACCCAGGCTCCTTCTCACCAATGCTCTGTCATCCTGGGCCTGTCACCTGCTGGTCTCAAAGTGGCTACTGGAGCTTCAGCCTTAAGGAGGTGATGAGGCAAAGGCACCCACAGCACACCCCCAGAGATTTCCTGGAAGTCACATTTAGCACTTTTATCTCATTGGCTAGAAATGCAAGGACTCCTGGGAAATGTAGTCTGTTAACATCACATTGCTGCTCTAAATACACTTGAGATTCTGTTACCCGGGTAGTTTCACAGAGTCCAGTGAAACTTGGCAGCACCCCTCTGCTGCTTTGGAGGTGCCGAAGCCTAGGGGTTTGGAGCTGGTGTTTGCAGAGGCAGCCCTGGACGTTGGCGGGTCCCAGTTTATCACCCTCCCAAGCTGCAAGTACAGGTGCATTGCAACCAAACGACAAGTCGCAATATCAAGTTGACGAATGGAGGTTCAGTGTCAGTGGGTGCTTCCAGCTACGAGTAACCAAAATTTGGCTGGAATTTGGTAGGAATGTGTGATCTCACAGAAAAGGAGGCTCAGAAGCAGGGCAGGCTTAATCCAGCATCCTGACCACATGACCGAGGGCCCAGCTCCTTCCGCCCCTCTGCCATCCTCAGCACTGACCCCGTCCTCAAGCTGGTAGTGAGAAGGCAACAGCGGCTCATGCTGTTGTGTCTGGACCCAGCAACACCTAGAAGATGAGGACGAGAGGCCATCTTTTTTCATCATCTCTCTTAGGAGCAAGAGACTTATCCCAGGAGCCTCCTCGGCAGACTTCCCCTATTTCAGTCAGGTCATGCTAGGTAACAAACATCCAGAAATCTCAGTAACTTGTATCAACAATAGTTTATTTCACACTCACACTGCAGCTCCGCTGCCAGTTGGCAGGGGACCACTCAGGACCCAGGCTGTTGAGCAGCCACCATCTCCAAGTCACTTCCCTCACAGTCCAATGATGAGAACTAGTCACACAGCCCCACACAGCCAGTCCCAAGGGGCCAGGAAGTGCGGTTGTGCCACATGCTTGCCAGATGAGGAACCAGAAGTATTTTGTGGGAGTCTTAATAACTCACACCCTCTCATACCTCATTAGCCAAAACTGTGTCATATGCCTGTCCCTGAGCCAACCCCAGGCAGGGAGCAGGGTCTCCGCCATGACTGGCTCTGACCTGAGGGCAAGGATGTGGGGCGGTGCTCCCGGGATCCGCTCCGGGCACAAGGATTGCTGCCGGGATGTGAGGCCCCAGGGACACCCTCCTACCACCTCGTCTGTTGAACCTGAGCCTCTGCCGTGGGTGTGCAGAGCCAGCCTCCAGGAGACTCTGTCTAGGAGATATCTTTATTTCATGCACTCCAGAACCCTGTGGGGGAGAAATGTCGTTATCCCACTTTTCAGATGGGAAAACTGAAGTTCAAACCAGTGAGCGCTTAACCAAGCGAGGTCACGCAGCTAGTGAGGCTTTGAGCCCTGATCGCCCCATCCTGAAGCCTGAGCCCACAGCTGCTCCCCTGTGGCGCCTTCCCCCAGCAAAGGGACGTTCACAGCGTCCTGGCCTATCTGTCGGCCAGCTGTCCCAGCTCACCCTGTATCATGTGTCAGGCTCAGTCTAAGTGCTGGCTGGGCACCTGGAATGTCATTCAGTCCTATAAGGAAGGGCCTACTGCAATCACCACTTAACAACTAGGGAAACTGAGGCTCAGGGCTAGGACGTGACTGTACCTGGCCGGGCAAGAGGCAGTGGTAAAGTTTGAACCCCAACCTGCCTGGCTCCAGACCTCCTGCACCTGTATCTGCCGCCTTATCCACTGGAGAGAAAGGGAGCCCGAGACGGGCCTGGGGCGGGGAGGCTTCTGACAGCAGCTCACCCCATTTCACAGCTAGGAAACGAACCCGTGCAGAGCCCATGGGCAGGGTCGTTGGCCTGAGTGGCTTCTGCCTCCTCCCTGGAGCACCGCACATTGCCCTGCGCTTCCTGCCACCACCAGCTCCTTGGCGTGCTTCCCAGGCGAGACTCATGCCTGACCTTCAGTTAATAGCACGTTTCTAAGCTTACTCATCTAGCCTCCCCTCCCCTTCGAGCCTCCCCTGTGTTTAAAACCCACCGCAGAGCCAGCCTCGGGCTCAGGTGTTTTTTGACGTACCAGCCCTTCACCCTGTGATTGCCTCCTCTCGCTCCTCTGCAGGTATGCGGCCGCCCCACACACACTGCTGTCTTTTGATCCCCACTTCGGCCATGATGGGACGTCCAGCGGCGACTCCTCCTCAGGTGGCCTGACCAGCCAGGAGAGTACCATGGAGCGCCAGAAGCCAGGTAGGGTCCCCCTGCCCACTTCACCCTGCAAGTCCTCTGCCTACAGTTTGATAGTGACACCCCTCCTCGCGGCAGACGGATAAAACACAAAAGAAAGCAGTGAAGGCCACACGCGAGGTTAGATCAGAGAGGTCACCCAGGACAGCAGAGGGGACCAGTGAGCTGATCCTTCTCCATCCAGGCAGGGCATCAGCAGATGGCGTCTGCCAGCACCGTCAGTCAGGATTCAGAGTACAGATGTGCAACATGGAGGTGGCGACGGCCAGGGGCAAGAGTCGAGAAGGACTGAAAGTAGTGCCTCGGGGGAGGCTTCGCGTTTCTCGGCTGTCATGCGTGTGCAGCACATGCTAAGAGCCCAAATCCTGAGTGTCCGACATGATGCCATCACGAAGTGACCGTGCCACGTTCCACACCTGGGTGGGGCAAGAGATGGAGCGTGCCCAGCCTCGGAAAGCCCCCACCCCTACCAGTCAGTACCCCACGGGCCCCCGTGTCCTGCTTCTCACAGCCGAACTGCATTTTGTCTGGTTTTGAATTTCACGTCTACAGAAACACTAGATGCGTTCTGTGTGTCTGTCTGGCTTCTGTCACTGAGTGTTATGTTGATGACAGTTGGCCATGGGGTTGTGTGTAGCCACACAATTTCCGAGTAGTATTCCACTGTAGTGTCGGGGGACATTTGGGTGGTTTCCAGTTCGGGGCTGCTGAGCATAGTCCGGCTAGGGCTGTCCTGTGTCCATCTGTTGATGAGCACAGGCTCACGCATCTGTAGGGTATACACCTAGGAGCGGAATTGCTGGGTCACATGTTTAAGTTAACATGAGACTGCAAAACTTTTTCCTCAAGTGACAAACTTTCACACGCCCGCCAGTGATGTATGAGAATTGTTGCTTCATGTCCTCACCAACCTTTTCGTGTCAGCCAGGTAGGGGTAGTCCATTGCAGTTTTAGTTTGCATTTTCCCAGTGCCTGAGGAGACTGAGCATCTTCTCATCTGTTTATTTTTCTTTATAGAATGATGATCATGGGTGCATCCACTTAGATAAATATTTTAAACATAATTTCACATTACAGACTTGTAGCCCCCTTGGAGTCTGAGGACCATCAGATGAGTGGGTGGGCGCTGAAGAAAGAGAATGGGTGAGATGCCAGAGAGCGTTGGCACTGCGGGGGCAGAGATGGAGATGGCCTGTCGGGGGGTTCCAGGCTTTCCAGGCAGCTCGGGGGGTGGCCGTGTCGGCCCTTCATCAGCTCCCCGGGCACTGCGGGGTGGGAAGAGGCTGCATGCCCGGGCCTAGCGGCCTGCGGAAGGCCTCAGCTCCCAGCCCCATGGTGCCCTTAAACCTGGGCAAGTGGCTGGACTTCAGGCAGCCTGTCACCCTCGAGACCCTTTCTCTTTCTGCGCCTCCAGGGCCTGCAAACCCATGTGATCCTGCCTGTCCCCGCCTGCAAGTCTGTGACCTTTGCCCCAAGACAGACAGATTTGCATCTTTTTTCTCCTCCCAGTTCAGAAAAAGAAAAGTGTTTCTTGGTGATTTCATTGCACCAAAGTGTAAAATGAGAAGGAAATTTTTCCAACGTTCACCGTAGGCCCCAAATAAGCTGTTGCAGAAACTCACCATTGTCCTTCCCTTCTCCCTTCTGTCCCCCAGAGCTTGGTTCCCCTCTCACCTCCTTGGGACCTTGTTATAAGTTGACTAACACCTCCCCCCCCGCATCCCACCCCTACACAAATCAGGGCATTCATCATGAAACCTAGAGTGTATCCAGGACCCAGAAAAAAGGTAGTTCAGGGTGGGAGGTTCAGGCACCCAAGCACACATGGGGATTCGCCCAGGCCTGATCAGTAGTCATAGTAACAGCAACACAGTTTTGTGTGCTTGTTGTATGCCCAGCACTGTACTGGGCATGCAGCAAGCATACTGTATGTGTGAGCATGCAACAAGCTCACTGCACCCCACATTCCTTCCTGTTTACTCACCTCGGGAGCATGACAGTGGGCACTTTTTACTGCTAGTTTTAGAAATGAGGAAGATGAGGCACAGAAACATTGTCACTTGTCCAAGGTTCCTGCTGATAAGTGGCATCATTGAGATTTTAACCAAGGCTTGTTGGATTCTGGAACCCTTTCTTAACCCCTACCACCCACTGACACCACCTGCACCTCAAAACCCATAGTGTGGGTGTTTTTCAAGCCTCAGAGCACCCAGGTTGGGAAGAGGTCCCCAGGGTCACCAGCTGCCCCGAGTCCATGCTTGGCCATGGTTTCAGCATGTCTCTTGCACCCAAATCCACGTCTGTCACTCAGCATGTTGGGGTGAAGCAGGAGAGCCAGAAGGTCCCTGGGGGCCAGTCCAGAGGACCAGTGGAGGGCCCAGGATCAGGGCCTTCCACAGGCAGAGGCAGGGACGCTGGAGCGGCCAGCGGGGGAAGAACCCGGCCCCTCAGGAGCGGGACACCAGACCGTGCACCAGGGGTGCAGCGTGAGCCAGGCAGGCACATCCCCTGCCTACTCAGAGCCAGCAGTCTGAGGGGAAAGACAGACAAGAGACGGGGCACACAATGGTAAATACTCACCAGCGATGCCGAGTATCAGGCGGGAGCTAACGTAGTGCTGGGAGAATCTCTAAACAAATCCCAGTCGGGCAAGGCTGGAAGAGCACAACGCGGGCACTGGGAGGACATTCCAGGGAAAGGGAACAGCCAGTTGAAGACGCCGAGGTGCCAGTGAGGCTGCTGTTAGAGGAACCATAGAAGGTGGAGGGCTGGTGGGAGATGAGGCCCGGGAGGTGACAGGGACACAGCACGTGGTGAGGACTTTGTCCTCAGCTCAGAGTGGATGGGAGTCACCGGCTTGGTACAGAGATGGGTGGGACCTGACTTGGGAGTTCACAGGGTCCGTCTTGCTGCAGATTCTTGCCAGGTCGGGACAGTGAAGGGGGAGAGAGCACTGGGTTCTGGACATAGTCGTTTCAAGGTGGAGTGGACAGAATTTCCTCATGCCTCGACACGGGTGAGAAGGGAGGAGTCCAGGATGGTACCAGGTTTCAGCCTGAGCACCTGACAGGGCAGAGTGGCCATTGGCTGAGCAGGGGAGCCTGAGAGCTGCAGGTTTGGGGAAGATGAGGAGTGGACTTTGGTCATGTGCGGTGGAAGGTGCCCAGCAGACGCCCAGTGGAGGTGCTATGAGGTAGCTGTGTATCCAAGTCTGAAGTCAAGGCAGAAGTCTAGAGACAGACACGTGTGTCGTCGGTGTTGTAGGTGGTAGTTAGGCTGGGTGTATGGGCCACAGGCTTGGCTCTCTGTAGAAATGTGGTTTCCGGCATGGGCTGGCCACCTCCCAGGAGACCAGCACCTCCTGCGTGTACGGGATGCTCCAAAGAGGAGAGCAGTTTCCTCAGGTAGAGTAGGTGACAAAGCGACCTGCCTCCCTGCTCGTTCATATCCGTGGCTCCCAACTAAATGCTTCATGGGTGGTGGCACCCTGGACTGTGCCAGCCAGCTGCCCTCTGCAGTGACCCCAAGCGCCCTGCCTAGCCGGCCAGGCCCACCTTTCCCGAGTATTTATAAGATCGATAACTAGCCTTCCATCGGTGGTGGTTTTTGTTTTTGTTTTTAAGGTCAGATGCTTAGTTCAGGCTCATTGGCTTTGGGAGTTTAGACTAATTTATACGCATACCAGCCATCACAATTTTAAACTTATTTCACATTTGAACTAGCAATTCCACTTAGAGAATTCTGTCCCAGACACAAGTCCCACACTTGCTCAAAGTTGTGTATAGCGGGAAGGCCACCAAAACATTGTTTTAAAGAAAAATCAAAAATAACCTAAATGTCCATTGATAGAAAACTGGTTAAATAATTGATGCCCATTCACACAATGGAATACTACACAGCTATTAAAAATAAGATAGCTTCATGTTCAGTTGTGTGAAGATGTATTATGAAGACATAAAGCAAAAACAAGTGTAAGTATACTGTAAAGTGAAAATCAACTGGTAGGATGATGTTTATTATGATTCCATTTTCATTTAACAAAATAGTATGCATGTTTAACCAACAAAGGATTGCAACCTTGCATATATAAAGAACCCTATTCACCAATAAGAAAAAAGGTAGTCGATCCTGTGGAAAATCGGGTAAAGGAAATGAACAAGTAATTTACAAAATAAAAAAGCCAAATGTCTAGTAAGGATGAAAATGTGCTCAGCCTCCTTTGCGTGACGATGGAGGATTGTTGTAAGGCTTCGATGAGTTCATCCATGCAAAGCACTGCATTGGGGCCTGGTATAGAGAAAGTGCTCAGTAACTGTTCCGTTACCGAGTATTGTCATACCCCAAGATGTAAGTCGATGGGGTCGTGGCCCTGTGTGAGCTGAGCAGACAAGCTGGCAGAGGGGTGGCTCCATCAAACCAGATTTAGGGCCAGATTCTTCACGTGGACTCAGGCCACAGCCTGAGTCACCTCTAACCACTGGTATGTCTCATGTCTTCCTACAGAGCCTCTGTGGCATGTGCCTGCCCAGGCCCGGCTCTCGGCCCTGGCTGCAAGCAGCGGGAACAAGCACGCCTCCCGGCAGGACGCAGCAGGCAAAGACTCCCCCAACAGGCATTCCAAAGTGAGTCTGGGCTCCGCCTGCCCCACCCTGGGGAGTCAGGGCTGTAGGAGTTGGCTGCTTGGCTTAACATGACTACCGTGGGCACAGCAGCTTCACCTGCCTCCGGTGGGTGTGGGCTTCTGAATGCCATACGTGAGCACCTTTGCCACCTTCCACTCGGGCAGAGGGGCCAAATGCTGGACTTAGAACCAGTCAAATGCACATCTTGACTCCATCCCTCACCAGCTGTGTGATATAAAGCAAATCCCTTCACCTCTTTAGGCTAGTTTCCTCTTTATTACATTGGTCATGGTAGGTGTCTTGAGCTTGGGCTGTTATAACAAAAATACTGTAGACCAGGTAGCTTATATACATCAGAAATTCATTTCTCACAGTTCTAGAGGCTGAGAAGTCCAGGGTCAAGGCCCAGGCAGAATCGGTGTCTGGTGCGGGCCCGTTCCTGGTTCGCAGACGGCCTTCTTACCTCATGTGGTGGAGCGGGCAAGGTAGCTCTCTGGGGTCCCTTTTTATAAGGGCGCAAATATACATATGGATTTTATAACCTTGCTCACGAGGGACATATAAATACATATATAGGGATAAATAGGTAAATATATATAAGGATTTTAAAATCACATTTATGAGGCTTAATGACTTAATCACCTCCCGGAGGCCCCACCCCCTAATACCAATACTCTGGAGATTAGGCTTCGACGTGAATTCCGGGGAACACAAACATTCAGTCTATGGCAGTAGGTTAACTGCTATGACACATAGTCCCCAAATCTCCGCGACCTCCCACAGTAGGAGTTTATGTCCCTCTCATGTAACAATTCACTGTGGGTATTCAGTGAGCAGCTTCCCACGTGGTAATTCAGGAACCCAGATTCCCTCTCCCTGTGGCTCCACTTTTCCTCAGGTCTCTGCCTCTTTCCAGCAGGTGGGGGCTGGAAGAAGAGAGGTTCACATGGGAAGTTTTTGTAGCCCAGGCCTGGAAGTAGCATCATCACTTCCACTTAGATTTTATTGGCTCGGACTCTATCACATGACTACACCTCACTGCAAGAGAAGCTGGGAAATGTAGTTCCATGTGCCCAGGAGAAGAAGATCGTTTTGGTGAACACTTGGCAGTCTGTTCACATCCATTCACTCAGTGGGTGTTTGATGAGCACTTACGGTGCCAGGCCTTGGGGCCTCAATGACGAAGAGAACAGACTAGCCCCTGTGCTCACAAAGCTGATGCGCCAGTGGGGGCAACAAGCACTAAGCAGATAAACGGATATATCATGGATCGCCAAGAACTATTCCTGGCTGGGAAAGGAAAACAAAGCACGGTTAAGGGAAGAGTGTCAAGCACTGCTGCTTTAGGACGAAGTGGTTAGAGAAGGTCTTCGAGGAGGTGACCTTTAAGCCGAAACCTTGAATGAAGCAAGGGGCGATCTGTGAAAATATCTGGGGGAAGAGCATTGCAGCCAAAGGGAACAGCAAGTGCAAAGGCCCTGAAGTGGGAGTGTGCCTGGCTTGCTCCAAGAGCAGCAGGGAGGTCCACGTGCTGGAGCAGAGGGAGCGAGAGGGAGAGGGAGAGGCAGATGAAGTTAGAGACCGGGACACGGTCCAGGTTGCCCAGGGCTTCAGGGCACTGGCGAGGACTGTTGCTTTTCCTCTGAGTGAGATGGATCCACCGGAGGGCTCTAAGCAGGGAAGGGACATGAACTGACACAGGTGTTCACAGCCTTCCTCTGGCTGCATGGAGGGAACAAAGTGGAGTGGAGGGTGTAGGGAGAGAGGGACAGGAGCAGGGAGACAGGGAGGAGGCTGCTGCTGTGGTCCAGTGGGAGGCAGTGGTGGACGGAGCCACGGAAGGAGAATGAGTGGCGGGTTCTGGATCTGTTTTGAAGATGCCGGCGACAGGATTTGCTGTTGGACTGGACACGGTGTGAGAGCAAAAGCCGGCTCCAGGGTGACTCCAGGGCTCTTGCATGGGGGCGGGCAGCTGAAAGGGTGGGGGTGCCGTTATTAAGACAGAAGAGGCAGATTCCGGAGGGAAAGATGGGAGCTGAGTGTTAGACGTGTTGAGCTTGAGCTGTGGGCTCACGAGATACATACCTAAGGTCATTTATCCCTCCAAGCAACCCCCTGAGGCAGAGTTATTATCCACCCCATTTTACAGATGTGGATACTGAGGCTCTTGCCCCAGGTCACATGGCCAGTAAGTAGAGGAGCCAGAGTTGCCAGATGTCTGGCTCCAGGGGTCTCACTCGTCGGAGGGGGGCCCAGGGAGGGGAAGTTTGCCCTGCCCTGACGTCTGGGGATGTCACGCTTCTCTCGCCCCCCAGGGAGAGCCCCAGTACTCCAGTCACTCCAGCAGCAACACCCTCTCCAGCAACGCCTCCAGCAGCCACAGCGACGATCGCTGGTTTGACCCCCTGGACCCTCTAGAGCCAGAGCAAGACCCCCTCTCCAAAGGCGGCTCCAGCGACAGCGGCATCGACACCACCCTCTACACCTCCAGCCCCAACTGCATGTCGCTGGCCAAGGCACCTCGGTCCGCCAAGCCACACAAGCCACCAGGAAATATTGGCCTCTGTGGGGGCGGGCGTGAGGCCGCCAGGCGACCACATCATGCAGACAAGCGGCGGGAGGTGTCACCCGCCCCTGCAGTTGCTGGCCAGAGCAAGGGCTACCGACCGAAGCTGTACACCTCGGGCTCCAGCACCCCTACAGGCCTGGCTGGGGGCAGCCATGACCCACCGAGGCAGCCCAGGTAAGGCACTGCTCCTCCCCTGGGCCCTTCATGGAGGCCTGACACCCTTCTGCTTCCCGCACCATCCTGACGGCAGGGTCCCCTCCCCAGAAGCATGCTCACAGGTGTACGTGCTTGCACACTAGTTGGCTTAGAGTGGGGAGGCTCACGGAGCAGCCCTGCTGCCCATCCCTCAGCCTTCGAAGACCCAGCAGAGGAAGAGAAACCCCTGACTGTCTCGTCTGTCTCTGGTTCACTCTGACCCTCTGTGTCTCATTCCTTCTCCCTCTGAGACCACCGGTTTTTATGCTTTCTGGGGTCACAGACTCTATCGGTTAGGAGTGTATTTGGCTGGAGGTAATAGAGGTTTAACAGTCCCCTGATGGGAGGTCCAGAGAAGGCTGAGCCAGGCTGTGCAGCGGCCTGGGGAGGCCTCTAAGGCCTGGCACCCTGTGTCTTCTTGCCCCGTCATCCCGGTTACACGAGCTGAGACTTCCTGGTCTCTAGATGGCGGCGGTGCCCCTGGCGGCGTGGGGGCAGAGCGCAGAGGAAGGACTGCAGCCTGTGTACAGCTCCCCTGCCATGGAGAAGCAAGAGCTTTCCCAGAACCCCCTTCAGCGAGCAGCGTCACATGACCGTCCCAGCTGCAAGGAGGTCTGGGGCATCACTGTTTAGCCTTCCAGCGACGCAGTAAAGGGCAGTGGTCCCCGGACAGTCCCCTGGAGGGGGCTTTTCAACACAGAAGCTGGGCCCCACGCAGTTTCTTTTTTATTTTTACCATCTCCAAAAAAGTCATATTGATTACATTAACATTATGGAAGTTTAAGAGTGTCTGATTCAGCAGGTCAGGGTGGAGCCTAAGAATATGCAGTTTTTTAAAGTTCCCAATAGGTGCCAACGCCGCAGCTCCCAGGCCCGCTCGCGGCTCCCAGGCCCACACGTTGAGGGCAGGCA
>NW_011888984.1:1873504-1875628 GCF_000151845.1 Pteropus vampyrus | reverse complement strand
GGGCCCTGTGGTTGGGAGCTTTAATTTGCATACAGACAATTGATGCTAATTGCAAATCATTCTTATCTACTCATTAAAGCTGCTTCCCCAAGTTCTCTCCTAGGCAACCAGGCTCTAGTGTGGAACAGCATTTCCCAAAACGGGGTGCTCGAGGTGATTTGGGTGGGTGAAAAGGGAGGAATATGTTGTATTCAAAATGGATGTATGTTTGCTTTAACGAGTATTAGGGAAAGTGTGACCCACTCATCCCTTGATTTTACAGATAGTGCCTTGGACAAGTTCAGGAAAATGAAATGAGTTGATTTAAAGAAACATCTTCACAGTAGATGAGTGTGTGAGCTCCAGAGTCAGCACACCGGGGTTCAAGCCCCACCTTTGCCTTGTCTTGGCTCTGTGGCCTTGGGCAAATGACTGAACCTCTCTGGGCCTCAGTTTCCTCATCTGTGAGATGGAGGATAAGTTGCATAACTACCTCATAGGGATGTGGTGAGGTTTAAATGAGCTCTTTGTAGAGCCCTAAAAATAGTACCTGGCAGTGGACCTCAAGCCTGGTTGTCATTAGAGTCACAGAGGATGTTACAAAAAAGATGAGGTCTGTCTCAGACTAAATCAGAAAGTCTCTCCTGGGTCAGGCCTGTTACAGGCAGCACTGAGGATGCCGTGATGACTGAGACAGCCCAGGCCTGCCCTATCAGGGCTCACAGCCTGATGGGAGAGACACTGTCCCCAAACAGTGATGGGCCAGAGTGGTCAGAGCCGAGGTGAAGGAAGCACCTGGGATATGGGAGCCCACAGGAAGGGCCTGACCCACGTGCAGGAGGGGTTTTCCTGGACAGAAGAGGGTTAGCTAACCAGGGACCAGGAGGGCAGCATGTTCTAGACAGAAGATGCGCAGGACTCACTGTATGTCTCACTCCCAGCTCATTCCTCCCACAGTCTTTTCATCTCAGTAGGCACCAGTTCCCGGACGGTGGCTGAGCGCTCAAGGGGCCCACGGGTGCCTCTGCCTGCCTCTGGCCACGCCGCCGCTTCCCCCAGGCAGCCCAGCTGCTTCTGCATCTGCTCTCAACAGCCGATTCCCTTGAGCCACACTGGAGGGACAGCCTGCTGCCCAGCCGCAGCTTCGCGAGGACAGGCACAGGTGCTCAGTAGTCGCCCTTGGCTCTGCCTCTGCAGCACTTGGTAGCGTAGCACCTTATGGCTTCATACTGCGAGCACCTGCTGTGTGCCCAGCCCTCTGCTGAGCACTGCAGGCAGACAAGGCCCAGGCTGGCCTGGCACAGGCAGGTATCAGAGGAGACGGCAAGCAAATACTTACAAAGTCATGAACGAATTATGCTAAGGGAAAGCCTACTGCGAAGACTCATTGGGGTCCGAGAGGGGATGTGGTGCAGGGCTGGAGCGGGGTGTCTGATCTAGCCTCGGGGCGGGGATAGTGTTCCTGAGGAGGGGTCATTTCTGCTAAGGGTGAGAGGGATACGGAGGAAGGAGCAGGTAAAGTGGTTGCCAGGGGAACTAATGATATATTTTTTATTGGGGTGATATTTATTAACAAAATCCATTGTTTCAAGGGTACAATTCAATAGTAAGTTATATATATATTGCATCGTCTGTTCACCACCCAGTTAGATTTCTTTCCATCACCACCTGTTTGACCCCTGATGATATATTCTTGACCTGGGACGCAGTTATATGGGTGTTTGCTGTGTCGCTTTTTATTAAATTGTACATATGTATTTTATACACTCTGCTGTATGGGGGCAATTTTTTTAAAAAGAGTGGAAGGGAAGATCGGGTGTGGTCAGGGTGTCCCTATGAGCAGAGGAGGAGGGTGGGTGTCACCAGGTCACTGAACAGAGGCCCCCTGGCTCGTGTTCACATTGAGAGAAGGCAGCTAATGGGAGGCTGGGGAGGTCAGCAGGGGCCGGACCTGCCAGCTGTGTTGCGGAGTTTGGATTCCGTGCTAAGAGCTGTGGGCAACGGGAACAGGTCTCAGCGGAAAAGGTGGCACAGGCAACTTTACGTTTTGAAAGATGGTGCTGGGAGCGAGACCAGAGGCGAAGTCTCAGATTATGAGGTTGAGGCCAAGATGTGAGTGAGAAAGAGGAGGCCTGGACCGGAGGA
>NW_011888984.1:1871060-1873454 GCF_000151845.1 Pteropus vampyrus | reverse complement strand
CAGAGGAGGAGGGTGGGTGTCACCAGGTCACTGAACAGAGGCCCCCTGGCTCGTGTTCACATTGAGAGAAGGCAGCTAATGGGAGGCTGGGGAGGTCAGCAGGGGCCGGACCTGCCAGCTGTGTTGCGGAGTTTGGATTCCGTGCTAAGAGCTGTGGGCAACGGGAACAGGTCTCAGCGGAAAAGGTGGCACAGGCAACTTTACGTTTTGAAAGATGGTGCTGGGAGCGAGACCAGAGGCGAAGTCTCAGATTATGAGGTTGAGGCCAAGATGTGAGTGAGAAAGAGGAGGCCTGGACCGGAGGACAGAGCATCCGTGGCTGCCTCAGCAAGTGACCTTGCAGGGGTGTAAGGAAGGAGACAAGCACAGGTCCAAGACAGTGCCGGCTGAGCGGCCGGAGACTGCTGCAGATGGGGACATGGAGGTTCTTGAGAGAGGAGAAGAGCAAGGCTGGGCGGGCCTGACCACTAAAGCGCCCACTGTGTGCCAGGCACTGTTCCCAACATGGTGATACAGCAGGGAACAAGGTCAAGTTCCTCCCTTGTGGAACCGACACTCTCCTGGAGAGAGAGAGAGAGCGCGAGGCAGACAGACAGCTGAGCAACCCTGAAGTAATATGCCAGGTGGCGGCGATAAGGTCTGGGGAGGAAACCACTCGGGGCCACTCTGGAGAAAATGGATTAGTTCCGGGGTAGAAGGGGATGAGTTTGCCTGTGAAATCTGAGGGCTTCCGGGAAAGGGATGGGCCCTGGCATGCCCAAGCAGGGAACCCCCACGCCCCGCCGCACTCCAGCCCTGCCCGCCGTGCCGTGGAAGATGCTGCAGCCTGTAGGAGCTTGTGTCCATCGATGACTTCAGTGACTTCACAGACTCTCCCCCCAGACGTTCGTCATGGGAGCCCGGCTTCCGGGCACACTGCCAGGCGCCAGCGCCTACTGTGGGCACTGCACTGGGCTGAGTGATCCCGGGCGGGCAGCCACCTGGCCCTCTGCCCTTTCCTGAGGCAGCACACACTCCAAAGCTTCCTGGGTTTCCAGAGCAATTTGTCAGAGCTGTTTAGGGGCAGTCAGAGGCTCTGCTGCACGTGGAGCTGACGCAGCTGGGCGTTCCCAGGCAGGCAGGAAGCACGAGGCCTCGCTTCCCAGGCCGTGCTGCGGGAGTCTCCAGGACACCTTCCTGGGGGCACAGCCCCGAAAGGTAACGCTAGGCCCTTGGGACCCACCCTGCCTGTTAGCTAGGAGGCTGGGATCACGCAGGACAGACGTCCTCAAAGGGCCCCAGTCTGCCTGGGAAGGGGAACCCAGGCCATCTCCGGGGAAGGAGGGAACCATGCAGAGATCTTAGGGGAGGGGGCAGTGCAAAGGCCCTGAGGTGAAAATGTTTCTAGCGTGTTTGGAAGAGCTGAGGGCAGAGGGGACAGGAGGTTGTGTGGGGCCTTGTGGACACAGGGAGGACTCTGATTCTTACCCTGGGGGAGATGGAGCACAGAGGGGCCAGAGCAGAGAGCAGAGAGGGCTGTGATCACGAGTGTTCCCAGGCGCCTCTGGCGGTGTTTGGGGCTGGGCAGGAGGAGGCTGCCGTGACGGTGGGTGGGTGGTGGTCGGTGGAGGTGGCTGGCACTGGTTGGATCTGCCGATTTTGACCCCATAGCCCCTCTGTTCCCACTCCAAAGACTTGCCACTTCTACTCCGAGATCACAGGGGCGAGTGTGGCCGTTCATGGCTCCTACACTGGAGCATTATTCCAGCCACGTGCAGAGACTGACTGACTCTCAAGCCATGCCAGATACTGGGGCGAGAGGGCGAGAAGGGTCCAGCAGTAAAGGACAAGCAGCGAGGGGCCACCTGGGGGTATCCAGGTGAGCGGCGTTGTCTCCCAGGCTCCGGCCGCTGACTGCTTATGTCCAAATCACAGCTCCGCCACTCACCAACTGTACGATCTCCATCAGGCTTAGTTTCTCTCAGGCTTCATTTCCTCGTCTGTAAAATGGGGGTCATGATAGGCTCTGTGGTCTAAGGTGGCAGGGATGAACCGACATCATGCAGTAAAGCAGCGGTTCCCATCCGTTTTTAGCACCGGCTCCCGGTGCTCCTGTGAGAATCTAACGCCTGATGGTCTGAGGCGGAGCAGAGACGGTGGTGCTGGCGCTGGGGAGCAGCTGCAGCTACAAATGAAGCTTCACTCTCTTGCTCACCCACCGCTCACATCCTGCTGTGCAGCCCGATTCCTAACAGGCCACGGACCTGTCCTATACTGGTCCGCAGCCTGGGGGTTGGGGACCCTTCACTAAAGTACTTAGCACAAGGTCTACGGCATAGCTAGGTCCAAAAAGATCAGCTATTGCTAGGTTTTCTATTCACTTCTATGTATTTATTGTGACTGCTGTTATCATTG
>NW_011888984.1:1843424-1869985 GCF_000151845.1 Pteropus vampyrus | reverse complement strand
CTCGGCTCCTCCGTGGCTCCTGGCCCGTGGGTGTATCGGAGACGCCTGCCTCAGGGCCGCGCACACATGGGCAGCACACCCAGGAGGAGTCCTGAGACTTGTGGTGGGTGAAGACGGGCACAGTTATGCCAGTGCCGTTGGCTGTAGGTAACAAAATCCCAGCTCAGTTGGAGGAAAGCTCTTAGCTTACAGAACGTGAAGTCCCAAGTTCCAGAGGCCCCCAGGGATTGAATAATTTATTGACTCAAGGATATAGGTTCTTTCCTCTTCGATTGTTCTGCCTCCGTTGGCCTACAGGGTGGCTCCCCTCATAGTCTGTCATTTACCCAAATAGTCACAGTATCCACTGGAAGAGGATATGTTTTTTGCAAGTGTTTTTTTGTTTGTTTTGTTTTTTTTGGCAAAGAGATCTGCCCCAGAAGTCGCCCAGCAGACCACACTCACACACACATGCATGTGACGTCTCACTGGCCAGAAGTAGATCACAGGACCACCCCAAACTCATCCCAGACAGGTGCCATCAACCAATCAGAATTTGCCCTCTGGCTGGGTAACAGATCACCTTCCTCAAGCAAAGGATGAGTAAAATCAGCCATTATTTATAGGGTGATGGGGGATTAGGATGACACCCACAGTGTCTGCCCCAGGGCCTGAAGAGGGTGCGAACCTGTCTCGAAAGAGGCAGTGCATGGAGCTGGCTGGCAGACACAGAGACATGTGTTCACCTTTTTCCCTTCCTCCCTTAATCATCTCATGTTCTTCAGCTCACAAAAGTTGAACATGCCTGATGACAAGATAGAGAAATATGTGCTATAGAAAGTAAAAAGTTAGGGTTAAAATAATTTACGATATGTTCATAGAGTGGACCTGCTGTAGCCACTGAAGAGAGAGGGGCTTATATGGACTGAGAGAGAGCTCCAGAACATATTGTTAAGGTAGAGGCCAGGTGCAGAGCAAGCTCACAACATGCTCCTGTTTATAAAGGAAAATTGGGAGGATACACACTCCCTCTTACACACAGGTGCTTGTATATGCACAGGTGCTCAGAGAAGAAAGGGTGGACCAGGGTTGCCTCGAGGAGGGAGACTGAGGTGTCAGATGGCACTTCCTTTTTGCCCTATGACATTTATATGGTTTCATTTGACTATTCCGTACACATCTCCCACCATTACTACCTACAGTGATAATCATTTGGTGTACACTCCCACAGAGATTTGACTCCAAACTTCTATCACCCTAGTTCTTTTCAATGTTTTTGACCATTTCCCCAAACAGGAAAAGCATTTTACATTACAACCCAGCTGTTGGCTGTTTTTTATACTGGTCTATCCACCCTCACCACCCCGTCTTCCCACACACACACACCTTAATAATGGTCAAAAAACATTAAATTGCTTTCATGACCCACAGTTGGGGAAAAAAAACTACATTCCTTTTTGTAAAAAAGACAAAACCAAAAAAGCCCAATAATTATACAATATATGTACATTTAAAAAAAGAAAAAGAGCAGAGGCATGCTTTGCACCATGCCTTGTTTCTACTTGCTATAAGTCAGACATCTGTTCTCATCCACACACAGAAATCGACCTTTTTCTTTGCATTGGCTGCGTAGTTTTCAATCATATGGTATGGTTGGAATGGTCTATTTAATCCCCTAATGAAAGACATTCAGGCCATGTCCAGCTCTTCCTGATTAGTCACTCACAGCACTGCCGTCCATCTTCGTATGTGCCTCCATGGACTTGTGCAGGCCTTTCTGTGGCATGGATTTCTGGGAGGTCAGATGTTAGACCGACGCTACTCATCCTTCAGTTCTCAGCTCAGACGCCATTGCCTCCTGGGGAAAGCCCTCCTGACCACCCCAAACAAAGTCCATTGCCAGTGTTATACACTCCTTGACTCCCTGGACGTTACGCCACCAATGCACAACCTTGGCCTTCTTAGTAGACATTGCTAAATTGCAGAAAGCATATACATACATAGTCAGAGCTTGCTTTTTTTAAATCCAGTCTTGACAATCTCTGCCTTTTGTTTGGGGTATTTAAACATTCACGTTAAAAAAAAAAATTCACTTTAAATGAAATTATTGATAATGATTGGATTCACATTTGCCATTTTGCTCTCGATTTTCTATATCTCGCTCCTCTGTTCCTTCTCTGCTGCCTCTTTTTGTGTTAAATAAATGTATTTTAGTGTACTCTTGTAAAGTATACTACTTCAGATTCCTCTTGATTTTTGACCATTTTTTCAGTTGTTATAATGTCCATCTTATTGGTGTAATTCAGATTAATATTAACCGAATTGCAGTAAAACATAGAAATTTTTCTCCGATACAGCCCCATTCTCCTCCTCATCCTTTGTGCTATTTTGTCATATATGTAATAAACCCAACAATATAGTGTTACTGTTATTGCCTCATATAACATGTCTTTTAAGTAAGTTGGAGATGAAATAAATTTACAGAGCCTTTTAATTCTGACCCAGAAATTTATCACCTTGGACCCTTCATTTCCCCACGTGGGTTCAGATCACATCCGCAGTCATGTCCTTTCAACCTGAGGGGTTCTGTTATTGTATATTATTAGGCAGATGTGCTAGCGATGCATTTTGTCAGTCTTTGTTTATCTGGGAACATCTCTATTTTGCCTTCATTTTTGTGAAGGATAGGTTTACTGAATATAGAATTCTTGGTTGACAGTTTTCTTTCAGCCCTTTGAAAGTATCATTCCATCCCATCATTTCAAATGAGAAGTCAGCAGTTCATCATATTGCTACTTCTCTGTATGTGATGAATCCTTTCTCTATTAATGCTTTGAAGATTTTTGTCTTAGTGTTTGACTTTCAGCTGTTCTTCTGGGTGTGAATGTCTTTGAATTTATCCTACTTGGAGTTTGTTGAGTTTCTTAGATGTGTAAATGAACGTTTTTCATCAAAATTGAGAGTTTTCAGCCATTATTTCTTTAAACGTTTCTTCGGCCGCTTCCTCTCTTCTCCTCCTGAAATTCTTGATGCACGTGTGTTGGTGTGCTTGATGCTATCCCAGAGCTCCTGCTGTGGCACAACTTCTTTGTTCGCTGAGCCGGGCAGGGGGATGGGAGGAGCTCCAGGCCAAAGGGCCACAGACTCCCTCTGTTCTTTCTTACCTGAAGTTCAGCAGTTTTCAAGCATAAATGATTCTTGGATCGTTTCATGCCCTTGGTCGATTCCCAGAGTGCTGAAGTAGTTGTTTTATCAATTTTGTGCTTTCTGGGGAGAGGATTTGCCAACCTCCTCATTCAGTCATAGTCAAAAGTCTCACACCTTAATATTGCTAAATTGACCTTCTTAAAGGATTTCTTGACTTACACTCCAAGGGCATTAATTTTCTAATTAAATACCTCTTACTTGAAATGGAATTGAAATTTTATTGAAAAGTTTTAAAAGTCAATCTGCCCCACTGGGGTAAGCGGTGGGGTCCGCAAGAGTTGGATCCTAGTTAACAGCATGAGGTTCATCATGCCAGTAATTGCACAGGAATTCAGCATTTGGGATGTTGAGCTGCGGTTTTAGATTACATCATCGGGAGTAGTGTCTGATGCGTTCTAGGAGCCTTCAGTTATTCTTGAATGAAGAGCTACATAGCAAGGTATATTTCAAGTTTTAAAAGAAAACTCAGAAGTCTACGGCCATGCCACCCTGAACGCACCCGATCTCATCTAGTCTCAGAAGCTAAGCAGGGTCGGGCCTGGTTAGTACTTGGATGGGAGACCACCTGGAATACCAGGTGCGGTAGGTGTTTAAAAATAAATATAAATAAATAAATAGAACAAAACCCACAAGTTACAGAACAATGTATTAATGGAACCCCAATTATATAAAAACATAATTTTCCCACCCACCTACTCCTCCTCCCAAAAAAGATCCTATTTCCCTGATTGCATGCACATGTATGTTTGTAATGCATAGGAGGTTAAGAAGACAATAAAGCAAACTAAGTCATGGTTGCCTCTAGAGACGGGCGGGCGGGACCCCCCCATCTTCAGATGTGTAGGAGTGCCCAGGACACAGGAAGTCTCCTGTGGGAGTCTCCACTACAGAGGTAACTTTTTTAGGTTCCCGTAGAAGTACCAAATGTGCTAGCAGGGCTGAGATTGGGGCTATAGAATTTTTCACAGCGGTAATTTATTTGCGTCTCTCTTGGATGATCGAACTTTTTTTTCCCCAAGAGTAAATTTAAACAGATCAGTTTTGTGAAATGTGGGATGGATTTGATGATTTCTTTCATTTTTACTTCGCAGTGACATGAACTCGAGGGCTGGCTACCCCACTCAGGTTTACAAAACTGCCAGTGCAGAGACTCCTCGGCCCTCACAGCTGGCCCAGCCCAGCCCCTTCCAGCTCTCCGCCTCCGTCCCCAAGTCCTTCTTCTCCAAGCAGCCTGTGCGCAATAAGCACCCAACAGGGTGGAAGAGAACAGATGAGCCCCCACCGCGGCCACTTCCCTTCACTGACCCAAAGAAGTAAGTGCCTGGACACCCAGTGAGTCACTGCCGGAGCCGAGCCTGGGCATCTCGGGGCAGGGCAAGGGTGGCAGCTCAGTCACTCATCCATCCGGACGCTGTGCCAGTCTGACACAGCTGTGAACAGGCGGGCAGAGACCCCTGCCCTGGGGGAGCTGACGTTTTGGTTGGGGAAACAGACAACAAAGAGGGTAAGTAAGAAGAGCGTTCAGTAGGTCAGACGTGACTAGTGCAGTGTGGTGTCCGCGTGAGGAACATTCCGGGCAGAGGGAATAGCAACTGCCAAGACCCCGAGGCAGGAGCAAGCTTGGTCTGCAGGAGGAAGGCCGGTGTGGCCGGGACAGTGTGAACACATGAGGTCAGAGGGGCGATGGGGACTGGTCGCGGAGGGTCTTGTGAGCCACCTGTAAAGGCTTTGGCATCTGCTATAAGCGAGGTGGTGCCATGGGAGCGTGAGGAGCAGAGAAGGGACTTGATCTAAGTTGGGTGTTCCCAGGGTCCCTGCAGCTGCATGTGGGGCAGGGCCTGTGAGGAGGAGGAGGACCGGGCAGGAGCTGCTGTGATGGAGACGAGGGTACAGGAACAGGGTGGAGGCCGAGGACAGGGAAGGGCGCAGCTTCAGGCTAGAGTCTCCGAAACGAGAGCAGGCAGTGCTTGCTGGCAGATGGGCCGTGGCGGGAGAGAAGGTGCGGTGGAAGCTGGTAGCAGCGCTCGTGCCCCAAAGGGTGGACATGCCTCGATCTGAGATGGGACTGACCGAGGAGCAGGCTTGCAGGAACACTCCGGAGCTCAGTCCTGGATGGCTTACGTTCGCCATGTGCGAGAGACATCAGGAGGCGGTCAGATAAGGAGTCTGGAGCTCAGGGGACAAGTCGGGCTGGAGAGAAATTTGAGTGTCGTCAGCATGAGGGCATGAGGCTGGAGGAGCTCCCCGAGGCCGGGAGTGTAGGTGGGGAGGAGGGGAGGTGTAGGGCTTGAGGCCCATCCGGCTTCAGAGCATTGAGGAGGAGCCCAACCATTATGAGTTCCCAAGAGCCCAAGGGTGATGGACCACGAGCAGTCAAAGACCTGAGTGTGACATTGAGCCTCGTGGAGATGACTTGGTGCAGGAGAGAAGGGTAGGGCAGAATTGGAGGCAGCTATGTATGTGGCTCGTTTGAGGCATTTTGCTGTAAAGCAGAAGAGTACGCAGTTGAGAAAAGGTTTTTGTTTTTAGGCAGACAAACGTGGTATCTGACATTCACGGAGTCCTCGCTATTCGCCAATCTTGGTTCTAAGCTCTTGCACTTGAATAAATTCACTGAGTCCTCGTTAGAGCTCCACGAGGTGGACCTGTTATTCACCCCATTTTACAGATGAGGCAACTGAGGCCCAGAGTCACAGAGCTGGTGAGGGGTGGAGCTTGGATCAGAGCCTGGGAATCCTGGTCCAAGGCTCTTCTGTTGGGTGTGAGCAGATGTGCCATCCTCCATCCTGTTTGTAACATTGTCTCGTGACCTGGGTAGAGCCATTCAAGTGTGTGGATGACCCAGAGCTCATGAGAACAGAGGTGTCCGGAGACAGAAGCGGGTCCTTGGAGATGGTGGCAGGCAGGTAAGCCTGCTGAGTTCACACTGAGAATCCAGTTCACACACCTCACTGCCAGCCAGGGCGCTCTGAAAACTGGGTTTTCATCCTCCGTTCCCTTGATTAAAACTCCAGCAGCTTCCCCACTCTCAGGATTAATTATAAAGGCTCATGTTTACTGAGCACATACTTTGTACCAGGCACCATTGTACCATGTGCTTTGCCCAAACTCCTGCCCAGACCCTGCTCGATCTGCCCACATCTCCTCCCACTCCCCCCTCACACCCTCCCCTCCAGGCACACCGGCTGCTTGCCAAGCACAGGCCGGCCTCAGGGCCTTCGCAGAGGCTCTTCCAGTGCTGAGTGCTCTTCCCCCAGATCTGGCTGGCTCCACAGGGGCTCAGTCTAATGCCACCTCCTCCAGTGGGCCTTCTCAGCCTGCCATAGTCCCTGCCATCATTCTGTCACTTTTCTCTGTTTCACTGCCCATTTCTCCTACGGGAAAGCAGGTGCCACACTCGGTCACCAGACACCCTGGGTGCTTCATCAGCGAGTGTATGAGCCAGGCATCTCGTTCATTCTCACCTCAACCCCACAAGATCCTGCAAGGCCCCCACTTTTCAGGGTGGCCAGAGGGCCAGGCCCTGCTGACCCTGTGACACTCATCCATGGTGGCAGCGGCTCTGGCCGCCCTCCCCTGCATGCTGTTCCCTCTGCCCGGGGACTCCCCACCCCCAGCTGGCTTACCCCTACCCCCGTGTTGGTGTCCTACGGCCGCCGAGACAAACTACCACAGACTGAGCGGCTCAGCAACAGAATTTACTGTCTCACAGTTCCAGAGGCCAGAAGTCCAAGGTCAGGGTGTCAGCAGGGTGGGTTCGTTCTGAGGGCCGAGAAGCATGCCTCTCTCCCAGCTTCTGTTGATTTGCTGGCAGCCTGGGATTTCTTGGCTTACAAGTGCCTCCCCAGTCCCTGCTTCATCTTCACCTGGCCTTCTTCCTGTGCAGGTCTCTGTCTACATTCCGCCTTTTTGTAAGGACACCAGTCTTACTGGGTTAGGATCCACCTTAATAGCTTCATTTACCTTGATTACCTGTGGAAAGATGCTATTTCTAAATAAGGTCACATTCTGAGATTCTTGGGGGTTAGGACTTCAGAATATCTTTTCTAGGGGAACCTATAATACCAGCCCTCAGGTATCAACACAGACACGCATTCCTCAGAGAGGCCCTCCCAACCTCCATCCAGACTATCCCTCCCTCCCTCCCACCGCATGCTGCTTCCTTTCCACCATGAAAACACCAGGCATGTCAGACGGTCATTTGCTAGCGACTTCCTCTCTGTTGCACTGTTGGACTGAGAGTCCTTTGAAAGCAGAGACACCCTGAGCCCCACCCAGGGCCCAGTACATAGTGGGTGCTCAGGAAATACACCTGGACACGTGACAATCCTAAACAAACAAGCACCTTCTCTTTCCCAATGATAAGATCTTGGGAAGGCTTTTTACAAATGGGTATATGTTTACATAAACATATGTAAACTAAATATATAAAATATTTGGGGACACAAAATAGTTTCACGGATTCTTATAATATTCATTGATAGATACATTTTTAAATCACATGTGTAAGATAGTATGTTAATTTAGAATTATCGCTTTTGTCTGCATACTTCCATTTCATAAAGCTGTTTTTATTCAAACTCTCCCTGAGCATTTTCAAGATAGTGTCTTTCTTTGTCATTGTCAGAGACACTTCTGAGTCACCTAACCTAGTTTTCCAGAAAACATCATTGTCACTTCCAGCTAAATTATTTGAGATTAAACATGTTTGTTTAATCTATGCGTGATGCTCTTGCTGAAATTTTATCCCAAAGCATAAGAACTATTTTGCATAACGATTTACCTGCATTTATTGATATCTGCACTGCCAGGGACTACTGTAAATCCTTTACCTGCATTAACTCATTTAATCCTCACTACAGAACCATGAGGTGTAGGTACTTTGCATCCCATTTTCCAGATGAGGAAAACAGGCACAGAACGGTTAAGTCACTTGCCCAGATTCACTCAGTTGGTTAAGGTTAATCACTGCAAATATTATGATTGTTGGCTTTGTCATTTTTGTCCCCACAAGGTCACCAAATACTATGAACTCATCCCCCAGGAGTAATTACCACATCTGTCTACTCTATTTCTTTGCCTCGTTTTCCATCGATTCTGGTCAGAGACCGCTAACGCATTCAGAAGCAGCCTGACTGAGGCTGTGCATCCCCCAGAGGAATAATAAGGGCCACAGCCAGCACAGGGAGCCCTGCCTTTCAGCCCCGCTGCTCCACTCAGGCCGTACAGACCTGCTGTCCCACGAGAAGGATTCCCACTTCCAGATGAGGAAACCGAGGCACAGTGAGAAGTACCTAACCCAGGTCACCCAGCTAAGAAGTAGCAGAGCCAGGATTTATACCCAGCAAGATAACTAACAGCATCTCGTCACGTGAGAGACTGAAGGAGAACAAGCATCCAAGGCAGTGACCTGCGTTTTCTGAGGATCCGTTTCTCAGAGGGAACCGTCGCCTGTATTTGGCACATGCTGTTTGGTGAACGAAAGACAGAGTGAGCTAGTGAGGGCCAGAGAATCTGTATTCTGAGGGAACTGAGAGCATCTGCCACAGAAGGTCCCTCGCACTCAGCCCTTCTGCAGGCCCCCGCTAAAGCTGGGGACAGGCCAGCAGCTCTGCCTCTGCAGGTGGCCAGACAGCCCTGTTTTGCCCACTTTGTCCCAGGACTCTTAATTCGTTGCCCTGTCCTGTCCCAACCTCTAGAGGGGCAGGACAGCATGGGGGTCAGGACAGGAACCCCTCATTGGCTGCTCACCCCCTCCTTAACCCATTTCCCTCTCTTTTAACTGGTGACCATCGTCCCTACCTCCAGGGTTGTCGTGGAGACTCACTGAGTTAATCCGTGTGAGACCCCCAGCACCGAGTCCGAGCTGCAGAACAGGGGATGACAGCGTTTCGGCCCTGCCCCGGCGACACCGGGCCGCTGAGGAGGAGGCAGGCCCCAAGGAACAGCCTCCTGTTGTTGCCTTAATTGTGGGATGGTGTGTAGGAGAGCAAGGTCCCCAGTCACGCCTGCCACGTGCAGGCCCCTGAGGGAGTGAGTGAGATGATGCATGTGAAGGGCAGCCCGGGGCCTGGGAGAGGGAGCTCTGTCTGACCGCGTCGGCTCACGTTGTGGCTCACTGTCACGGTGTATCAGAAGCTCTCAGCTCATCACCGCCCTCGCCTGCAGAGTGAAGTGATGCTAGAACCTGTCGCCGTGAGGAAAGAATACAGCCCACGAGGCGTCCTGGCCCTGGGCGAGGGCCCGTGTCGCCGGGAGCTGCTGATATCACCCTCCGTACACTGCACAGAGCTTTGCTTTCATCATGAGTGAATCTCAGGGTGGCTCAGACCATCAGGTAGACGTGGGTTCTGGTGTCCTCAACTCACTGTGCCTCAGTGTCCCTAGCCTTGGAAGTCCACAACAGGGGTGCGTACATCCAGAGGTGGGGTGAGGATTCAGTGAGTCGTAGGGAAGTGCCCGGTTGTTATTGGCCAGGCTGACGGGCACTGACATCTGGTGGTTGACACCTGGCATTTGGGCACCCTCCTTTTTCAGATTCAGGGCCCCTGGGTTCAGCACAGTGCAGCCATGGAAGGAGCAGGGGAAAGCCTCTCCCCAGCACTTGCACCCCACAGTAGGTTTGCCCCCCACTCCGGGGCCCTCTCCCAGCCATCCTTCCAGGAAACTCCGCCTGCTGCCTCAGGCACAGAGAGAGACCTGTGAGTATCCTGCCAGCCCTTGGCAGAACCCCAGCTCAGGCATCCTACGGTGGTGCTAATTAGCTTAATTAACCTGGCCCCGAGGGAGCCGCCCCAGTTGGAGGCCAGGACTCCAAGTCAGCTGGGATCAGGCCCAGCCAAGTCGGAGCCTCTGGTCGGCCCTTCTGTCAAGAAGAAAAGAAGTTACTGTTGTCTTGGTCCTCGCTGCAGGGCTTTATTTATGATTTTTCTTTCTCTTTTCTAACGTAAGAGCTTTAATTCCACAACATGAGAAAACCCAAAGCTCAGGCAGCTTGGGCGAATTAGAGATTCTGTCCAGTGCTGTCAGTCAGAAGGTCGAGAGGAGGGTATGTTCTTCCGGTGGTTTTCTTCATTTGTGTTTTGTACCGTAAAATACTCACAGGGGGAGAAATAGTACAAAAGGTTTGCAGTGAGAACAGCCTCTGCGCCCCTGGCCCCAGCCACCGCGTCCCCCTCCCCAGAAGCAGCCATTGTGTCCTTCCTTCTGCATCCTTCCAGAAACCGGCCAGACTGACCAGGCTGCGGGACTGTGCGCTCCCCCCACCCCCCCTTATGCTGTGGTCACCTCCTGTCTCTGCGCTTCTGCCTTTATCTCTTGCCCTTTTCTGTCACATAGCTTGGGGACGGTTCCGTATTGACAAATCGAAGGTGATCTCATTCTCTTTAACCATGGGAGATGGTTAGGTTTTGACAGTCACAGAGACCAGAGATCTTGAGAAAAAGGGAGAAGCTGTACAAGCCCCATTTTTTTCCAACCCGGAATTAATGCCATTTTAAAGTAGTGCTTAAAATTTGCAATTTAGAGAACACATTGGAACATTCTTTAAGAAGAAAGAGATTGAGAGCAAAAATGATCAGTCTGACTCTCCAAACTGAATTTTGTCATACTTTTTCCCTTCAGACACATCACGGCAGCCCACTAATAGTGTCAGGCCATGGAAGCTGCAGGAGACGAGACAGGTGCAGATGCGAGGGTCAGGGAGAACGTTCTAGCATGATTCCTTCCGGCGAGCCAGCCTCCACTGTAGAGTTAGGAGCGTGCGCTAGTCCTGGCAGCCCTGGGGTCTGGGAAGGAGATCTTAGCACATGAACACAAACTAAATGATTGTGGAAGGAAGACTCGTGTTCTTGTGGCTTACCTTTCAAAGTGTTTCTATACTTTTTCCTGTTTTTAAAAAATCATTTAAGCTTGTCGTAAAGGGAGGGAGAAAGAAGGTAGGGAGGGTGGTTGGTTGGTTGGTTGGAAGGTTGGTTCCACATGGTGCACGTTTGACAACTACATGTAACTGCCTAGGATGTGGCAGGCCCCGTTCCCGACACTGGTCACAGAATGTAGAAGGCTGCAGGTGAGGACGGGGACCACAAACGTGCAGTACACACGACAGATAATCATGAGGTGAACGCAGTAGGAAATAGCACAGGACTGTGTGAGCAAGTGTGCCCGCCTGGGAGGGAGCACCAGAGCATAAGTGGTCAGGGGAGGCCCCTCGGCAGAGGTAACATTTGAGCTAAGCTGGGCGGGTGAGGAGCTGCCATTCGTGGGGAATGCTGGGAGGGCACGCCGAGCAGCAGGACCTTGCCTAGTCTGCCGAAGGAACTTTGGGAGGCCTGTGTGGAAGGTGAAGGCGGGGGCGGGGGCGGGGGCGGGCAGGACAGTTGTTTGGGACCTTGTGGGCTGTGGTGAGGAAGGTTTTTAGAAAGTGAATTCTCCACATACCTGGTTTTGGAGCTGAGTTTGGTGAAATTCAACACGTGGAACTAAGCTATGTGCAGTTTTATTTTGTAAAAATGATTTCACACTGTAAACAGCACTTCTTCATTCCCGTGACCTATTTATCGGGGTGAACCTCTTTCCACGGCGTGGATTTTGGCTCCACTCCTCAGCCGCTGGACGGTCTGTTCCGTGGGGCCCCGCCCTTCCCTTGCTGGCTGCTCCTGCGTCTGCTCCAAAGACAGGACCTTGTTCAGGGCACACGGGGATCGATGCAGGGCTTTCTGCAGGACACGTTCCCAGAAGTAGGGCTCCTAGGGCGCGGAGAGCTCATTTTAAGATTTTCAGCAGGCCTTTTACACCCCTTCCGGGGGGGGCCTCGTGGACGGCGCCCTCTCTCACGCCGAAGGCCTGGCCTGCCCTCTCCCCAGGTCGCTGGGCAGAGCACGAGGCATGCCTCGCTCTGAGCCACACGCTCCCCTGTGCAGGACGTTCTGGGAAACAGAGGAACCTAAAGGGAAGGGACAACGGTAGGTCCCCTTCCAGCTCCCATGGGAGGAGCATTTTCTCTTCCAGGTGTATAAATCTCTTTGTGTCTTTCTGTTTCTCTCTTGGATCTAAAGCTCTTCATTTGCCCAGAGGCACTCCAACAGAACCAGAATTACCCTAGACCTGGAATTCTAATTTGGGGAGGAATATGACCTAACAAGAAAAAACTTGCCACCCTCTCTTCCTCCCTTTGTTAAAATCCCAGAGCTGGCAGCTGAGAAAATGAGAAAGAAAATGTAGACTTCAAAACCCTCAGGAGCCCGAGAATCTTATTTCTTCATAAGTTCAAAGATTCTTTTTTCTTTCTTAAGTAAAAAATGATGAAGTCTAGATGTCAGCTTTTTAAAAACTAGTTTTTATCATTATTGTTATTGTCATAACACGTGATTATGGTAAAATAAATTCAGACAGTTCAGGAGGGGGCATCAGATGAAAAGTAAAAGTCCGTTTTTCTACCTTCTAATGACTCCTGCTTCCCAGAGGTAATCGTTGTTCATTTCTTCCAGAATTTTTTCTGCATGTGAAAGTATATGTTTTTAACCAAATGTGATTATGTCCCACACGCCATACATCTTTTTACGTGCCGTCTCTGTGATGTCAACATGGCAGTGAGCACAGCAGCGCCCTGTAGGCTCTGCAGCCTGGCGGCCTTGGTGGGAATCCCGACTCTTCCACTCACAGGCTGTGCGATTTGGGATAAGTACTGTATAGTCACTTTACCTCTCCATGCCTCAGTTTCCCGTCTGTGCAATGGGTGATAGTAACAGTGGCTCGTGGGGAGGGCTGCCGTGCAGGTTTGACAGTGTACGTGGAGTCCTCGGGGTGGTGATGGTGCCTGCTGCACGGTGAGGGCTGTGTTCCTGTTCGCTGTTGCTTTTTCTATCCTCGGCGTGGTGACACCTCAGGTCAGGGGCCCAGTTTTCACCAGGGAAGTAAGACCTGAGCCCAAAGGCCAGAGTCGGAAGGAGGAGGAGAGAGGCCTCGGGAAGTCTCCGGAGTGGAGGACCCCGCGCCCCAGGGGCGGGCCGGGAAGCTGTGGGACGGTGGCCTGTGGAGCCAGCAGAGGGGGCAAGGGAGCAGGAGGAGGGGTGTGTGCAGCTCGGGTGCCAGCCAGCCTCAAGCAAACCGTTAGAAGAGCAGCCCTCACTCAAAGCACCGAACGAATGTTTTGAGGTGAACCCCCCAACACCGTGAGGTCAGCGTGTTTTACTGATGAGCAAACCACGGATCAGAGGTGATGGGCCTTGCTCAGGGTCACACAGCAAGAAGAAGCAGAGGCAGGAATCAACCCCAGGCCTGTCTGCATCCAAGTCTCCTGCTTTTTTAACCCCAGGCTGCGCCTCTGGCTTGTGGACCACAGAGTGTTCGAGAAGGCACTGCGGGGTCCGCTTTGGGAACGCTGTAGAAGAGGGCGGTGATCAGAGTGACCCAGGCTCACAGACCTACTTCTGGAGTGGGAGGCCGAGTGGGCAAGGGGGGATGGGAGAGTGTTGGGGAGCTCCACCCCCCCTCCCCCCAGGGTGCAGGTGCCTTGTCTCTGGACCCTCCCAGTCACCTCCTGGTGCATGAACTCTCTTACCCCATAGGACAGGTGAGGAGACCAAGGCTAGGGAGAGCTGGTGACAGCGGCTGAAACCCCCAGGCCAGAGGTCTGCCACCTGCGGCCCAGCACTTGCCCCTGGGAACCGGTCCCCCTGAGGGTTCTCCCCCTGCGAGGCCCCGTCCGTCTTCTGTGGCTGGAAGCCCTGGTCTGGGCCGCCGTCACGCTTACCTGCTGACTGCAGGAGCGTTCTCACTGTTCCCTGCTCCCACTCTTCTCCCCCCCGCCCCCTCCCCGCCCCCCGCTGTGAGTTTCGCTTTTCTGACCAGCAACAGAGCGATCCTTCGAAAATGTGCATCAGGACCCAGCGCTCGCCTGCTCAGAACCGCAGAGCCTCCCCGCACACCACCCAAGTCCCCACGGTGGCCCAGGGGTTCCCACACAGTCTGCCCGGGACCCTCCCAGACCTCGCCTCCCACCACCCACCCTCACTCATCCACTCCGCCCTGCGGCCCCCCCCACCGCCCCCACTCCTCAAGCCCAGCAGAGCCGGTTCTGGCCTCAGCCCAGCGCCAGCCGTTCCCCTGCATGGAGTCCCCTCCTACCCCGTGGGCCCCTCTTTCCTCTCTCCAGGCTTCACTCAGATGTCACCCCTCAGAAAAGCCGTCCTCGTCCCCTTCGTCCCTGTCCATGCACCGGCTTTATTTTTCTTCCGAACACCTCTCTCTCCCTCACATTCTGGGATCTCTTTCTGTTCATTTGCCCACCGTCAGCTCCCCGACTGGCGGGCAGCTCCATGTTCCCTGCCGCCCCCATGCCTGGAACAGGTGTGGCATGTAGTCTGCTCCCAGGAAGCACGTGTGGGGCGAGTGAATGGAGAACAAACAGGGTCCGTCTGTCACACCCGCGCCAGGCGAGATGCAGAAGGCCGCAGTCACTCGTGACCTCAGGGGACTGGAAGGGATGCTGTTACAGGCGCTCATGTCCTCACAGAGCTCAGGGTGGAACGAGCCTCCTCGGGTCAGGACGTCTTCGAGAAGCAACTTCAGCCACCCCGAGACCCCCGTGACCCCGACCCTCTCATTCCAGGCAGGTGGACACCAACACGAAAAACGTCTTTGGGCAACCGCGGCTGCGGGCGTCCCTCCGGGACCTCCGCTCCCCACGGAAAAACTACAAGTCCACCATCGAGGACGATCTGAAGAAGCTCATCATCATGGACAACCTGGCACCAGAGCAGGAGCGAGACGCGGGCGTGCGTAGCGGGCCGTGTGGGAGGGCGAGGGAGGACGGGCCCCCCCCCCGCCACGGTCACTGCAGCCTCTTCCTGCCGGGGCTCCATCCCTCGGCCCGTCAGCCCTGTTTGGATGTATGTGGCTTCGTGACCAGCAGTCAGGGCATCACAGTGTGAACTGGCTTGGCAGGCACGCGGGGGATTTATTCCTCACTAGTGACCTCGGGACTGGAAGGGATGCTGTTACAGGCGCTCACGTCCTCACAGAGCTCAGGGTGGGAGCAGCCCCCACCCACCCAACCACGTGGACCAAGAGCGAGGGGGTCCCACGGGCCACAATAGGGGGCTTCGTTGGTTCCTCTTCCCCTCCGTCCCCGCCTACTTGTGATTGGCCATGCTCTCAGGCAGGTACTATCTTAGGGGACCGAGGTGGCCCCAATCTCTCTAGGGCTCTATCTCGCAAACCATAGCCCTGGGGAAGACAGCACCCTGTCCCCAGCGGTCCCTAGCAACGACTGGCTCTCACTGGGCCAGCTTGGGTCACACCGCCTTCCCTAACCTTACCTGGAACTGGGGGTGGAGTTGTCCCTCCAGACCCAGATGGGCTTTAAGTGGAGGAAGACGAATCTCCAGGGGAAAATTGGGGTACTCTGACCAGAAAGGGGGCAGAAATGGATGCTGGATGGGAAGAGCCACAGACGTCCGGGATGGGAAGGAGCCCCCGAGGGTGGTGGCCGTGGAGGAGGCCGTGACCATGCCACGCGCCCCCCTTGTCTCGGCAGCAGTCGCCACAGAAGAGTTTGCAGCGGACGCTGTCCGACGAGAGTCTGTGCAGCGGGCGGCGGGAGCCGAGCTTCGCCAGCCCTGCCGGCCTGGAGGCGGGCCTGCCCAGCGACGTGCTCTTCACCAGCACCTGCGCCTTCCCCTCCAGCACGCTGCCCGCCCGCCGCCAGCACCAGCACCCCCACCCGCCTGGCGGTGGCCCCAGCACCATCCCTGCCACCGCCAGCAGCTTCCCAGAGAAGAAATGTGAGTCTGGGCACCCGGGGGCTGGCGGGGGCATCACCCCAGGGTCACGAAGCAGGGGGCCAGGTGTGCGGGTCGCCTAGAGGTCAAAGGCTAGAGGGCATCGGTGTCAGAGTCCGCTGAGGGAGGGAACTGGGAGGCACACGAGCCTCGGGGGGCCCTGTGGGTGGGCACTGACCAAGGGATCGTTGGCCAAACCTCGGGGATCTCCTGGGTCACCTGGGAGTCTGAAGCACCCAAGGATTGGGGTCCTCTGACACCAAAATGGGAGGTCCCTCCAGGTGCAGACTGGAGGGTGCATCACTGAGCCTCGGGAGTCCACATCAGCCAACCCCCCACCCCTGCTCCCTGCCCAGCACCAAGCAGATACTTTGTGAGTGTTGATCTACCTTTCAACCTCTCCACGTCTGCCAGCTCTCCAAGTAAGGGGGTGCAGTTTGTGGCTCATCCATCCCTTTATCCATCCAGCAAATGTTCACTGAGTGTCCCCCACAAAGGCACTGTGTGCACGGCCCCCATCAGGAAGTCTCAGATTCCTTCTCCACGTCGGAAGGTTCCAAACCAAAGGGCGGTGTGGAAGGCAGGGCGGCACTTCCTGGGCAGCGTGAAGAGCAACGAGAGGCTCTGTGGTCCTTTACCCCGCAGCTAGGAAGGCTCCATCGCCTCCCTGCGGGACGCTGGGTGGTGAGGACAGGTGCTGCCTGGCCTCTCTGGGTGTGGTACGTCATGCAGACAACTCCGGACTCCTGAGACGCGTCTCCCGCAAGAGTGTCCACTGAGGGGCTGAGTCCTATACCGTCCAAACAGAGCGTCACAGGGTGGGATGGAGGAGGCTCTAGGACATTTTTGAAAGGGTCTGTCTCCCCACCTAAAATTCTCCCATTGGCTCCCTGTTGCCCTGCTGTTTCAGGGTCCCACCTCAGCTCCCAGACTCCACAGTTCCCTCCTTGAGACCCTCCATTCCACCAGACTCTCCCTCCTCAGGGCATTCTACGTAGCTGTTCCCTCTGCCGGCCATGCTGTGCCCCCAGCTTTGTTCTCGGTAACTCCTGCTTCTCTTAAGGCTTTGCTCAGTTTTTGCTCTTCCCAGGAGGTCTGTCTTACGCCCCAAGTGGGGTCATCTCCCCATCTTACACTCCAGAGCACGCACCCACCCCTTCGTTACCTTCATTCCACAATGCTGTGGGCCAGGCTCTGCTCCAGGCGCTGGGCACATAGCGGTGAGCGCGTTAAAGAACAGCCCTGCCCAGTGGGACCGAGTTTCAGTGGGAATATCTCGAGCTTCCCTAAGCTTCCCTCTGCATCTCCTCTCTTTGCCTCTCATCCTTACTGCCGTGTCTGTGCCTAAGGGAGAGGCACAGACGAGACAGACTGGAATGCCACTGACTCGCTCTACCTCATCCTTTCATCTCAACTCAGATTCTGCCGCCACCTCCAGGAAGTCCTCCCTCCCCCACCGCCCCTTGATTTGCCCCCATCCCATCCCTGATCCCTCTGCCTTCTGTTTCCCCATCATAACCCTATTCAGTCTGGACTGTCACTATGTGAGAATGGGTCTGTCTCCTCCACTGGACCAGAGATGCCCTAAGAGCAGAGCCCTCTGTCTCTCAAAGCACAGACAGCTCTCTGCCCATCTGACTCCCCGTCCCCACCCCCACCCCCAAGCCTGGGAGAGTGGCGTCTGCCCTCAGCACAGCCGGAGTCCTGGGCCTGGGCTTCACCAAGGAGCAGTTCACAGCAGCACCCACTGCCTCCTCGCTGGGCAGCCCCAGCCAGCTCTCAGCGGGATGAGGCAGGCTGGAGACTCCGAGCACAGCGGTGGTCAGGGCCTTAGTGGCGTTCCCCCAACGTTCACTTATCCAGCAGAGAGCTGGGCCACCTGAGTGTGGCCCAGGTCCCCCACTCACAGGTGTCACCTCTCTGCCTGTTGCTTGGATGGTAAAATGTGGACTAAAAAAAAAAATCAGAATCAAACAAGTTAGTGCATGGAAAAGCTAGCGTAATGCCTAACATGTAGTAAATACTGAAAAAAACAGTAGCTATTCATTTTTTTTGTTAGCATTTTATCATCTGGAGCAGGCATTTTAATCCGTCACGAGTCAGGTTTGTGCCTGAGAACAGGGTTCCAACATTGTCAAGAGTGAGCCTCGATGTCCCCCTCCACACAACACGGGGTCATGATGGTACCTTCTCACTAAGTGGAGGCGAGGCTGTTAGATGTCCCCGTAGCACCCAGCGCAATACCTGGCAATAGGACACACTCGGGACACAGAGTGGGTCCGGCTTAGCCAGGCCCAGCCCTTCCTGCCCGAGGCACCTGCTGGCCTCTCTGTGCCTCACTGTCTTCCTCTGTCCCCTCCCCTTTAGGGGCTGTGAGACATCAGTGAGCTGAAGTGCAGGATCTAAGCCCGGCACATGGGACTTACTCAGTGGCTGCAGCAAATGGTGCTGTTAGCGCACTGCCTGTGCTGTCTCTTTCAGCACCCTCAGAGCTCAGGGGCTTCTTTCTCTGCCCAAACTCACCAGGTCTCCCCATGGTGACCCAAAACACTGTCCAGACACAGACCACCCAAAATATATCTGGCAGTCGCTCCTCCGTTCCAGACTCCCACGGCCAGCGCCATCCCCTGGCTCCTTGTGCGCATCTCACGGCATCTCCCATTCCAGGCCTCCAGGAACAAACTTTGATCCCACCCCCAGTCTTCCCCATCTCGGTACCAGCTCCAAACTCTTGACGTCATCCTGGACCCGTCTGTCTCACACCCACATCCACTCTCAGGAAATACTGTTGGTTCCACCCACGATATAAAGCCAGGATCTGCCCACTTGTCCCTCTATAGCCCCACTTGGTCCTGGGCCATCACAGCAGCCTCCTCCCTGCTCCCGGCTCCCACTCCACCTCCACCATCTGTCCCCTGAGCAAAGCCAGAGGGACCCTGTGAACACTGCACTGGGTCACATCCCTCCCTGCGCAGAGCCGTCCTGTGGCTCCATCTCGGGAAGGGATGAAGGCCTCATCGCGGCCCACAAGGCCCCACGCAGTCCAGCCCTGCCACCTCTGACTTCACCTCCCACCACTCTGCCTCTCGTCTGTCCCAGCCACATGGGCTGCCTCAGTGTTCCTTAAGGCGACGGGCACCCTCCCGCCCTGGGGGCCTCGCACCGGCCGCTCCATCCGCCCGAATGCTCTTCTCACGGTGCCTCCCGGCTCGCTCCCTCCCCTCCTTCAGAGCTTCGTGCAGCGCCATCTTCACAGCGAGGCCTCCCCAAGTACCAAGTTTAAAATCGTACCCACATAACTGTCTGACACGCTTCCCCTCCCCTACCCTGCTAGATGTTTTCTCTGGCATTTGTCATCTAATAAGTATAGCGTACGTTTAATTATATTTAATGCTATAACAATTACATAATGTTGCATAATTACATACAAAGCATAAAGCAGCGCATTGGCTCCTTTGTTTCCTCTGCGTGGTCATTCTTACCCATCTCCCCGTCTCCGCTCTCCCCACCCAGCCACCATCTCAGCCTCGGAGCTCTCGCTGGCCGATGGGCGGGACCGGCCGCTGCGGCGCCTCGACCCCGGGATGATGCCACTGCCCGACACGGCTGCTGGCCTCGAGTGGTCCAGCCTGGTCAACGCAGCCAAGGCGTACGAGGGTAGGCGCCCCGCACCAGACCCTGCCCCTCTGTGCTCTAGAGGGATCACTGGAGGGCCTCGGAGCTTCGAAGGGGGGATGCGCTCGGGTTCCAGAATCGGGGTGAGCAGGGGACACTGCCTTCCCTATTACTCACTCACTGTCTTCATTTCTCTGATCTCCATTTGTCTACAAATAAGGGACGTGAGTGTGCCCACAGTGTGCGTACAACACGTTAAGCACGGAATGAGCCCTCAACAGATAGCCCCCTATTTTATTATTACAGGGCAAAATTGTAGCAATCCAAATTGCGATTAGCTTTTCTTTGGCCGCAAGTGGCAGAAAATCCAAGTTAACAGTAACTTAAACACACAGAGTTTTACACAGGTGAAAATGCCCAGGGCGGGCCTCCCGGGGCAAGTGTGGGACTCCACAGAGCACGAAGGCGCGGCTGCCTCGCCCTCAGTGGGGCTGCTGGGGTCCTGGCCACGGCGTCCAGCTCTCACCAGCAGGAGAGAGAAGGACACGTCCCTCCCTCAGGATACTCCCCAAGGCCTCACTCCTACGCTTACTTCCACTGGCCAGTCACACACAGCCACGCCTAGCTGCAGGGCAGGCTAGGAAATGAGGCCATGTGCCCAGCTAAAATTTGGGACTTATTACTAGAAAAGGAAAACAGATCATCAGGCACAGCTAGCAGTCTGCCATTTTCTTCCCATGTGGCCGTGGACAAACGGCTTTACCTGCCTAGGCCTCTGTTTCCTCATCTATAAAGTGGGACTCATGGGATCCCCAGCAGACACGAACATATTCTTCTGGCTCATTTTTCATTCTTTAGGCCACAGCTTTGCTGTCCTTCCTCCAGGAAGCCCTCCCTGATAGTCTGGATCAGGCACCTCCTTGGGCTCCCACAGCCCTGACCCCTCTACCTGCCCCCCACATCCCTGCCCTGACCAGTCTGGGCTGTCGCTGTCTAATGATGGGTATGTCTCCCCACTGGGCCAGGAGGGCAGGGCCTGGGGCTGTCACCACTCGGTGCCCAGCACAAGTCTGGCACAGATTGATTAAACCAGACCCATATAGTCCTTCATTTTTCCACACTGAGCCAGTCCACATCTGGCGGGTGGCCCTGGAGGAAACCCTCGTTTACTTCTGTCCGTTGCCTCCGTCCTGTCCCGCAGCCTCCCCTGACCACAGGATGAAGGCAGTCCGACCTCTAAGGGAGGCCGGCAAGGGGGCAGGGAGAGGGGTCAGAGCAAACGAGGCCTGGCCTCTGGTCTCCCCCAGCCTTACACTTGGGAACCACAGGGCGGTGGCTGCCAGGCAGAGGCCCAGCCTGCAGGTGGGTGTGACCTCCAGAGACCCCACAGGCTGGGCGGGGGAGGGGTGACCACAGCCACGATGATGGTGGCATTCGGAGATGGTGACATTTGGAGCATCCCCACTAGCCGGTGCCTCATCACGTCACAGACAGCGTCTCTTCCGGTCTCCAGTCTGAGGACTGGATTAGGGCTCCCACTTACAGACGAGGAAACTGAGGCTCGGCCACCTGGCCAGACTGGACACTTTCAACATGTGCAGTTTATTTCCTGTCAGTTAAACCTCAGCAGAGAGGAGTGTTGCAGGATGAAAAAGCAAAGGAAGGGCAGGCGAGGAAGCCAGTCGGCTGGGAATTGTCGAAACGGATGGCGGGTTTGCGAGGGCTCGTGGTGCTGTTTTCTCTGCTGTGGGGCATGCGTGAAATTGTTCATAGAAAAATATTTTCAAAGAGAATAGATATTAAATCCAAGATAGAAAACAACAGCTATAAACGATATCATTTAGAGAATTGCGGAGATTTCAAGACAGTCGTCCTGTATAAATGTGAACTTCCAGAGTGTCCTTGCGTGTTGGAGAAGTGTAGTAAACTCCCCTGATGCTGGCAGTTCCCTCTCACGGGAGTGTGCACACACGCAGACACGAGCGAGAAGGAATAAATGCGGCCAAGTGTCAGCGGGATCTGAGTGAAGCGTTTTGACTGGTCTGTCCTGCGAGCAGAGAAACGTACAGTTGATCAGGAGCCGCCTTTGCCGGTGGCAGTGCGTGTCCAGCACGTGCTTCTCGGCTCCTGGCGGGCCCCGTCCCTTGGGGCACTCACGCAGGCCCACTCCTGGGTCTTCACCCCCCTCACATTCCCTTGTTGGCGACGTATCCCAGGGCTCACTGAGCTGGCTCCTTGGTGCGTCGGGGCTGCCGCCAGTTCTCGCCTTTACAGAAAGATCCCCTAACGGTCCCGCCGCAGCGTGCCTGGGGACCCATCGTCCGCTTCCACCAGCAGCCCCGCGATTTCCCTCCTCTCCTCGGCGTCCACGGTGCTGTGTCGTGTTTCTGTCTGCGTTTGGAATTTCACAGACATTCTCGGAACCAGAGTGCAGTGAACCCTCACGTACTCGTCCCAGAGCCCCAGCCCCTCCACTTGGGGCCGTTTTTTTCCTGCCATCTCCTTGTTGATGAAAGCAGGTCATTTGTGCTGAGAACGGGCCAGGTTCTGAACTGGGTTGTTTACTTCCCCACACTGTCATTTAACTTGTTTCTCCCTTGAATTTTGTTGAAACGGGTCATTGTGTCTAGAGGCTCACTCAGAATCGCGATGGCACTTTGTCGACGCGTCATTTCGTTGGGTTGTATGGCAAGAATGCCCCCACAGTGCCCGTGTGACGGGGGCTTGGTCGAGGTTCGAGCGGGCGGGGCGTGCAGAAGAGCGTCACGCGGGGACCTGGCGCCCTGCTGACCGTCTCCTCTCTGTCCGCCAGTGCAAAGAGCCGTCTCGCTGTTCTCTCTCAACGACCCAGCCCTGAGCCCGGATGTGCCACCTGCACACAGCCCTGTCCACAGCCACCTGAGCCTGGAGAGGGGGCCCCCGACCCCCAGGACCACCCCAACCATGAGGTAAGGTTCTCCTGGGAGGACCCAGGGGCCCAGCAACCCGAGTCCCTGCAGGCGGCAGGCCTGCGCAGTGCAAGAAAGACACCCGGGTGACAAGTAGTTGCTGCAGGTCACCTGCCACCCTGCCTGCAGTAGCCGGGCAGCGGCTCCTCCCTCACCTCACGGATTGGAGTTCTCCGGGCACTGGGCCCAGCAGCGACCTGGTCAGAGGCAGCCCCGTCCTCAGGGTGGGGTGTACACATGCTGTAATCAGTACCCACAGTTGCTTCACTTCCAGCTTCGAAAAATGCTAAGTTGTGCCCCCCCGTCGTCCCCTCTGTCTGCTCCTGGGTCACTTCCTCTGCACGTTCCCAAACGGTGCGAATCTTAACCTGACATTCACCTTTCACCTCGTCCCTAGCAAGTCCCTGCTGGGCAATCTGGGGACCTGGGGGTGATTGAGATGGGAACCTTGCCCTCATCAGGCTTCCTGGCAGAGGGAGGAGGACAGCGACAGACATGTCGCATTTGTCATCTTTGCACTGTCTTGGCAGGAAATAAAATTTAAAAGAGGGAGAGAGAATGGAAATGGCATGTTTGCAAGTCTTGGATGTAAATAGCGCGTTTCACACTCGTGTGCACATCTCCCCGTGCAGGCCCGTGCCATGCCCTGGACCTTGTGGGCAGTGTAAGCGATCGATTTTTCAGGGTCATTTTGACTCTTGTTTGCTTCCCACGCTGGCTTCAGGACACAACCTCCACCAAAATGCAGCCCGACAGTAATTACAAAAGCTCGGCAGTTAGAGATGGTGCCACCGCTGTGGCGAGGGCCGGAACAGTGCAAGTGGAAATGGAGGGACCTGCGGCCTCTGGGCACGCTCCTGGATTCCCGTCGCCCCTGACCTGGCGACCTTCTACCTGCCTCCCACCTCCCCCTACAGCTGCTGGTCCCCAGGATCCAGGACCTGGAGGAAGGAAGGGGGCGAGAGGGCCGAGTCCTCTCTCCTCCTTGGGCTGAGACGCCTAGCCTCCCTTCGTCTGCTGTAGCCCACCCCCCTCGCCTGCCTCCCACCACGCGCAGTGGAGCCTCCTGCAGGAAGGGGCTGCCCGTTCTCTGCATGGGCCCGGCAGGCCCAGTGCTGGACGATCTGCGCAGATCAGTCCTGTTTCTGTTGGTCCCGTCCACAGGGCGGGCCCTCACGTTGGTTCGTCCACTACCGTGCCTCGTGTGCTGGAACAGTGCACAGGCCTGGCAGGGGCACCGTGGATGTCTGTGGGACGGGTCGTCTCGTGCCACATGAGGGTCACCCATAGGATCAGTTTCTCTCTAAGCACGCGCGGCCCGTCCTCCGCGGAAGGCGCACTCCAGGGCAGGCACACGCACAGCCGTCGCCGGGCCTGGTGCTCCCGTGACCCCATCCACACGCACAGGTGTCCTCGCTGGGTGGAGCGTGGCCAGGAGGGCCGGCTTCTGACTTCCCCCAGAGCTTCTCCTCCACACTCCTGGGGCCTCCCTGGAACCCCGGAGATGAGAGGGGCCTGACCTTGTCCGCTGTCTTTGCAGCGAGGAGCCGCCTTTGGATCTGACAGGCAAGGTGTACCAGCTGGAAGTGATGCTGAAGCAGCTGCACACGGACCTGCAGAAGGTAAGGCCACCGGGCAGCGCCTCGGGCAGCCCGCGCCTGCCCCATCCGCTTCCCAGACACCCGGGGACAGCGGGGCCGAGGCACCTGTCCCTCCCGCCCCTTCTACTCAGGGAGGCCACCCAGCCTCGAACGTAGTCATGAATAAAGAGCAAGAGGTGACACTGCCGAAGGCTGGTGAGCACACATCCTTGGCGCAAGAATAAACTGGCCTAACCTTTTTGGGGGGGGCATTTGGACAATATCAGAAATGGCGTTGCGCACCGTGTCGACCCAGCAGTCCCACTCGTGGGAATCTGTCCCGCAGTTTCACACATGAGCATAAAGAAAGCCGTGAGCAAGGACGTTCAGTGCCGCGCTGCTGGCAGGAATCGGTGGAGCCCGTGCAGCCGCCCCTGCCCAGAGCGCGACATAAATGACGGGCCACCCGCGTGAGCAGGACGTTCTGTAGCCAAGTGAAATAATCCCAGAACTCTCGTTACTCGTATACAAAAGAAGTCTAGTAAGTAACTAAACAAGCTGTAGAACTGTTCTAGGACATCATCATGCTTAAAAAATAAAGTGTAACATCCATGGGCGTTTAATATTTAACACATCCAGAGGACTCCCTGGGAGGCAACAGTTGAGTTATTGTATTTATCTCCAGGGTGTGGCAGAGTGAGGAGAAATAAGGGCAGAGGAGACTTTTACTTGTCAGTTTATATACTTTGGGGTAAAAGGCACAACGTGGCAGCATATAATATGCGAGTCTCAAGCACAGGGATCACAAGGGATCACAGAGCCCAGGTTCAGATCCTACCCCACCACTTAACGGGACCTTGGACAAGTCACTACCTCTGAGGGTTATGTCATCCTGCAAGGGCGTCTCCGGGGAGGCGGCGGAGCCCACTTAAGCAGCCCCTTGTCCATACCCCAGCTACTATTTGCCGTGTGGGGCTGGGTTTCCCCAAGTCCTGGGGTGGTTTTGAGGGTGACATGTGTGACTTCAGGGAAACCTTTCAACCACCCGTATTAGAGTTGAGGCAGCTGGGGCCCAGAGAGATGCCATAACTTGCCCGGGGTTACCCAGCTGTCAAGAAGCAGAGCTGGGCTTTGGACCCTGGCAGCCCAGCTGTAAACCACAGCCGAGCCCTGGCTCACAGGCCCTGGGGAGCCATTGGCCGCCCCCTGATGCCCACCCCACCCCCACAGGAGAAGCAGGACAAGGCGGTGCTGCAGTCGGAGGTGGCCAGCCTGCGGCAGAACAACCAGCGGCTGCAGGAGGAGTCCCAGGCTGCCAGTGAGCAGCTGCGCAAGTTCGCCGAGATCTTCTGCAGGGAGAAGGAACTCTGAGGTGGGGAGGCCGCCGCCCCTGCCCCTCCGCCCAGGCAGCTGGGGACTCCTGGTGGCAGGTGTGGCCAAGGCACTCCACCAGGGCCCCACCGCACCCCCGTGGACACAGAAACCTGAGGGAGGCCTCACCGGGGCTGTGAGCTGCAGTCTGCTCATGGCCCTCGAGCCTCAGTGGGTGACATGGTCTCAGGCCTCCCTCTGAACTGGTCATCTCTGGTCCCTGGGGGTCAGACCCTGGCCACACCAGTCCCAGGGGCCCATCCTGCCAGCCCCATCTAGCCTCTTCCTAGGACCAAGCCATCAGGAGCTGTAGGAGGGGGAGAGGGAGGGCAGGAGCAAGTCTGCTCCAGGAGTTCAGAAACCAGGCTTCCTCACCTCGGACAACAGAGTTGGGGCCTGTGGGGCCCAGCCCCCCGGCATGAGCTGTCACAGCGTGACAGCAGCCAGAGAGGTCAGGGCCCCTGTGGAGATGGGAAGGCGCTCAGTCCCTGGTGCACCAGCTCCGAGAAGCACAGACATCATCCCCTCCCGATCCCATCCTTCCAAAAAGCAGTCAGGAGCACTTTCTTAGAACGTCAGTTATTTTGGGGGGTGGAGGGTGTCCCAGGATGGAGAGGGGAAACCGCAGCAGCATCCACAGTCAGCTGCTTTGAGGGGGCAGCGATTTGCACACCGTTTATACAGTCTTTTTCTATCAGCTCCTCAACCACCGGAGGCCACAGCGCCTGGGCCCCTCCGCCTTCGAGCTCCCGCCCCGCCAGGCCCAGCGGCAGAGCCGCCACGGCCACCAGCCGCGGCTGACAGCCACGGCCTCTTCCAGGCACCCCGAGGGGCGCACGGAGCCCCCGGGTCAGGGCTGGAGAGAAACAGCCTTCATCTCCGCTCCGCTTTTGTTTTCCCTTTGCCCTCACGCAGTCCCCACGGAGGGGCAGACCTGGGACACCCGCGACACCCGCGCCGCACTCCCCAGGGAGCCTTTGCTGCGCAGACCGCAGGATTCGCCGGCCCTACAGCGGCGTAAGGGGCGGGGCCGGGCAGCCGCGTGGAACTGCGGTGTCCACCGAGCAGTTTCTTTTTTT
>NW_011888984.1:1841548-1841920 GCF_000151845.1 Pteropus vampyrus | reverse complement strand
CTGCTCGTCCCTTCCCCGCCTTGCCCCAGTTTTCAGTGTCCTCTGCCTCATCCCCCCGCCCCCCGTCTCCCGCAGGCCCCCCTCACGGGGCCTCCAGTCTCTCCCTCCTGCCCCATCTCTGGCTCTCTCCTCACCCAAGCTGTCTGAACCCTTTCATTCCTTTGGCTCTCTCCAGATTTTTCTATTGTCCCCTTAAATACTTTGTGTCCTTCTCTCCCCTGAAACCTCATCTCGTGTCCTTGTCCTGAGACTTTGTTTCTGGGTCTTACTTTCTCTCTCTCCAAACGTGCTTCTCCTCTTACTTTCTCTGTCCTGATTTATGCACTCTGGTTCTCTGCCTCCCTCTCTGCCTCTCTCCAAATCACCGTCTCC
>NW_011888984.1:1840886-1841498 GCF_000151845.1 Pteropus vampyrus | reverse complement strand
TATCTTTTTTCCAGATGAGGTGGACCAGCTATTTCCACATCTCCTAAAAATTATAGAGTTGCAGACACTCTCCTTGTCCCCGCCCTCCTTGAGGCCCCATCCTCAACCCCGGCTGCCCTGCCCCCACCAGGAGCTGGGGAACAAGCTGTTCTCACATCCTCTGCTGGCGCCTGTGACACACCAACTTCCAACACTCCACAACTCACACGCGCACGTGCCAGCCCTCCGTCTCGCCCGAACTGTGCCCTGCTCGTCCCTTCCCCGCCTTGCCCCAGTTTTCAGTGTCCTCTGCCTCATCCCCCCGCCCCCCGTCTCCCGCAGGCCCCCCTCACGGGGCCTCCCGTCTCTCCCTCCTGCCCCGTCTCTGGCTCTCTCCTCGCCCAAGCTGTCTGAACCCTTTCATTCCTTTGGCTCTCTCCAGATTTTTCTATTGTCCCCTTAAATACTTTGTGCCCTTCTCTCCCCTGAAACCTCATCTCGTGTCCTTGTCCTGAGACTTTGTTTCTGGGTCTTACTTTCTCCAAACGTGCTTCTCCTCTTACTTTCTCTGTCCTGATTTATGCACTCTGGTTCTCTGCCTCCCTCTCTGCCTCTCTCCAAATCACCGTCTCC
>NW_011888984.1:1840485-1840836 GCF_000151845.1 Pteropus vampyrus | reverse complement strand
CACACACACACACACACACACACACTCCCTCCCTCCCTAAAAACTAGAAAAACTAGGAATGCCAGCCTTGCAGACTTCTTTTCCTTGAAATCTAAATGACAGAAATTCAACATCAGAATGTAAAAAGTCCATAAGTTAAAAAGAGAGAGCTTCTACCTCAGAAGTCACATACGGGAGGCCTGAAAGCCAGGCCTGGCCCATGGAGTTGTGTTGGTTTTAGAATTAGTGGTCAACTTTTTAAAGTCTGGAAAGTGTACATAAAGCAAGCCAGATTTGCAGCGTAACTCCCAGAGGCAGCAAATCTCAGAACTGAGGGCCCTTGCCTCTAGGTGGTCGCCCAGGACTGCAGCC
>NW_011888984.1:1827062-1839150 GCF_000151845.1 Pteropus vampyrus | reverse complement strand
ATTCGTGACTGTCTCTCTCTCCTGATCTGTGTCCTGGTCCCCTCTTCCTCACTCCACCTCATCCAAACCCCAGCCTCTCAACTAATGTCCCTGAGCCCCTAGCTCTCTCTCCTCTGCCCCTTCACCGCTGCCCTTGGGGGGATGGGGAGCCCCAGGTGATGTCCTCGCCTAGGATGAGGTGCCGTTGGCACCCCACCCCCTACCCCAGCCCAGGAGGGCCTGGCTGTCTTCATCTTTCTATCCCTTCCCTTCCCCCAGCCCCCAGTTCCCCGCCTCCCTCCTCTCAGCTTTCCACTGCAGCTGCAGCAGTCCGTTGCCAGGGCAACCACAGCTGGCTGGGCGGGAGCCCCCTCCACCCCATCCCCCCCTCTTCTTTCCGCCAAGGCAGGGAGGAGGTGGGACAAAGCCAGAGAAAGGCGAGGTGCAGGGGGAGATGAAGGTAGGGCCGGCTTCGGCTGTTAACCTCAGTTGCTTCTCCCCCAACCAGGCCCCGTCTCCCCTTCTCGGTGATGCCCCAAACCAGCCTGGAGAAGGAGGCAGTCGTGGCAGAGGGATCAGGCCCAGTTTAATACACAGAACAAGTTAATTCACAGCAGAGGCAGGCAATAAAGGAGACTCGTTTACAAGAGGGGGGGCATGCCTGGATTGGGGGATACCCCCCAACGCCACCACCTCACCCACTTGCAGTCTCAATTTCCCTTTTTTGAACCCGAACAACAAACACACACAACCACGAGAAACAATCACGCCCCCTCGTCCCCCTAAAATTGTCAGCGAGGGGGCAGGGGGCAGCCCGGCCTGGCCGGCGGGGGTCAGGGCAGGGGAGGAGGAAATGCTAGTCCATTGCAGAGTCTGTGCTTCTCATCCCAGCGGGCGCTGGGCAGGGGCCTGCCTGCCCCACCGGCGAGGTGACGCCGAGGCCTTGGCAGGCACGGAGAGGGCAGGGTGGGGCTCTCGGGGAGCGGGCAGGAACAGAGTTCAAAACCATGGTTCACATCATGCAGTATCCACGGTGGGCACCAAGAGGGGGCGAGGGGTGGACGCCACACCCGCCTGCCCTGGGTGTGAGGGGGGAGTGGTGCCCACCTGGGGTGGGGAGGTGGGACAGCTGCAGTTCCAGAAACTGGGGGGAGGGGCTGCCAGGCAGGAAGCTGGCATAGACTGGTGGCCAGTGGATGTGCCCAGCAGTGCCCCCTCCACCCAGCCAGGCCTTATAGGACTCTTTGTATATATTAATTTTTTCTTTTTTTTTTTTTTAACTTTTTGACTTTTTCTTTAGAAAAAGGCTGGGTCCGTGCTCTGGGCTGGCATCCCTCGTGCCCGCCTAGAGGCGGGGTATGGCTTTGAGGGGAGCAGAAGCCCCTGGTGCCCATTTGCCTAGGGATAGGGAGGGAGGAAGGAAGGGAGAGGGGCCCTGCCAAGCCCCCCAACCCACAGGGCAAACATTCCACTGGCACAGAGGGAAGGGGGTGGCCCAGCCCCCCTCGGGCTTCCCCTTCCCCTCCCACTGTGGGGCATTAAGAGCGGGGAGAGAGCTGAGGTGCTCCGATGGGCAGGTGGGCAAGCACCACCCCAGAGGTCCAGGTGAGCCAGAGCCAGGCCTAGGTGAGGGTGATGTACGCAGAGGCCTTCTCTTTCAGGTGCCGAAGACAGAGGTGACAACTCCAGCTCCCTGTGGGGGCGGCCAGAGGACAGGAGTTGGGTGCAGATCCGGGAAGGGCTACCCGACCCCTCCCATCCGAGGGCACAGTCTTCGTCAGCAGGACGACGGCTTTCCAAGCCCCGACCCCCATGTCATGCCCACCTCTTCTCTCACCTTCTGGGGGCTCCGCCATGGGGGGGCTCAGGCAGTACATGTGGTAACCCCGGTCGCAGTCATCGCAAAACAGCAGCTGGTCCTGGGGGGTGAGACCCGCCCAGCTGGCACCCTGGGGGCATGGGCACCAGAAACCGGGGTGGGGGGCTGGGGCAGGGGCCAGTCAAAGGGGCTGGGGGTGACGGGCCCTTCCACAAGAAGGGCTCCCAGAGGTCTCTGCACCACGGGATCTTTGCGAAACCCTCCTCGGCCAAGCAAAATATCCCTGAGGCCCGTCCATTTGTGGTCTGGGTTTTGTAAGATTTTGTGGAACACTTAAAATGACGCTGAGATGGTCTGATGCCAGCTCTGGAAGCAATGGACATGGGTTCAGGTCCCCGCTGTACCATTGCCAAAGCTGGCTGACCTTGGGCAAGTCATTTCCCCTCTCTGTGCCGTGGGAACAGGAGCACCTACCTCAGAGGGTGGTTGGGAGGAGTCAGAGAGATGAAGATTAAGTGCCGGGCTCAATGAATGGCCACTAACAATAACAATAATCCAGGTTACCAGTGGTCACCAGGGGCTCCGGGGAAAGGCTTTAGGCCCAACTGGCAAAGGCAGAGGTGCCAAGTGGGGAGGCCGCCTGGGGACGCGCCCAGGGCAGGCAGGTGGGGCGCACTCACGTCGTTCTCCGAGGTCCCACAGAGGCTGCAGGATTTGCACTCGATGCACTGCCAGCGGTAGGTCCGCACGGCTGCAGTCATGTTCACCGTGAACTGTAAACACGAGGGGTGTCCTGGGGGCCGAGGGGCAGGGATGTGGTTAGGGGTCATCAGGCCCCTGGTGACTGCCAACCCCTGGGCAACAAATGGCTCAGCCCTCAGCCCTGGCTCCTAAGGCCAATGAGCTTCTGTGGCCCACAGCCTCCCCCGGCCACGCCACGGCGCCCAGGGACCAAACTGCAAGCAGTGCTGCCGTGGCCACCAGTCTCCCACCCAGCAACCATGGCAACCACACTCTGCTCCTCAGAACACCATGGCAACCGCATTCTATTACCCACAGTGCTGTGGCAACCACTTTCTACCACCCACAACACCGGGCAACCACATTCTGTTAACACTGTGCGGAGGTAACCACATAACGTGGCAACCACATTCTCCCAGCCATGATGCCATGGCAACCACCATCCACAGCGGGGTCTCCACACCCTGGTTCCCTGCAACCCAAGCCCATTACACAGGATGCCCCAGCCACCAAACTGTTCAGAGCAATACTGCACAATGCCACTCTGCCAGTCATCCCACTCCGCCAGTGCCACAACTACATTCCTCTACACACAGTTGCCATGACGACCATATTACACTACCCGTGATACCATGACAACCACAATTCATTACCCCTTGGGCTGAGGCAACCACAGTCCATTACCCACAATTCCACCATGGGAAACCACATCGACTAACCGCAACTCCATGGCAGGCGCCCTCTGTTATCCATAGTACCCAGGCAGTGGCAACCCATTATTACTCACCATCACAGCCCACTACCCACAACGCCCTGGCAACCAGCATTCACTTACCCCCACTGTGATAAGCACATGTCACTACCCGAAACGCCGAGACAACCACATCCCGTTATTCCCAGAGCCTCCCTGACCCCATAATCAGTTTCGCATAATCCTCAGCAATTGAGTCAGCCCCCCACCCCCACTTCTGGTTCTCAGTGCCCCTGGGACACGCTGGGTCACCCCAGTCCTTGCTCTCCCGCCTCCCATCCTCCAGATTTGGACCTTGGAGTCCTTTCCACCCCAACCCCCAGAAACTTCAGCTGGGGGTGTCACCTGATCGCCCACAGTCGGCACATGAAATGAGGTCCTCGGGACACCCTGTCTTCTTGGAGCCACCCAGGCAGAAGTCACAGTAGCCATTAGGGATGACAGTGCCGTCAGGGGCCTTCTTGGCTAAAAGACAGCAGGCAGGGCTTTGGCGCGGGCTGGCGGAAGCACCCAGGCAAAGGCTGCTGCAGAAGCCGGGGCAGAGGGAGGCGTCCCTACCTGTGTGTTTCCTCTGTGCCTCGGGGACCCAGGCCAATTCTTTGTAAAACTCTGGGGGTGGAGGGACAGAGAGAGGGGCTCTCACCATAGGCAAGTCTCCACCCTGCTCCCAGCCTCAGCCCCAGGGGTGGACCCCTCGGTCCCGGCTTGGGGGAGCTGCGAGAGCAGCTACCCTGAGCTGAGACCAGTAGCAAAAGAGAATTGGTGGGGGGCAAATAATTCTCATCAGGACCTCCCATCCCTTTGAGAACAAATGACATGTCCTCTTTATTAGGTAAAAACTTGGCAAATGCAGCTTTAGGAAGAGTCTCCCACTTTCCTGCTCATACACACTTCTACCGGACAGCCACCCCCAACTGAGCCCCAACTGCTAGATATGACTGGCCAAGATCTGGTGTGGAAACAGACATTCAGAAGAAAATTTCTGAACACACAAGTGCCTGGGTGTGCAGCGTAACTAGGATAAAGAGTCTGTCCTTTCCCGCCGAGGGATGGGTGGGAAGACGATTTCTCCACGAGCAGAGGCTCCCTCCAAGCCCTCCCCCATCCCTCAGCTGTTGGAGTTGGCATGGGATTGGCATGGGCAGATGCCAAGGGCTCCCAGGCCACAGACCCTGCCCCTTGGCCAAAGCTTAGCAGGGAAGGGAGAGAGGGAGGTCGGGAGGGAGGAGAGTCATCTATCACCCCCATCCCCAAGCTCTAATTGAAACAATAAATCAGACCCAGAAATATTACGCCCAGCCCCGAGCGAGAGAGAGAGAGAGAGAGAGAGAGAGAGAGAGAGAGAGAGAGATGGTTCGTTGCCATGGCAACCCCAGAGCCAGCATCCCCATGGTCGGTGGGGGGAGGGGCCCACTGAGCTGGAGATTTTCCAGAAATGTCTAACGTGCCCCCTTCCTCCCAGGGCCCCTCACCACCTTGCAGCCCGCCCGCCTGCTCACGTTTATGGTTGTTTTTCCGGTGGAAGGGCAAGGCGTGGCGCTCAGTGTTCTCCTCTCCCTCCTCCTCAGCCAGGTGGGTGTGGGTGTAGTGGTAGCTGAGCCCCGGCCGGTTCTTATACCGTTTCCCACAGACTGGAGAGCAGAGCGAGCAGGGACGGCTGGTCAGCCCTCCCAGCCCACGCCAACTCTACCCTGGCCTCCGAGATCACACCTCCCTCTCCCTCTGCCAGAGGCCTGCGCATCCCCCGACCAGGGTCAAGTACCGGGATGGGGGTGGGGGCGTGGCAGGAGAGGACAGGTCTGTGGGCCCCACTCTCTCTCTTTCCCCCTCTTCAGAAGGACTCACTATCACAGACATACGGCTTGTCTCTGTCCTCCAGGGAAGCGGTGTCCTGGCGTTTTCGGAGACCCCCAATGCCATATGCCTGGGGGAAGAGTCAGGAGGGAGGGGCCAAGAAACGGAGGAAAGCGAGTGTCCATCATCGGGGCCTGAAAGCCAAACCACAGCTCCGCAGCTTCTTGGCTGCGGGCCTTGAGTGACTCCCCTAACCTCACGAGGTTCGGTTCTCTCTGACCAGAGGTAGTTCTAACCGCCTCCCCCCATACAAACTCTGGTTTGCAGGTGGTTTCAAATAGCTGAGCCTCAGTCTCCTCATCTGTGAAATGGGTATAAGATCTCCCCACCCTTCAAGCTGTTCTGAGGATTAAATGAGGTCACACTGGGGAAGGATGGACACAGCGAATGGGGTCTGTGTTGAGGGGAGGCGTGGTGGGGAGATACCTTTCCTTTGGCCCTGTTCTTCCTCCTGGGAATGTCGTCCTCCAAGTCTTCCACCTCGAGATCATGAGGAAACTCCAGCAGCTGCTGTTTCTGGGCACCAGGAGAAGGGAGATTGGAGTCAAAAAATGGAGGACACTGTTCTGATTTTGGAAGGTTCTGGGCAGAGCTGGAGATTGGGGGCGGCAGGGCAAGTCAGAAGGTCCTCCAAAGAGATGCAGTGTGGGAGAATGGAGACTTCGGATGCCCAAAGGGAGCCAGGGGGTGTTTCGGAGCAGGAATGGGCTGTGCCGGGGTGGGAGGCGGGGGTGAGCGGGCAGCCGGGGCCCCTGCGGGTGGTCCTACCTGGCAGTCCATTATGGCCTCCTCCTCCTTCAGCTCAATCTTCTTCTCCCCTGTCTCAGCACACAGGAGAGCCTCAAGGACTGGCCCTTCCGGGAGGCTGCCCTCCTTCTTCAGGGGCGCCTCGCAGTCTGGAGACAAGGCCACGGGGAGGTCAAGTGGGGAAGTTGTCCCTGGAAGACCCGTCAAACTGCCCAGGTGGGAGAACCACGCTCTCTGCAGGACAGAAGAGGCTCTCCCACTCTCAACCAGCCACAGACTCAAAGACTGAACCACTCGTACTAGGAAGGATGCTCAGACCCCAGGGAAGACATAGCCAGACTCTTAGATCCTCTCGGACACACTTGGGAAGAGACATGCCAAACCCTTGCATATCCCCAGAGACAGGGAGGACACTCCAGCCAGACCCTCACTTACACTTGGACGAATATGGAGAGATTCATACAGTCAAACAGGATACACATGGACATGCACAAGGGAGACACAGACAGATCATCTGAGACAGCCAGACAAAGGAAGAGATACATCCAGACACTCAAATGCACCCAGACACATGGAAGAGACACATGCAGACCCTCGGAGACACCCAGAGACACCCAGAAAGAGACCGTTAGACCATCAGACATAGCCAGACTCACAAGAGGAAAACACAGCCAGACTCTACCACACACCTGGACAAACACGGGGAAGATACAGACACACCTAGAGAGAATCACTCAGATGGATAAACATGGACATACACAGAGAAGAGACAGACAGTCCCTCTGAGGTCATCAGACACACCCAGGAAGACACAGCCAGGCAGACACTCTAAGACACCCTGATTCACACAGACCCATGGATATACCTGGACAGGAAAGAGAGACAGCCAGTCACTCTGATAGTACTGGACACATTCAAGAAGTGACAAGGCCAGATATTCTGGTGGACGAACACACATGGGCAGAAAAACAGCTAATACACCAGACACTAAGGGAAGAGCGCCTCCCAGATATGCCAAGCGTCTGGGCGCTCAGGGGAAGAGGCAGGAGGACACCCTGATATACCCAGACACATTCAGGAGCAGCCGGATCCCCCAATGGACTAGGCACACAGGAGGAAATCAACCTTTTAATATAGTTAGAAACACTTGGAAAGGGACCCAGACACTTAGATAAACTCCACTACAAATGACAAGAGTCACAATCAGATACTGACACATCCGGACACACTCAGGAACCTACAGGCAGAAACAGAGCCAGATACTCCCATACACCCCAGCTCACAAGGGGAGAGATGCAAAGACTGGATATACCTAGACACACACAACAGATTCCACTCTGCTCTCAAATACACATGGACTCACATAGGAGAAGGGACTGTCCAAAGCTCAGTGGCTCAGAGAAAACTAAAGAATCTCCGGACTTCACCCAGGTACACACAGGGAAACCCAGAGCCAGCCGCTCAGACCCTCGCTAGGAGAGAGATAAGGCGAATGCTCAGACACACACTGGAATCACCACACACTTAGCGTGGGCCGGACGCTCACGTGGGGGCCACCCCAGGCCCAGGCAGCTCCACCCACCGATCTTGTACTCGCAGGGCCGGAGTCTGGGGTCCTCCAAGATGTTGAGTCTCCGTTTCTTCCTCCAACAGCGGGCGGGGTACGTGTAGATCTGTCCTGGGGCCAAACCTGGAGTGAGAAGGGCTGTAAGAAGGGGGCTGCCACGCTGCCGCCCTGCTCCGCCCCCGCCCTCCCAGCGGGTACCCGGCCCGCGGTGGGTCTTCTCCATCCAGATGTAGCAGTTGTTCTGGGCCACGCCGGTCTGCGAGTCGAGGAAGGGCAGGCGCAGGCTGCGCTCAGCGCACAGGCGCGCGTTGTAGCTGCGGCAGTGCTCGATGGCCTCGCGGTAGAAGTCTTCGCCTAGGCTGCGAGGGGCGGTGAGCGGGCGGCAGGCTGTCAGCGAGGGCAGGCGCGCCGGGTCGCCTAGCACCCCTCCCCCAGCCCGCCGGTCGGGAATGGGTGGGCCGACTCCTCACCTCTCCCCTCTGGTCGCTCCTGGACCCAAGAGCCCCCCACCTGGGGCTCAAAGAGGCCAACGAGTAGATACACATAATATAGAAACAAACAAAAATACACCAAGACCCATCCATACACCCACATATCCCAACACACAACATAAACAAATCACACATAGTCACACAGGATTCACACACAAAGAGAGAAATATCCCAAGACTCACAAAGGAGAAACAGACATGTCTCACATATGTGCACACACATATCTACTGAGAAACATAACTATCCCAAGTCACACAGTGTAGAAACAGATAGATCACACATATATCCATGCACAAATACATATCACATACCCAAATATACACAACATAAACAAATCACCCACACAAAGACACACAACGGGCAAATAGATCACACACACCACACCACAAACACACACACCCATGCATCCAAACACATACAGATATACAAATGTTAAAAGAAATGTTAAATTACGCACATATGCACTTATACACATATCCAAAGCCACAACACAAGCCACACACACACACACACACACACACACACACACACACTATCCAGACATGCTATACAAAGAAATCAGATTCACACAGGATACACACACATTCACAAAGATACACAACATAGAAACCAACATCTAAAATATCACATATTCAAACACACAAAGACACAAACATATACAACATAGAAACAGACAAATCCACCGACATTCACTCAAAAATGTACACATAGATACATGCATACCTACATATCCAAAGACACAGAACACAAATGATGCAGTTTCAAAGGACATGTACACACACTCAAAGACCCAAATATCCAATGATACCTAGTATAGAATAAAAGAAATGAAACACATTTCCACACATATCCAAAAAAAAAAAAAAAAAAACCAACAAACAAGTGACACATACTCCACATCCCAAAACAAAGGTAGTGTGGGCTTCGCTCAAGTTTACCAAGGTTCCCGCACCCCTGGACCATTTCATCCTCTCCTCAAGCCCGGGAATCACAAGGTGGGACACGACCCCTGCCCGGAAGAGCGACCGAAAAGGACTCCGAGTGCCCCACACCCTTCGCTCCACCAGGCAGCGCATCGGACCCCGTTCTTGTCCGAGACCCATAGTCACACACTCGCACCCCCGCGCAGCCGGGCCCACGGTGACAGTCCCCCAGGCACCCCATCGGCCCCACCCCCAGTCACCACACACACACACACACAACACACACACGTCCGCGCAGACCCGCCCGCGCTCCCTCCCCCGCCTGCCGCCGGCCCGCAGCACCTCAGGGGGCCGGGGATGACCGTAGCCATCTTGCTCCCCGGGTCCTGCCCCCAGCAGGTCCCCGCCGGGTCGGTCCTCCCAGCGCTCGGGCGGGCGCGGAGGCCGCCCATCCATTCATTCCCGGGGGGCGGGAGCTCAGGGGCCACAGCCAATCACCGCGGCTGGGCGGGCCCGCCCGGGCCATGCTGGGAGTCGTAGTCCAGGTCTGGGGGCCCGAGGGACCCCGCGGGGAAGGGGGTGCAGAGGTGGGGTCCAGGCAGCATGCACAGTCACCCACACACGCTCACTCATACACTCATCTGGTCTCAAGGCTGTACACTCACTCGCACATCTGGACTCGCACGCCCACACACGGCAGTTTACACACACACTCACACGTATACTCACTACCGCCCACGTAGACTCACGCACACTCCACTCCCACACCTCACATACTCACATACATTTACACTCACACACGCACTTCGGAGCCAGGAGACTCAGAGACACCTCACAGGTGCCTACACAAACGTCTCACCAACAACATCTCAGAGCTCGCACAGACTACTGGCTCAGAAAAACCGCCCCCTCCCCTCCCAGCTAGCTCCAAAGAACCCTATCCTGTCCCATTCGGGGCTGTCACTCACGGTGACCCCGCCCGCCCTGTTCAACCCCTTCACAGGCCTGACCGCAGCAGTGCTAATTAAGAGCTGTAGCCACACCACTTAGGTTCAAATCCCGGCTCTGCCATTTGGTGGCCATGTGACCTTGGACAAATTATTTAACCTTTCTGAGCCTCAGTTTCCTCATCTGTGAAATGAGGCTGGTGTCTCACCTTATTGCTGTGAGGATTAAATGAGTAAATATAAGTAAAGGGTTTTAAAAGGTACCTGGCAGGTTAGTAGGTGCTCAATAAATTCATTCATCCCACAGAGGCTCTACTATGTACTAAGATGTAACATGGTGATATTATTACCATTATTAGGAAGAATAATGCCTGGCTTTAGTAAGTGCTCAATAAAAATTTGTTGAATGAATGAATAAACATACTGAACACCACCATGTGCTGAGTACAGATCTAAGTGCTTTACAGGGATTGAATCCTCATAAAGACCCTCTGGAGTGATATCATTATTACCCCCATTTTCCAGATGAGGACTCTGAAGCACAGGCAGGTGAAGTTATATACATACCTTCAGCCCCGCCCCCCAGGCTGTTTGAAGGTGTGACTGAGGGAAGGATTCACTCCCCCAGATGTCTGTCCCCAAGTGGGCCTTGCTATCTTCTCTCTCCCACTGTCACCCACACTGACTCTACCCTAAGGGATCCCCAGAGAGTAAGCTGACTCACCTGGTCACACACACTTGCTCCATGCACACACTCACAGCTCTTCTAGTCCAAACTTTGTGTTCAGGTTTGAGCCTCTGCAGGCAAAACACCCACCAATGTCCTGTCCACCAGGGGGCTCTCCAGCAGAGAGACAGGCATACTAGCCTTCACCTCTTTTGTTACCTAATGCCCTCACCTCCTCCTGGTGAGAGGCCTAGTATGCCCTCCAGCCTCCCATAACCATAGTCACTGCTACACACACAGACACACAGACACACTGACACACACACACACACACACTTCTAGATTTAGACCCTTGCCACAAACTCTCCCCATCTCCCCCAGGTAAGGCCCTGAGGGAGGGGATTCTGTTTCACATCTGGTCCAGAGTAGATGGCGAAGAAAGTAAGTCAAGGATGCTGGCAGCCCCACGCTCACTGTAGCCTCCAGGCCCCTGTAGTGGCCGCTCCATACACCATCCACAGTAAGCCCTACCCCTGACCCATCAGCTCGGTTCAGAGGGTGCCCTTGCCACCTTCCTCTCACCGGCCACCACCCTCACAGATCCCCCATCACACTCTCTAACACTTGCTCCCCACACCTCCAGCTTCGGAAACCTTGGCTGGCTCCTGCCCCACCCTGAACTCTCATGACAATATGATCAGTTTAGAGCTTGAGTGTAGACACTCTATCATCTCCTGGAAACCGTTGACCACCAGTGCGATTTGGCCCGCAGACACTCGGAGAGGGTCTCCCTCCCTTTCCTCACCCCCCCTTCACTGATGCCTCGCCCACACTTGAACTCCCAGTTCGCTCTCCTGCCCAAACAATCCTCTTATCCCCACCCACTAGTGCCCTATGGGAAACTGGGCCACAAATTAAATCAATATGGTCTCTACTACTAATAATCACTACATTTAGTCAGGGTCAAGCTCTGTAGTAAGTGCTCTACAAAGATCAAACAGCCCCATGAGGTAAGAACTGTTATAATTCCCCAATTCACAGATGGTAACACTGAGGCTGGGGGCGGAATTAATGGCTCAAGTAGAGGTTTGAAGGCCATCAGAACTCCAAGGGCTGCACCCTCCAGCCTCCCACTCTCAAGGGAATTAGACTTGCAGGATGCTACAGGAGCAAGTCCCTACCCTCGCCTCTGCAGAACCCTCAGGAGGTGGGAGCAAAGAAGGGAGCTAGCACTCCCACCCCAATGCTAACTCTGGCCTCCAGGTCCCTGCACCAGGCCACACCACACCTGTCCTCCTAGAGGTCTAGGCCAGGGTCAGAGTGAGAAGGCCTGGATACCTACAGATTCATCAGCTGGCACAGGAACTCTGTCCCAGCCAGTTGGAGGGTGTCCCCCATAGGGGGAGACATCTGTCTGTGTGCGGGACTTAAAATGAGGAGGCGGAAAGGTGTCCCCATCACACACCATCTCACACCAGCCCCACACCCACCCTCCAAGCCCTCTTTTGCTCACTGCAAAGTCACACGTGTAGGCGGGTGCATAAGTACCCCTGCCACCCTCCTCTCCCAACTTCCCCCAGCCAGAAACCAGCGGGGCGCTCC
>NW_011888984.1:1820754-1827012 GCF_000151845.1 Pteropus vampyrus | reverse complement strand
GCCCCGCCCCCCAGGCTGTTTGAAGGTGTGACTGAGGGAAGGATTCACTCCCCCAGATGTCTGTCCCCAAGTGGGCCTTGCTATCTTCTCTCTCCCACTGTCACCCACACTGACTCTACCCTAAGGGATCCCCAGAGAGTAAGCTGACTCACCTGGTCACACACACTTGCTCCATGCACACACTCACAGCTCTTCTAGTCCAAACTTTGTGTTCAGGTTTGAGCCTCCGCGGGCAAGAAAACACCCACCGATGTCCTGTCCACCAGGGGGCTCTCCAGCAGAGAGACAGGCATACTAGCCTTCACCTCTTTTGTTACCTAATGCCCTCACCTCCTCCTGGTGAGAGGCCTAGTATGCCCTCCAGCCTCCCATAACCATAGTCACTGCTACACACACAGACACACAGACACACTGACACACACACACACACACACACACACACACACACACACACACACTTCTAGATTTAGACCCTTGCCACAAACTCTCCCCATCTCTCCCAGGTAAGGCCCTGAGGGAGGGGATTCTGTTTCACATCTGGTCCAGAGTAGATGGCGAAGAAAGTAAGTCAAGGATGCTGGCAGCCCCACGCTCACTGTAGCCTCCAGGCCCCTGTAGTGGCCGCTCCATACACCATCCACAGTAAGCCCTACCCCTGACCCATCAGCTCGGTTCAGAGGGTGCCCTTGCCACCTTCCTCTCACCGGCCACCACCCTCACAGATCCCCCATCACACTCTCTAACACTTGCTCCCCACACCTCCAGCTTCGGAAACCTTGGCTGGCTCCTGCCCCACCCTGAACTCTCATGACAATATGATCAGTTTAGAGCTTGAGTGTAGACACTCTATCATCTCCTGGAAACCGTTGACCACCAGTGCGATTTGGCCCGCAGACACTCGGAGAGGGTCTCCCTCCCTTTCCTCACCCCCCCTTCACTGATGCCTCGCCCACACTTGAACTCCCAGTTCGCTCTCCTGCCCAAACAATCCTCTTATCCCCACCCACTAGTGCCCTATGGGAAACTGGGCCACAAATTAAATCAATATGGTCTCTACTACTAATAATCACTACATTTAGTCAGGGTCAAGCTCTGTAGTAAGTGCTCTACAAAGATCAAACAGCCCCATGAGGTAAGAACTGTTATAATTCCCCAATTCACAGATGGTAACACTGAGGCTGGGGGCGGAATTAATGGCTCAAGTAGAGGTTTGAAGGCCATCAGAACTCCAAGGGCTGCACCCTCCAGCCTCCCACTCTCAAGGGAATTAGACTTGCAGGATGCTACAGGAGCAAGTCCCTACCCTCGCCTCTGCAGAACCCTCAGGAGGTGGGAGCAAAGAAGGGAGCTAGCACTCCCACCCCAATGCTAACTCTGGCCTCCAGGTCCCTGCACCAGGCCACACCACACCTGTCCTCCTAGAGGTCTAGGCCAGGGTCAGAGTGAGAAGGCCTGGATACCTACAGATTCATCAGCTGGCACAGGAACTCTGTCCCAGCCAGTTGGAGGGTGTCCCCCATAGGGGGAGACATCTGTCTGTGTGCGGGACTTAAAATGAGGAGGCGGAAAGGTGTCCCCATCACACACCATCTCACACCAGCCCCACACCCACCCTCCAAGCCCTCTTTTGCTCACTGCAAAGTCACACGTGTAGGCGGGTGCATAAGTACCCCTGCCACCCTCCTCTCCCAACTTCCCCCAGCCAGAAACCAGCGGGGCGCTCCGGGGCCCCTCCTCTCTCCTCACCCCCCAGCACACGATGCTCAAGGTCAAGGCGGGGCGGGCATGGGGTTGGGGAAAGTGTATGGGAGGTCGCCCCGGCCCCTTTGTGCGGCGCCGCGGGCGCTCGCCCTCCGTCTCCTCCCCCAGGCCAGGAAGGAGGGGGAGGGGAGCGCGCGCTCTCCAGCCCGGGAGCGAGGGCGGGAGCGGCCGCGCGCCTGTCACTCCGAGCCCGCTGTCACCGCCTGGGGAAGGGGGTGGGGAGCACTGGGACCTGGGAGTCCGGGATCCCGACGGGTTGATGGGGGGATGAGGAGTGGAGGGAGAGAGAGAGGGAGGGAGAGAGATGGAGAGAACCAGGGTGGCAAGGAGACGGGCGAGACGGCAGGGAGCTAGGCGCGAACCCAGGCGTCTGGATTCCCAGGCACTGGGTCCAGTGAGAAGCTAAAGCACGGAGGAGGGCCGCGGACAGGGAGAAAGGGAGGGAATGCCCGGAGACCGAAGGCGTTCCCAGTACCCTCTCTCGAGGCATCCGGTCCCCCAAGAGGATGCAAGATGCTCGAGTTAGATGTGTATGGCGGGGAGAGGGACGGATCTCACAGTCTAACATGACGGGGGCGTCGGGGCTCCTAGGACCTGAAGACCCCGAAGGGAGAAAAAGGGGAGACAACAGGAATCTAACTGGGAACCCCCGACGTCTCGGCTCCCACCCTGCGACTGCATGGGCCGAGGTCCCCGGAAAAAGAGGGGGTAAAGAGAGAAAGGTGCTTTAATGAGGGGGGAAAGGTGGTGGAGACCCTGGAAACTGAGGTCTGGACTTAGGTGTGCGTACTCCCAGCCCCTGACCCTAGACACGGAGCAGAAGATATGGAGGAAGAGGAGAGGGAAGCCCCTACCCCCACTCTGGGTGGGGAAACGGCCTCCGCCACCTCGCACGCCCCGCACCACATTCCTTCACTGACGACGACAAAGAAGAGGCGCCCCCGTGACCCTGAAGGGGCTCCCGCCCCCAACCCCAGGGGGCTACAAGGGGTGGCCCCGGGGGTCCCTATTCAACTATCATCCGCGCACGGCATCCCGTTCCCCAGCGAGGGCGAGGAAAGGGCGTGGGAGATGGAGGGACATGGACTGCGGGGACACTCACGACTTGAGCGGGTTCTGAATGGCGGTGGCCATGGCCCGCTCGGCTAGGCCGCCTCCGGCCCGGGGCGTCGCTGCCGCCGCGCGCGGGCCCAGCCCGGCCTGCACCGCCCGCTCTGTCGCCCAGCGCGCTACGATTTCATTCATTCTTAGGGCTGCGGCGCGAGCGGAGCGGGGCGGGCCGAGGGCGGGGCTCGGCCAATCCCCGCGCCTCCCGGCGCACGACGGGACGTGGAGTCTAGGGGCGCGCGGCGGCGCCCGAGGGCGCCCCTGACCGGACTACACGTCCCAGGGGGCGTCGGGAGGACCGCGCGCCCATTGGCTAATGGGGATACAGGGAGGGGACACAGGGAGGGGTTAGGCTCGCCCCAGAGCATCCTTGTCTCCTCCCTGGGGTGCTCCATTCCCAGCTCCGGCTCTCCAACCTCCAGGCACCGCGGACACGGGAGCAGGTGGTCCCTGGCTTCTGGGTCTCCCCAGGGTATGTGGACAACCACAAGCTCTGTCGTGGATTCTTGTCTATGCCTGCTTGTCTAGGTGTCTCCTCCGTGTAAGCCAGCCTGTGAACAAGCACAGGGGTTAATAATGAACGCCTTTGTTCATTTACTGAGTGTCTACTATGTGCCAGGCACTCTTCTAGGCATTGGGGATACAGCGGTGACCAAACAGACAAAGTCGTTGCCTTCAAGGAGCTGACCTTCTAGTAAAGAAAGACAGATGATAAACAAGAAAGTAAATAAGATCATTTTAGAGCTACAAGTACTATAAAGAAAAGGGTGGCTTCTCCGAGGAGATGACATTTGAGCTGACCTGAGAAACTGCCAGCCATGTGATATAAGGGGAAGGGGGACAGGCTTGGCATGTTCAACAATCAGTAAGAAGGCTGGCGTAACTGGAGCAGAGTGAGTGAGGGGTGGGGAGACAAGACTGGGGAGAGCGAGGATCCAGATCACACAGGGCCTTGTAGGGCCTTGTAAAGAAAATAGACTTGTTCTAAGTGCGATGGCCCTTGACTTCCCTCTTCATTTTCACACACACGCCAAGCCCATCAGCAAATCCTGTTATCTCTACATTCACCGAATAAATCCAGGACCCACCCACACTTCAAGCCTACTGTTCACCATCGTCTCCTGCCAGGAGAGCTCCATATCTGTTCTTTCCATGGCAGCCAAAGTAGGCTCTCTAAAACGAGTCCCCAACCCCCTGGGGGCCATGAACTGGTACAGGTCTGTGGCCTGTTAAAAACCGGGCCACACAGCAGGAGGTGAGTGGCAGGTGATCGAGCAAAGCTTCCCCTGTATTTGCAGCCGCTCCCCAGTTCTAGCTCCGCCTCAGATCATCAGACATTGGATTCTCATAGGGGCACCGGTGCCTGGTGCCAAAGAAGGACCACTGCTCTAAAATATATGGCATCAACCTGCTCTCTGGCTCAAACCCTCCACAACCTATTTTCACAATTAGAATAAAATTCAAAGCCCTCACTATGCTCTCAAGGCCCTACTGGATCCCCTCTCCAACCCTTATCGAATTTCCAACCTCATCGCCCTCTTTCTTGCCCTTGGTTAACTTTGCTCCAGCCACACTGGCCTCTTCTCTGTACCTGGAACGTTCCAGTCCTGCTTCAGCTACAGGAACTTTGCACATGCTGTCCCCTCTGCTAGAATGTTCCTCCCTCAGACACCTGCATGGCTCCATTCCTACTCTTATTCGGGTTTCGAATTAAATGTCGCCTCCTCAGAGACAACCTCAGCTAAAATAGCACCCCCCATAACCCTTTGTCCTCTGAAATGCTTTATTTTTCTTCCAACAACTTATCGTAGCTTGTCATCATGTTATAGACCTACTTAGTTATTTGATTTATTGTCTATCTCCACCCATTAGGATATTAGCTCTATGAAGATGGGGACTACTGCTCCACCCACTGTCATCTCCCCAGTGCCTGGAACAGGACCTGAAAAATAGCAGGTGCTCAGTAATCATTGGTTGAATAAATGAATCAATTAGTCATTATGCTCTGTGTCTCTCCCCACCATCGAGATCTGAGACAAGCAACCAGCAGGGAGAGAGCAGGGTGGGCTCCAAGCTGTGCCCTCCCACACGCGGACACTTGGACAAGCTGAAGGGGGTGCGGATGGGGCTGTATTAAGGAAACCTTCCCAGCAGAGGGTCTGGAGCTAAAATGCAAAGGGAAGGGAGAGCTTTGCAGGCACATTCACTGGTTTCTAATTATGTTCCCTGGCTCTATGTGGGCATGCTGAGGACACAGCAGTGACATGTCTGATGGCTCTGCCTTAGGCTTTGCCTTAAGTTCACAGTCCAGCATGGGACACACTACACAACAATAACCAGTAGGAGAGGCCCAGGGTCAGGGCTGGGACAGGGAAGTGCAGGGGGGTGTGGGAGCCCAGGCGAGGCTCCTGACCCAGCCTGGGGGCCAGGGAAGGGCTTCTTAGAGGAGATTCCAGAGGAATCTTTCTGAGTCATGACCCCCTGACCTTTCCAGACACAGGGCAAGTCCCTGTTTTGACCTCTTAGAGCCCTAATACCTGACCTTCTTGTCACCCAAATAGTGATCCTGGAAGTCCCAACCTTTGGTCACTTCTAACCCTGAAACCCAAACATTTTGCCACCAGAGGGCACTGTGGCCCAGTCTTTTTCCAGCACAGGCTGCTCCTGAATCCTCAGACCCGGGAAAGATACCGTTTGGACCACGGGGTCAGCCAGTGGAGACACTGGTCCTCTACTCTGAGCCTCAGACCCTGCCTGGGGCCTTTTCACCAGGGTCTGACTCCCTCCTCACAAAGACTCCTGGGGAATCGATAGGAGACCCTCTATCCCAGACCCCTGGGGGCCCAGCTTGGGCCTCTGAGGACACCAGTACTAACCCTCACCCATGCCTCTCTTCCCCACTAAGCTTCAGCAGACACAGCCCTCTCCTGAGGTGCCTTTGAGACGTTCAGACATGACCTTCAGAAATCTCCTCCCCGGATGGGGATACTGAGGCATAGAGGAAGTAAGGCTGGGGTCACATAATACCAGGGTAATGAAAATAATGATTAATAACGATAGTACATAAGGTCCCATTGATTTAGTTCTTCCTGTGTGTCAGGACCTGTATGGAGCTTTTTATAGGTTTTCCATCACTGAATCATACAGACCACATTTAGGAAGCAGGAGCTGTCACCTTAATATCACTCCAGCATCAGACAAGGAAACTGAGGCTTCTGTTTCCTTCTGTTTCCTCCGATCAGGGCAGGGAGAGCTGGAATTTGAACCAGGGTCTGACTCAGAAGCTAACACCTCACACCTCCTCCCTGTGCTACTGGGGTGGGGGGGCTTGCTGACTTTCTGTGTCAAAATCTGCTCAGGCCCTCTATGAAAACGTCACTCCTACCCACC
>NW_011888984.1:1812895-1818054 GCF_000151845.1 Pteropus vampyrus | reverse complement strand
CCCGCGGAGGGTTGTAAGCGTGATCTCTTTCTGTTTTAGAAAGAGCCTCATGGTTGCACGTGTGGGCCAGACTGTCGGGGCAAGGTGGGAGCAGGGAACCCCGGGATGGGGGCGGCTGGGGGTAGCGGAGGGACAGCCGTGACAGTTCAGGTGGGAGGATGGGGTCAGGGTTTGAAATTTTTCATAAAATGTTGAAAAAGAAAGTGTTCCAGCTTAAAAAAAAAAAAAAAAAAAGGTGAAGGGGGATAATTGAAATAAGGATGACCGTGCACTGACTATTGTTGAAACAAGATGATGGGTGAGTGCGGATCAGTGTACTATTTTCTCCACTTTGTGTACGCTTGAAGATTTCCAAAATAAACACCTGAAATTAATGATTCTGTTCAATGAAGGAAACGTGAATATAATTAATAGGCAAGTGAATGAGAGAAGACGCACCATGTCTGAAACTGACAAAGATTAATATCAAGAGTATTCCAAGAACCCTTACAGATCAACAAGACAGCCACCCTCCAAGAAAAAGAGTGAGCACAGCATACGAATGCTGAAATGTCAGGAGACCCAGAAAAGTGACAAGCATAGGAAAATATGCTCAAAATCACTAGTACTCAGAAAAATAGAAGTTAAAACAACAGCGATATGGCTGTCCACCATAAAATTCCCTGTAACTTTTCTATATGTTTGAAATTTTTCATGATAAAATAGGGGAGGAAAACAATGAGATATCACTTGGCACCTAGGAGAATGACAAAAATTAGAAAGCTGGATAAATATGCGGGGACCCGGGAGCCCTCTCACTGTGGGCAGGAGTGTGGCCGGGGCCAGCCATTCTGGAGGCATGAGCACCTTCCCTCCTACGGAGAAATTAAGCATACGCAGAGCCTGCGACACAGAAACTGTGCTCCTAGGTGGCATGCTTAGAAATTCTCCCATGGGTGTGTTAGGGGAAGTGCCAAGGAGGCCCACTGAGCGTAACCTGTGATGGTGGCACCTGGAGGTGGCCTGGCTGCCCCTGGGTTCCACCCTGAGAGAGTGGGCAGGAGAACTGTGGGGACACACAGCAGGGAGCCTTGTGTGGCAGTGAGGAGGTGGGATGACATATGCACAGAGCAACATGGATAGAGCTTTAAAATACAGTGCTGAGGGACAAAAGAAATAGAGTGGGGTACATCATATAATTCCAATGTGATCGATTAGAAGCAACGCATGCAATACGTCAGTACACATTTTGCAAGAGCACATATAAACGAAAGATACCGTGGAGTGAGGTAGACAGGCTGGATCGTCCAGCGAATACCCAGGAGCAAGAGCTCCTCTTACCCCAAGTCCAGCCTCCTAGCAGAGTGGCGCCTTTGGCGATGAAATGCTGCCAGCCCACAGAGTTTTGGGCTCAGGGACCTGCCACTTTGGAGAGGCAATTATTAGCCTGCTGCTGGCCCTTGACGGGGAAAGATCACCTCATGGGAGTGAATGTTGAAATTTCAGAGCTGGCATTCCCATCCTTCAATAGTTCTCTTATTGGGAGAGACAAATACATTTCCATTATGAAAAATGGTGTTTTTCATGGGCTAGCTGTCTGGTCCGCCAGAGCCCTCCTCCCCCACACCAGGATGGAATGTTAGAGATACACCTTCACAGAGTACCACCCCATGGAAAAAAATATAACCAGTTAGCCGCAAGTTCCATTTATATGCCAGACAGGGACAAGCCCCAAGAATGGGCCACATTTTGAAGAAAGCAGCTGGAATGAATAAGCAGATTGAGTTGGGTGGCCATGATATCTGTAGTAGCCTGCTGGAACCTTGCTCCAACTCCCCATGTAATAAAAACTGCCATAGAGGACTGGAGTGTCCAACGAGGAATTCAGTGGAGACACATAGGAGCCCCTATGCTTGAAGAGCTGTACTCCTGGCCTTGCTGGGTGTACTTCTAAGTGGACTGCTGGCTTGAGGCAGACTTGGCTGTATCGAACATGGCCCCAAAAAGAAACAGAGGGCCAGTAAATTAGGATAACTTAAGGTAACTTCTAATAAAGGGCTATTTACAGAGCTATGAGCGCGATGGAGGGAATCACTCTAGAGCTACTGGCAGTGGAACAGCAAGCTTACGCTTCATGATCTTCCCATGACTGAGGAGTGGATGGTGGAGAAAGGCAGACAGGATTGTCTGGTGAATGACCTGGAAGCTCGAGTTGCCTGACAATAGCTGACCAACAGAAAGGACTTCCTCCCCCTTCCCTAGAGGGAGAGGCTTCCCATGGGACCCTCGGCAGCCCCAATAGAAACCACACCCCCTTTCAGGTGAATCACTGCTCTTCTTCTCCTGTTCTAGCCATATGATCCAATTGAAAGCTGTCATTCTGTATGTGACTCCACCTCCTTGTCATAGTGATTGGTTCAGAGGTAGGACAGGACCCAGGCTGGGCCAATTAGGGTCCTTGTTGAGAATTTTCACACGGGCCTAAGAAGAGAAGTCCTTAGTTCAAAAATGACATCTGTTGCTGGCAACCAAAGAATCCTAGTGGACACGTTCTAAGTCTCTCCAAGTCTCTACACCTCTCAGTGATACATTCATTCATTGATTCAACAAATGTATACCAACTAGGTGTCCATGGTGGGCCTTGGGGCTATAGCTGTAAAAGAATCCTCACACTCATCCTTGGAGTATGATAATTTCCAGCCATAGGAGAAAGGGAGAAGCAGGTCTGAGAGAATTAAGTTGGAAGTCAGAGACATGGTCCAGTCCGTACTTAGCAGAGTGGAGCTGTCTTGTGGTTAAGGGTATGGGCTCAGGAGTCAGATTGCCAGTGTTTGACTCTCTTTGCAGGTGAATGACTTTCTCTGTGCCCCAATTTCCTCATCTGTAAAACTGAATAGCAACAGGGATTATGTCATCCATTCATTTATCTATTCTACAAATATTTATCAACTATCTACCATGTGTCAGACACTGTTTTAAGGACTGGGAATTTAGCAGGGAAAAAAACAAATCCCTGCCCTCCTGGAGCTGATATTCAAGAGGGAGGGGACAAACAAAAACATACGTTTAAAATAAATTCTAGGGAGACTTCTGCTTCTGGCCAAGATGGAATAATAGGAACTGGATTTGCCTGAGACAAGTGGAACAATAAAAACAGACAAAATACATAATACAATTGTTTTTGGAGGTACAGGATATCTGACAATGAAGGACGATGAGCCCTGAGAGATGCAAAACAATAAAGCCAGTCTTACAATTGTCCAGGCACTGCCTGGGGGTGCGTTACCAGGCTGGGAGGCAGGAAGAAAAAACCCTGGTGGAATTTGGCAGAATATGCTACCCCAAACACACCTGTATGGCATAGGATAATTTTGAGCTAGAGGCAATTAAGAAGAAGCACATAAAAGAAAAGCTCTCTGCTTTCCCTGATTTGCCTATAAGCAAGACATAAATTTGTAAAAGTTGCCTCCTCCCCTCTCTACCAGGAAGAACAGAAGTTCATCACCGAACAACTTGAGACCCTCAGCATCCCAGACCCAACCAGAGGAATCTGCATGACAAATCTTATTATTTAGCCTTTATTTTCTATGATTTTCCCCATATATTTACCCTCCCACAATTTGCTACTCTAGAAACTCAAAGTCCTTTTCCTTTGTTTTGTCGCTTCTCTAAAAAGTTATTGCTCTGCCTCCAGTCAAGGTGATGGAGTAGGTAAATGGCTGTGCTGGCCTCCTACCATGACCACATCAAAATTACAGCTAAACTACAGAACAACTATTGAGAAATGCCTGAAGTCTATCTGAACAGAAGTCCCATAGCTAAGGATATACAAAAGAAGCCATATTGAGACTGGTAGGAGGGGTTGAGAGGCGAAATGGGCTGGCCCCACACCCACATATGGCAGTTAAAATTGGGAGGGATAACTCAGCTGCAGAGGTCACCCCTGAAAAGCAAATGGTCCCAGCCCCACACCAGGTTCCCCAGCCCAGGGTTCCAGTGCCAGGGAGAGAAGTCCTCACAATTTCTGGCTATGAAAACCAATGGAGATTGTGCCTAAGTGAGGAAGGCAGCTGGAATCCCAGGGGTGCCTCTTAAAGGGCCTGCACATTCTCTTGCTCTGAGCTTCAGCTCTGGAGTAGCAGCTTGAAATACCATATACATACAAGAAGGAACTGAGTTGTCTGGCTTCAGAGTGAGGGCTGAAGAACCATTGTTCCCTCATTGATTCCTCCTCCCCAACCAGCCTGCATGTGCAGGCAGCAGCCATATATAAATCCCCATCAACCTGGCTAATACTATTCACTCAACTCTGGTGATTTCCTGAGACTCTGCCCCACTCAACTGTAGGCCCACCCAAGCCACTTCCAGTGGCTTTCCTATACAAATGATCAATCTCAGCTCATGCTGCGGACTTTCCTAAAATCTCTCAAAGGTTCTCAAACCCCATATAAGCAGTATTTGGCCTCAACATAATCCATACCTCTTCTAAGCAGCCCCAAGCCTGGCACTAGTGCCAGCCAGCCTCAGTTCACAGCTTAGCCTCTTCCAGGCAGCTCTAAGCCCAGCATGAGTGGCGACTATCTGCAGGTCACTTTGTATATTATAAAAGTGGCCCCAGGCAGGGCACAAGCAGCAGCTGACCTCTGCCTGCATGAGATCACTCCCCCAAAGAGGTCCCAGGACCAACACATGTGGTGACCAACTTCGGACCATACCAGAGCACCACTCAACCACCTTCACAAATGACACCCAAAAGGCAGACATGGCAGACACCATAGCCCCACTGAAGTGAATCCTGCTCCATATATGATCAGCCTCTGTACAACAGCACCTCTACTGTAGTCACAGACAGTTCTCACAAGTAGTCAGCCTGAGGGCCAATCCCTCCCACTGATGTGCAAACAGCAACCAAGTCTCAAGTACAACAGCAGGGCAAACACAATCCACACAAGGAACAAACATGGAACCACTGGGCCCCACAGGACACCTACTACATAAGGTCACTCTACTAAGAACAGGACATATAGTGGCTCTATCTAATATTTAGAAACGAAACAGAGAAGCAGACAAAATGGAGAAACAACAAAACATGTCCCAAATGAAAGAACAGAACAAAGCACCGAAAGAAAGGAAGGAAGGAAGGAAGGAAGGAAGGAAGGAAGGAAGGAAGGAAGGAAGGA
>NW_011888984.1:1810725-1812725 GCF_000151845.1 Pteropus vampyrus | reverse complement strand
GAAAGAAAGAAAGAAAGAAAGAAAGAAAGAAAGAAAGAAAGAAAGAAAGAAAGAAAGAAAGAAAGAAAGAAAGAAAGAAAGAAAGAAAGAAAGAAGGAAGCTAAATAAAAGGGAGATAAGCAATCAACCAGATGCAGAGTTCAAAAAACTGGTTATAAGGATGCTCACTGATCTCACTGAGAACTTTGACAAAGAGATAAGAAACATAAAAATGGAGATAGAAAACATTAAAAAGAACCAGTCAGAAATAAAGAATACAATAACTGAAATGAGGACTACATTAGAGGGAATTAACAGTAAATCAGATGAAGCAGAGGACTGAATCAGCAATTTAGAAGATAAGGTAGCAGAAAACACCCAATCAGAACAGCAAAGAAAAAAAAATCCAAAATATGAGGATAGTTTAAGGGGCCTCTGATACAACATCAACTGTACCAATATTTGCATCATAAGGGTACCAGAAAGAGAAGAGAGAGAGCAAGGAATTGAAAATCTATTTGAAGAAATAATGATGGAAAACTTCCCTAACCTGGTGAAGGAAATAACCATACTAGCCCAGGAATTTAAGAGAATCTCAAACAAGATGAACCCAAAGAGGCCCACACCAAGACACATCATAATTAAAATGCCAAAGGTTAAAGACAGAGAGAGAATCTTAAATGCAGCAAGAAAAAAGCAGTTAGTTACCTACAAGGGAGCTCCCATAAGACTGTCAGCTGATTTCTCAACAGAAACTTTGCAGGAAAGAAGGTCTTGGCACAAAGTATTCAAAGTGATGAAAAGCCAGGACCTACAACCAAGATTACTCTACCCAGACAAGAAAAAGCGAAGGGAGTTCATCACCACCAAACAAGTATTACAAGAAATTTTAAAGGGACTTCTTTAAGAAGGAAAAAAAGGATCAAAAATATGACTAATAAAATGGCAATAACTATATATCTATCAACACTTACTTTAGATGTAAATGGATTAAATGCTCCAATCAAAAGACATAAGGTGGCTTAATAGACAAGAAAACAAGACCCTTACATATGCTGCCTACAAGAGACACACTTCAGGTGGAAAGACAAACAGAAACTAAAAGTAAAGAGATGGGGAAAAAGTATTTCATGCAAATAGAAACAAAAAAGAAGCTTGGGTAGCAATACTTATATCAGACAAAATAGACTTTAACACAAAGGCTATAAGAGACAAAGGACATTTCACAATGATAAAGGAATCAATCCGATAGGAAGATATAACCCTTGTAAATATTTATGTACCAAACATAGGAGCACCTAAATATATAAAACAGATATCGATGGACATAAAGGGAGAGATCAACAGTAATCCAGTCATAGTAGGGGAGTTAAACGCGCCATTGACACTAATGGACAGATCTTCTAGACAGAAAATCAATTAGAAAACAGTGGCCTTAAATAACACATTAGACCAGATGCATTTAATTGATATTTTTAAAGCATTTCACTCCAAAGCAGCACAATATACATTCTTTTCAAGTGCACATGGAACATTTTCCAAGATAGACCACATGTTAGGCCACAAAACAAGTATCAATAAATTTAAGAAGATTGAAATCATCATATCAAGCATCTTCTCTGACTACAATGGTATGAAACAAAATCAATTACAAGAAAAAAAATGAAAAATATACAAACACATGGAGGCTAAATAACATGCTACTAAACAATAAATGGGTTAACAATGAGATCCAGGAAGAAATCAAAAGATACCTTGAGACAAATGAAAATGAAAACACAACAACCCAAAATCTATGGGACACAGCAAAAGGGGCCCCAGTGAAAGCAGTCCCAGGAGGGGAAGTCATAGCAATACAGGCCTACCTCAAGAAACAAGAAAAATCTCAAATAAATAATCTAAACTTACACCTAAAGGAAGTAGAACAGAAAACAAAGCTCAAAGTAAGTAGAAGGAAGGAAATAATAAAGATCAGAATGGAAATATACCAAATAGAGTCAAAAAAAAATTAAAAAGATAAA
>NW_011888984.1:1808202-1809995 GCF_000151845.1 Pteropus vampyrus | reverse complement strand
GATAATATACCATGACCAAGTGACATTTATTCCTGGGATGCAAGATTGGTTCAAGAAGTCAATTAATGCGATATACTCATAAACATAATGAAGGACGAAAAATCATATGATCATATCAATAGATGCAGAAAAAGCATTTGAAAAAAATCCAGCATCCATTTATGATAAAAACTCTCAACGAAGTGGGAATAGAGGGAATATACCTCAACATAACAAAAGCCACATATGACAAACCTGCTGCTTACATCATACTCAACGGGGAGAAAAGCTAAAAGCGTTTTCCTTAAGATCAGGAACAAGACAAGGACGTCCGTGCTTACCACTTTTATTCAATATAATATTGGAAGGGCTAGTCACAGCAGACAAGAAAAAGAAAAGGCATCCAAATTGGAAAGGAAGAAGTAAAATTGTCATTATTCGTAGATGACATGATACTATATATAGAGAACCGAAAAGATTCCACCAAGAACAATTAGAACTGATAAATGAATTCAGTAAAATAGCAGGATAAAAAATTAATATTCAGAAATCAGTTGCATTTTTATATACCAATATGAACTATCAGAAAGAGAAATTAAGAAAACAATCCTATTTACAATTGCATCAAAAAAAAAAAAGAGACTTAGTAATAAATTTAACTAAGGAGGTAAAAGACCTGTACTCAGAAAATTATAAGACATTGAAGAAAGAAATTGAAGATACAAATAAATGGGAGCATATTACGAGCTTATGGATAGAAAGAATTAACATTGTTAAAATGTCCATACTATCCGAAGCAATCTATAGATTCAATGCAATCCTTATCAGAATACCAATAGCATTTTTCACAGAACTAGAAAAAAAATCCTAAAATTTATAGGGAACCGCAAAAGACCCCAAATAGCCACAGCAATCTTGAGAAAGAAGAACAATGTTGGAGGTATCACACTATCTGATATCAAACTATACTACAAGGCGATAGTAATCAAAACAGCACGGTACTGGCACAATAACAAACACATCGATCAATAAAACATAATAGAGAGCACAGAAATGCCTATATGCTCAATTAATCTATGACAAAGGAAGCAAGAATATAAAATGAGGTAGACAGTCTCTTCAATAAATGGTGTAGGGAAAACTGGACAGATACATGCAAAAAAAAAAAAAAAAAAAAAAAAAAAAACCTTCTTGCACCACATACAAGAATACACTCAAAATGGATTATAGACTTAAATGTAAGACCCCAAACCATAAAACTCCTAGAAGGCAACATAGGCAGTAAACTCTTTGACATCATTCTTAGTAACATATTTTCTGATATATCTCCTTGGGCAAGGAAAACAAAAGAAAAAATTAACAAATGGGACTATATCAAGCTTAAAAGGTTTTGCACAGCAAAGGAAACCATCAACAAAATGAAAAGACAACCTACTGAATGGGAGAAGGTATTTCCCAATGACATATCTGATAAGGTGTTACAAACCAAAATTTATAAAGAACTCATACAACTCAACACCAAAAAAAAAAAAAAAGCAATCCAATTTAAAAATGGGCAGAGGACCTGAATAGATATTACTCCAAAGAGGACAAACAGATGGCCAATAGATATATGAAAAGATGCTCAATGTCACTAATCATCAGAAAAATGCAAATTAAAACCACAATGATTAGTCAGTTCACACCTGTCAGAATGGCCATCATCAATGAATCAACAAAAAACAAGTGTTGATGAGAATGTGGAGAAAAGGGACCCCTCGTGCACTGTTGGTGGGATTGGAAATCAGTGCCGCCACTATGGAAAGCAGTATGGA
>NW_011888984.1:1803465-1807002 GCF_000151845.1 Pteropus vampyrus | reverse complement strand
TTTTGTTTTGTTTTGTTTTGTTTGCTTAAACAGAAATAAATTTTCTCACAGTTCTGGAGACGAAAAGTCAAAAATCAAGGTGCCGTCAGAGTCGGTTTCTGGCGAGGTCTTTTTCCTGGTTTATCGATGGCCACCTTCTTGCCGTCCTCACGAGGCTTCTCCTCTGTGTGTGTGAGCGAGAAAGAGAAAATTCGCATCTTTTGGCTTTGTAGGTCTCTTGAAGACCAAGCAGCTTATTCTCTGGGACCGCATCGGAAAGGCCCATTTCCTCCAGTTTGCAACGCCTGGAAAGTTCGCAGTCCCTCGTGTGGGTCTGTTCTCGAAGATCCTCCCTGTTTGTACAAATGAGCATTTCTTGGAGCTTTACAAAGTCACAATGGCTTTCATTTTCCACTCGTACAACACCCAAGGGGAAAGGAGGGCTTTGACCATCTTATTTCCAACTTTCATCCCAACCATACTTTCTACAACAGCAAATGGCAAGTGTTCATTTCTTGAAGCATTGATTATAGTGACAGTTTCACCATTGGTTGGGAATGGGTATATCTGGATACCACTGCTGACCAATTCACTCATGAGCTTGATCTTAAACTTCTGTAATTCAGTTTTAAAAATTGCATCTGCTTTGGCAATCAGTGGAAAGCTCTTTGTCCTTAAGAGATCGAGTGTCTTCAGAGCGTGGCCTGTTGGGAAGATGAAGGAGAGGCACACGTGGATATAAGAACCGTGGTAGTTAAAGAGAAAACGCTTAATCTTCAGTTCCTCTTGGCAACAGGCTTCAAACTGAGCATCTACATGTCGGCCATGAGTTGGTAGCTTTCTTCTTTGTTTATTTGGTCACCAAATCCCACTGTATTCACAACTTTCAATTTCAAGCAAACATTACTTTCTTGGAGTTCGTAGGTCTGAGCTTTAAATCTAACATGTGGGTAAAAATGTGAGGATCCATGGTTTTCAAAATTAGTATTAAATGATGTATGGATCAGCATCGATTTTCCAATTCCAGTCTCCCCAACACAGAGAATATTAACACAGAAGCCTTGCTATTGATCAGCTGATCAGGCAAACTCTCAAAACCAACATGGCCAGACATAGTTAAAAAGAACTCATAGTTTTCCTTTTTTTTTTAACCTCTATTCATCATCAGACACTCGGGAAGTCATGCAAGTTTTTGTTGTCATGCGAGACTGAAGGAGCCTGTGCCACGCCACCTCAGAGGTCGTGGTCTGGAGTGGGAGCTGAGCAACGTGGGCCGAGGGAGCAGCTCAGTGGCGGAGGGAGCCAAGGGGGGCCAAGTAGGGCTTGACGATAAGCTATGTGACAAGGCAACTGAAACATTTAAAGATTATACCTGTATCTCTAGACTCTATGATCTAATACCTACACGTGTTTACTGTTGACTGTCGGTTTCAGTAACAATGCAAGCAAGAAGACAGCAGTATTTTTTAAAGTATTTCAGTTAAAAACCAAAACTGTCAACCTAGAATTCGATACCCCAGAAAATAGCTTTCAAGAATGAAGGCATTAAATGAAATATGATTCAGTCATAAAAAGAAATGAAGCACGGATACCTGCAGCAGTGGATGAACTGGGGATGTTCCCAGTGAGGCGAAAGAAAGACAAGTCAGGGAGCCGCCAGACAGGTCAAAATGAACCACCACGATTCTTCGAGAATAAGGTCCATTCTGCTCCCTCTGGTACCAGGAATGCAGCCTGTCATCTGCAAGGCCACCAGTGACCTGGGGAGCAGAGAGAGGGGCCAGGGAGAGTTAAAATGCACATAGCTTTCTTAACAAGACTTAGCTGTTGTTTTTTTTTTTCTTGACTAAACATTCTCCAGGCTGCTGTAAATTTTTGATTAATTTCCAGAGTTCCGATAAAATCGATTCTGACGGTTGTTGCCAGTTTTCTTCACTGCTTTTGTGGAGGAACGGACTTTTGGATTCCCCTATTCTACCACTTTTACGGACATCACTCCCCTACATCCTTTTCTGCCATGGGATTTTGCCTCTGCCCCATCAAGAGATGAAGTCTAGCTCCTCTCCCTTGGGTTCTGGACTGGCTTTAGTGACTCAGCTGTAACCAATAGAATGGGATGGAAGTGACACTGCATCACGAAGAAGCTTAGGTCAAAAGAGAGCTTAGTGCTTGACTTCTCAGAACACTTTCGGAAGGCCGCCATGCTGCGAGGAAGCTCAAGCTACATGGCGAGGCCACGTGGCCTTTGTGTCATTCCAGTCACCAGACATATGAGTGAAGAAGCTTTCAGATGAGCTCACACTCAGCCGTTCGAGCCGCCCCAGCCACACAAATCCTCCCAGCGGAGGCACCAGATATTGTGGAGCAGAGACAAGACATTCCTGCTGTATCTGTTCCAATTCCTGACCCACAGAATCATAAGCATAATAAAATGGTGTGGCACCATCTCACTCAAGGTAAAAGGACAAAGTCCTCGTAGTACCTCATAAAATTCCACACGATTTGACCCCATTGCCTCTCCGATCTTGGCTCTGTCCACTCTCCCCCTTACTCACTCTGTTTCAGTCACACGGGCCTCTTCACGGCAGCTGACAAGCAGCATACTCCTACCTCAGGGCCTTCGCACTGGCTGTTCCTTCTCCCCAGAATAGTCTTCCCCTAGATATCCCCCTCTCCTTCTCAGGTTCTTTGCTCAAATGTCCAAGTGATGCCTCTCTGGCCACCTGTATTAGTTTCCTATGGCTGCTGTAACATATTACCACAAAAAAGTGGCTTAAAACATCACAAATCATCTTACAGCTCTGAAGGTCAAAGCTTGAAATGGTGCTAAAATCAGGATGTCATCAGAGCTGTGTTCCTTCTGGAGGCTCTATGGAGAACATAGTCACAGGACCTGGGGATTAGGACGTGGACATTTTAGGGGCCATTTTTCTGTCTGCCACACTACCCCATTGAAAACTGCAACCTTCCCTAACCCAGCACGTCTACTCACTTTACTCTGTTTAATTTGTTTACCCCTGTTTAATTTTTTTCAATAATTCTTATCACCTTCTAACATATATAATTTGCTTATTTATGGTACTGTTTATTATCCATTTTTCCCTGCTGGAACGTAAGCTCCTCATATATATAACCTGTCACCTAGAACAGTGCCAGACATAATAGCTGCTCAAAATGATCTATGAATGAATGAATGAATAAATGAATGAATGAATGGGTTCCTCTCCAGATGCGTGGACCATGACCCATTCCAACCTGCAGTGTATGGGGGCCCCACTTCTCTATGCCCAGGCCAGTCATCTATCCAGTTCACTCACTGCGTCTTACTTACCACATACTGGGTGTGTGCTTACTGGTCTGTGCCATTGCTCAATGCCACTGCTACTTTTGCCAATTCTTGGTATTATCCAGCTTTCTCATTTTTACCCAATTAATAGATATTAAATAATATCTCATTGTTGTTTTAATTTGCATCTTTTGGCTTACTATTGACTTTGAGTATTTCCTAACGTGCTGGTAAGTGGTTGGGCTTCCTGTCCTCTCTATGGTCTGTTTCTG
>NW_011888984.1:1798249-1803415 GCF_000151845.1 Pteropus vampyrus | reverse complement strand
CTTCTCCCCAGAATAGTCTTCCCCTAGATATCCCCCTCTCCTTCTCAGGTTCTTTGCTCAAATGTCCAAGTGATGCCTCTCTGGCCACCTGTATTAGTTTCCTATGGCTGCTGTAACATATTACCACAAAAAAGTGGCTTAAAACATCACAAATCATCTTACAGCTCTGAAGGTCAAAGCTTGAAATGGTGCTAAAATCAGGATGTCATCAGAGCTGTGTTCCTTCTGGAGGCTCTATGGAGAACATAGTCACAGGACCTGGGGATTAGGACGTGGACATTTTAGGGGCCATTTTTCTGTCTGCCACACTACCCCATTGAAAACTGCAACCTTCCCTAACCCAGCACGTCTACTCACTTTACTCTGTTTAATTTGTTTACCCCTGTTTAATTTTTTTCAATAATTCTTATCACCTTCTAACATATATAATTTGCTTATTTATGGTACTGTTTATTATCCATTTTTCCCTGCTGGAACGTAAGCTCCTCATATATATAACCTGTCACCTAGAACAGTGCCAGACATAATAGCTGCTCAAAATGATCTATGAATGAATGAATGAATAAATGAATGAATGAATGGGTTCCTCTCCAGATGCGTGGACCATGACCCATTCCAACCTGCAGTGTATGGGGGCCCCACTTCTCTATGCCCAGGCCAGTCATCTATCTAGTTCACTCACTGCGTCTTACTTACCACATACTGGGTGTGTGCTTACTGGTCTGTGCCATTGCTCAATGCCACTGCTACTTTTGCCAATACTTGGTATTATCCAGCTTTCTCATTTTTACCCAATTAATAGATATTAAATAATATCTCATTGTTGTTTTAATTTGCATCTTTTGGCTTACTATTGACTTTGAGTATTTCCTAACGTGCTGGTAAGTGGTTGGGCTTCCTGTCCTCTCTATGGTCTGTTTCTGTCCTTTGTGTATTTTTCTACCGGGGTCGCTGTCCTGCGATGTTGATTTGCAGGAGTTCCTTATAGTTTCCGAATTTCACTCACTCATCTGTTTTAGATGCTACAAATATCTTCTCTCATTCTTTCCATCAAATATTAATTTTGTCTACGATATCTTTCCTTGAACAGAAACTCTGAATTTTGACATGATCAAATTCATCAGATTTTTTTCATCAAAGCATTCACACTTCTGAAGTTTTCTTTTAGAAGTCTGCCTCCATCCCCAAGCCACCATTCCTGTTATAACTGGCAGTGTAACGCACTACGCTAAATTCAGCGGTACCAAACCATTTATTACACATATCTCACAGTTCTGGGAGTGACTGGGCTCGGCTGAGCAGTCCTCCTTTGGGGTCTCTTATGACATTGCAGCCAGATGGTATGTAGGGCTGGAGTCACCTCCCTCATATGTCTAGCAGTTGATGCTGGCTGTTGACCAGAACACAAAGCCTCTCACGTGGGCTTCCTCACGGCATGGCAGCTGGACTTCAAAAGCGAGGATGCCAAGAGAACCAAGCTGAAGCCTTTAAGACCTAGCCTCAGGAGTCACTGTTATGCGCTGAATGTTGTGGCTCCCACTCCAAATTCGTATGTTGAAGCCCTAGCCCCTAATGTGATGATACTTGGAGATGGAGCTTTTTAAGTGGTAATCAGGGTTTGGGGGGATGGGGGATGGGTGAAAAGGATGACGGGATGAAGAAGTACAAATTAGTAGTTACAAAACAGTCAGAGGATGTAGAGTACAATATAGAGAATATAATCAATATTACTGTAATGGCTGTGTTTCATGCCAGACAGTGCTAGAATTGGGAGGATCACTTCATAAATTATATAAACGAATACCCATTGTGCTATATGTCTGAAACTAATATAAAATTTAAAAAAGAGGTAATCAGGGTTAGATGGAGTCATGAGAGGACCCTAGTCTGATGGGATTGGTATCCTCATAAGAAGAGCCTGGTCTCTTTCTGACATGTGAGGACACAGTGAGAAGGCAGTCGTCTGCCGGCGAGGAAGACAGGCCTCGCCAGAACCCGCCCCTGCTGGTGCCCGATTTCAGACTCCCGATGTCTGGAACTGTAAGAAAATTGATTTCTGTGGTTTAAATCACCCAGTGAACGGTATTTCGTTTTGGCGGTCTAAGACAGTCACTCAGTGCCACTTCCACCCCATTTTGTGTTAGAGGCAGGTCACTGAGGCTGGTCTGTTTACAGGACAAGGGGACTAGAACATCACCTTTGACAGGAAGTATAGCAAAGAACTTGTATACATGTTATAGTGTTATTCTCATCCAGTTTCTTTTGTTGACTCCATATTTTTATTCTTTACATTTAGGTCTTTATTTCATTTGGAGTCTACCTTTGTATACAGTGTGAGTTAAGTATTTTTTTCTCCATATAGTGATCCCGTTTTCCCAAAGCCTCAAAGAACAACCCAATCGCCCCCCACCCCCACCCCTACCCCCAATGGAATGGCAGTGCCATCTCTATCATTTTGTTATGTCCCTACACATGCCTGGGTCTGTCTGAGTCTGTTCTGTTTCTCTGGTGTATTCATCTCGCACAAATACCACACTATTTTTATGGCTGTGGCTTCATATCTGGTTAGGCAAACGCTCCCCTCTTTTCCTTTTTAATGTTGACTTAGCGATTTGCACATCTTTATTCCTCCACACAAATTTCAGAATAGGTTTATCAAGTACCTCAAAACATTCATCTTCAATTTCGATTGAGATTGCTTTGAATTTGTTGGCTTATTTGGAGAGAACTGACCCATTAAGCTATTCTAGTCAAGGGCAGGAATGGTGTCATTTCTTTTTTTTTTAGATTATCTTCTATATCTTTTAGCAGCATTTTAATGTTTTTTTCATCGAGGGCTTATGCATCTTTAAGTTGATAAACTATAGTTTTCGTTGCTATTGAAAACTACCATTTTAAGTTATGTTCGATTGGTTATTACGGTGTTGGTGAACGATGTTTATTTTTATAGACTGACTTTATATCGATCATGATAATCTCTTAGTTAAAAACCTTCATGCCCTCTTTATAATGAGGGCGAGAAATAGTTCTAAAATATTTTTGCCTGTTGTAAATACCAGTCATATCATCGATACAGGCCCATTTCTAGTATTTATCATTCTAATCAGCAAAGCCGCTGGTGCTGATCAAAGATAAAGATGGGTGAGTGCTTTGTAGTATTTTCGTTGGAGCCTGCTCTTTTAATGTAATGTCAGCTGACCACCCCTGGGGTAACTGACCATTGGGGGTGTAGTTGAAAACCAACTCCAACAGCCACGAGGGGGCGCGGAGGCCTCATTTCTACAGGAGAAGGGTTTCTGTGCGCAGAGTGGGTGGCCACCAGGGGGCACTGTTATCAGGCAAGCACCTACTGTGTGCCAGACTCTATTTTCGACATTAGTAATACAGCCATACTCAAGGCAAGCGAAGAGCTAATGTTCTGAAAGTGGCGGAGTGTAGACAGACGAAATGATAGATAGATAGTTTCAGGGTGTAATAAATTCTTTGGAGAAAATAAATCAGGGTGACAGGATAGTGACTGAGTGGCTCCGTACATAAGGGGCTGAAGGACACATCTCTGAAATTACATCTTAATGAGGATAAGGGACTCTGGGAGAAGAGCGTTCTGGTCAGAGGACAGGTGTCTGTGGGTCCTGGAGGAGAAGAGCCTGCTGGAGTGGTGTGAGCGCAGGCGAGAGAGGAGAGAGACCAAGGCAGAGCAGTGATTGGGCAGAGCATGACGGCGAGGACTTCGGCTTCTGCTCTGAGGCCAAGGGGAGCCTGAGGAGGACTGTGATATGAAAGACCCGAGACAGGTTGTTACGTGAAGAAAGTAAGGTTAAGGCGGAGCTGGTGTCTGCCTGTGTGTAGAGGAAAAGTAGAATCAAGACTCGCACTTGTTTGTATTTGCATGTGGAGATCCTGGAACAATACCAAGAAAGTGATAAAAACGGTGACCTTTGGAGGAAAGAGAAGAGGGAACAGGAAGGACGGAGACTAAGGCGAGAGTGAGAAAAAGCTGCTGGCCGCTGACTGGGAAACAGACCACACACTCTTGGAGGCAGGGAGCCTGGTGGAGGCGAGGGTGGCAGACCAGGTACACTGTGCCCTTTGGGGCTTATCCATGTCACAAGGCCTGTGAGTTGGTGTTCCCGAGGACATCTTGCTGACCAGGGGTGGTGGCCGTAGGAGCTAATGGTCCAGCTCCTCCCTGCAATAATAATGCTTATTATGTGCCTGGCACTAGTGCATCGTCTGTGCATTCAAACCTCGCGACAACCCTGGGAGGTAGGTACTGTTATAACAATCTTCATTTTACAGATATGGAAACTGAGGCACAAAAAGATTAAGTGACTTGTTCAAGATCATACAGCTAGGAAGTAAGACAGATGGCATTTGAATCCAGGCAGTAATGCCAGAGTCCATGCTGCTTCCCAATTCTTCTTTTGTAGCCTTGTCTCAGTCAAGTTGTATTGCCCTTTAGATAGGCTCAGAGGGCTGTGAGCAGTCACTAGCACCTTAGTATGAATTAGTCAACCTCTTCCTGCCACTCAAAAATCGCAATCATCGCTATGGTTTATAGGGGCACTATAGTGTAGGAGTTGAGTAGTTGGGCTCTGGGGTCATAATGCTTGGAACTGATATCCGGAATCATTTCCCAGCTGTGACTTTAGGCAAATGACATCACTAATCTGGGCCTCAGTGTCCTCATCTATGAAGTCCCCGTTTTCCTGATAAGGAAACCAAGAGTCCCAACATGGCACACCCAGGACTTCAGAACCTGGGTTTTGAGCACATTCTGCCTCCACAAGGATGAGGAACCAAAAATAGGTTCTGTGAGAGGGAAGTTCAGAGGTCCTGAGGCCCAAGCCGGGTGTCCTGGGTGACGGGACCAGGTGCTCCAACGGTAGAAGGCGGGACACCTGGTCTCCATACACTCATTCTCGACACATTTGTGTGGAGGGCAGGGGGCACCGGAAGCCAGAGGCCTGTCTGTGCAGGGAGAGCAAGGCCACCTGAAGGGCTGCGGGGTGGCCCGGAGTGGGGATTGGGGCTGGGGCCCAGGTTTCACTCGGTAGAGGCAAGAAAGGAGATGCGCTTTGTCCTGGGGGGGCCACCCTAGCTCCAGCCCTGCCTGTCCTTCGTGCAGCCCCAGCCCCACACCATCTCCTGACCGTCCATACGCAG
>NW_011888984.1:1793294-1797414 GCF_000151845.1 Pteropus vampyrus | reverse complement strand
GGACGGGGTGTGTGGGGGGTGGGGGTGGAGCTCAGGGAAGCCCAGAGTAACCACGGAGAGGAAAAACAGGCAGACGGTGGGTGTTATTGTTACAGAACCATTAAATACCACTTATAAACAAGCCAGGAGGGCCTGGGGCGGGGAGGACAAAGGTGGGCCACGCAGGCCAGACAGGGTCAGGGCGGTGCGGTCCGGGCCCGGTCCTGGAGGGGGCTCAGGCTTCGGTCACCAGAGGGGCTGGGCTGGCGGAGGCCCGGCTGCTTGTGGAGGCCCCGCAGCTTCACCAGCAGCTCCTGGACGAAGTCCTGGGGACAGGGCAGGGAGCGCTGACACCACGGGGAGGGGTGGGGGCCCCTGCCCAGCCCAGCCCCTCTGACCCGCGCCCTTCCTTCTCCTGCTTCCTGTCCGCGGGATGGGGTGGGCGTGAGGTTAGGGAGGGGGAGAGACGATGGAGACAGAGAAGAATGAGCGGGGAGAAAAATAGATAGAGACGGGAGAGAACAAAAGGGAGAAAGAGATACAAGGAATGAGAGAGACGGAGACAGAGAAAGACAGAGACGAAAGGAGAGAGACAGGGAGAGATAGAGACAGAGATCCAGAAACAGAGACCCAGACAGAGAGACAGAGACAGAGACAGAGCGAAACAGAGAGAGATACGGAGACAGACACAGAGAGACATGGAGATGTTTCTCAGGCCAAGAAGCCACCAGGAGAGTCCCCAGGGACAGAGGCCTGAGCCAGCTCCAAAGCAGACAGATACACAGTGACGTTTGTCCCACAGGCGGCCCAGAGCTGGTTAGAGAAACATGAATATTTTTCCCTTTTAAAGCAGAGAAGGAAGTGGGAGGGGTTGGGCCTGGAAGGTGGAGCGGGGAGACCGAGGTGGGGAAGGAAGCCCCAGGGTGGCGGACACAGTAACAGGGGAGAGAAACGAGGGAGGCAGCACCCACAGACACAGCACGGAGGAGGCAGAAACGGGAGACAGATCGGGGAGCGGCTCAGTGGGAAGGAGATAATGGAGGCCCAGCGGCAAGATGGGGAGAGAGAACAGTGAGGAAGACAAAGTCACCACTAGAGACGAGAGGGAAGAGCTGTGACAGACAAGGCTCCCCCGAGTCCCCTCTGCGGGTCCTGAACTTGGCCAGCTTTTCCCTTGTCACCAGGTACCCCCTCCCCCATCAGGGTGCGGGGGGGCCAGAACAGGGCCTGTAAGGGGGAAGGAAAACTCACCTCTGTGGGGTTCATGCACGATTTCAGGAGACCCTAAACAACCCCCACCCACGCAAAAAAAAAGTAAATAGTAAAGGACTAACAACACCTCCACCCCCAGCCCCTTCCCATTTCCAAGAAAGCCCCAAGCAACACGACAGGGGGAGTCAGACTGCAGGTGGCCTTCCCACCTGGCTTCGAGGGAGGAACAGGCTGAGGGCCTTATACAGTGGCTGCGGGGCAGGGCTGAGCCAAGAAATTGGACCAGCTCTAGATCCAGAGAAGGCCAGAAGGTCGCACAGCATTTCTTGCCTCCAGTAGAGCACAGGCCACGAAAGCCAGACTGCCTGGCTTTGGCTCCCATCTCTGCTCCTTCTGACTGTGACCCCAGGCCAGCGATTAAATCTCTGTGCGCCTACTTCATAGGGTTTTGTGAGGATTCAATAAGTTGATAAGTGTAAAGCAATTGCGATAGTGCCGGGCACGCAGTAAGTGCTCAGTAAACATGGTAACCATGGCATGAGTGGCAGGGAGGGGCAAGGTGAAGGACTGGGGGGCAGCTTTCCCCCGCCCCTACCTGGATTTTCCGCCTTCTGTCCTCTTCACTGTCTAGTTCCAGCAGTTCATCAATGTTGACCTCATCCGGCATGTCTGCTTCCTGAGGCAGGAGGGAAGGCTGCTCAGGGGCCCCGTCCCCTCCCTCCCATGCCTTTTTCCAGAGTTCTAGGGGAGCCCCCGCCATCCCCAGGGCCCAGCTGGCGGGTTCTGGAGCAATAATGTGGCAGTCAGGGACAGCACCACCGAGGCGGGACATCTGGGTGTTGGGGGGAGGGGTGACAGATGGGTTGACAGAGGCCCAGGGCCTGTACCAGCTCTCATGCCTGGGCCCCCAGGACCTCGGGCCTGGCACAGGTCTCTCTGCTTGGCTCCAGTTCCCACAGAGAAATAGGCCCGGTTGAGTCTTGGAATGTCAGAATCTGGGATTCGGGAGAGGGGCTGGCTCTGCCCTTTCAAGGAAAAGTCTGAGCACTAAGCGTGGGGGAGGGAAGCGGCAGGCCAGAGCCTGCTGGGGCTGGCCCCTTGCCCCAGAGGACAGGAAGGGAAAACAAGGGGCCAAAGTGCAATCCCGTGTGTCCAAGGAGATGACCACTGGGCCCCTCGAGGTGAGCGTGATGGGCCTTGAACCCAATTTCGAGACACTAAGAGGGAGCCTCCTAGTATGGCCTCCTGGGGCGGAGGGCCAAAGGCAAGCTGGCTCCGTATGCCTGACAGGGAGAGAACCCAGCTGCCTGAGCGAGAGATCTCCGAGGCTGCAGAGTTTTCCTCCCCCACCCGAAGTCCCGCTGATTTCACTGCAGGCTTCAGGACCGGGGCTCTGGGTTTGTGTGTGGGAAAGAGGGTTCGGCAAAGGCCTGGCGTGTCTATCTGTGTTACATGCCTGTGGCAGTCTCTGTGTCAAGAGGCCAGGGCCAGCGTGACGGTGCAGAGGTATGTGGCACCACACGTGTGGCCTGCAGTCCTACAAGTGTGAGGTGGGTGGCTCTGGCTTAGTTGTGTTTGTCTCACTGTCATGTGTCATGTGCAGCTGTAGTGCCCACGGTCTGAGGATGACCTCACAGGATTCCACCTACACTAGCAACTGGACATATCTGTCCATCTGTGCGAGCCCACATGTGTCTGAGAACAGAGAGACTTCGTGTCACTGTGAGGGGCCATGGCTTCCGCCACCTTCATTCACACTGTGCTGAGGATTTCTGCGTCCCGTGTGTCTGTGTACTGCGGTGACCATCAGGTACCTGGGACTGTGCTCTGCAGCACGTGTGTGTTGTACAAAGTGTGACTTCAAGCAGAGACTCAAGTGAAATGTCTGTCTCTCTGTAGCCTACGTGTCAACACGTGGGGCTATAGGTCACATCCTGTGTGCCTGGGGCAGCTGCAGTTTCTGCCATTGTATGTCCTTCTGTACCTACAGCTTACACGATTTTCTGTCTGGGTGTAGCTGTAATTTCAGCTGTTTTATGTCTGTGAGTGGCTGTAACCTGTGTCATTGTGTTCGCATGTGGTCTCATTTTTGCCTTTCGGGGATAACAGAATCATTTAGCTGTAGCTGTTGTAGCTTGTACTGTGAGTCACTACAGCTACACACTACAGGCGGTGTGTATCTATGAAAAGCTGTAACTGGAGTCCTCTTGTGTGGGTGTAGTTACGTGTCTACATACGGCTGTGGCCTCGGCTATTGTGTCTGTGGGTGCCTGTTGGTGTCGCATATGTTGATATGGAAGTGACTACAGCTTGTACTCTGGTAGTCTGCACGGCTGTTGTTTCTGTCGCTGCGTCTGTGAATGGCTGTATTTTGGCACTGTGCACATCTGTAAATACTGCTGCTTCCTTTGCTGTGCATCTCTGTGTGGCTGTACCTCCCCTGTCACCATGTCTATATCTGGCTTTAAGACATCCCCTCCCCCCGCCCCTTTCTCCACATATGGCAGCTTGGACTCCACAACTTTGCCCCCTCATCTCCCAGGTGGTAAACCCCTGGCCCTGCCCAGATGTTTGGGCACATCTCTGGAGACCCAAGTATGTGTCTCTCTCTCTGTATGCACAAGCAAAGTGCCATTAAGGGTAGATGGCCAGGCCAATGAGTCCAGTGAACGCCTCCCCCCCGGGAGTGTGTATGCAACAGTGAACACAAGCAACCCAAGACCCCGAGAGCGTAGGGTACCCGGGACCTCCCTTACGCCCCCACACCCCACACGCCTCACCCTGCCGCAGTACAGCTCCTCCAAGCGCCCGTCGATCCACTTCTCCACGTCCAGCCGCCGCTGCAGCTCCCGCCGGTCGTACTTGACGGTGACACGCGCGTGTCGTTTCTGTAGCCCCCCGGGGCTGCCCCCCGGCCCCCGGGCCCGCG
>NW_011888984.1:1752948-1792532 GCF_000151845.1 Pteropus vampyrus | reverse complement strand
GTGAGGGTGGGATCGCGATTTTAGCAAGGGTGACTAGAGAAGTCTTCACAAATCTTTGCACTTTGATACTTTAAAACGTAAATTTGGTCATGCTCCTCCCCTGCTTAAAACTAGCCATAACTAGGCAATGATCTCTTAGATATTGTCGACATAAGAAATGTCCAAACCTGCCGAGAATTTTTATGAGTTTATTTGAGCCAAACTGACTACATATGCTGGGGAGCAAGATCTCAGATGTTCCAAAGAATAACAATTTTGCGACTTCTTTTATGCATTTGAGATTAAGGAGGGAACAAAAGGAAGATTACCTGAAGGTGGGAGAAAGCAAGACAGAGGATCAGATTAAGGACAGTTAGGATGATGTGCTCTCTTGAGAATTTCAAAGCTGTGTTAACCGAGATGCACAGACACAATGGACAGTGCTTGCTTAAGGAAGAGAAAAAGTTTTCACTAAAAAGTTATAGGACTCTGCATGACTCTCCATCATGACCTGCCCAGTTAGGAATTTATGATCAGATCACCCTGCGAGGTTACTTTTTTCATCCACAGACAGTATCCAATTTATCTATTTTTTTCTTTATCGTTCATGCTTTTGGTGTAATACTGAGGACAAAAATAGGTGTTCTATGGAAAGCAACCTCACAGGGTCATCTGATCATAAATTCCTAACTGGGCAGGTCTCGGTGAGTAGTCACGCCCTAGGCTTAAGGATTCTTTACTCAAAGGCTATCTCTGCCTTAAGCCAGCCCTGTCCATTGTGTCTGAACATCTAGGTTAACACACCTTGGAAATGCTTCTTCTCAGACTCCCTTCTAATACCAGATCACCGGATCACCGGATCACCGATTCCAACCCCTCCATAATCATAACTCTCCTGTAATCCAGTCTCTGCCTTGCTTTCTCCAGCCCTCACGTAATCTTTCTTACATTCCCTCCTTAATTCCAAATGCACAAAAGAAACTGCAAAACTGTTATTTTCCAGAGCATCTGAGATCTTGCTCCCTGGCATATGTCATCAGCTTGGCTCAAAGTCTTACAAAAATTCTCTACAGGTTTGGGAGTTTCTTACATCAACACATTAAAATCCAAAACTTGTGTTTCGAAGGACATTATCAAGAAAATGAAAAGATAACCCACAGAATGGGAAAAAAAAATGCAAACCATATACCTGATAAGGTACTTGTATCTAAACTAAATAAAGACATTCAACTCAATGATAATAAGACAAATAACCTAATTTGAAAATGGACAAAGGATCCGAATAAAACTTTCTCTAAAAAATATATGTAAAAGACAACGAGCACATGAAAAGAGGTTCAACATCATTAGTTATCAGGAAAATACAAATCAAAACCAGAATGAAATACTACTTCACGTCCAGCAAGAAGGCTATAATTTTTTAAAAATGGAAAATACCAAGTGTTGGCGAGGATGTGGAGAAATCAGAACTCTTATACACCGATGGTGGGAACATAAAATGGTGCAGCCGATTTGGAAAACAGTCTGGCAGTTCCTCAAAAGGTTAAAATTAGAGTTACCATATGACTCAGCAATTCCACTCCTAAATGTGTACCAGAGAATTGAAAACTTATGTTCACATAAAAATCTGTGTATGAATGTTCATAGCAGGATTGTTCATAATAGCCAAAAGGTAGAAACAACCAAGCCCATCAACCGATGAATGGGTAAATAAAATGTGGTATAGCTATACAATGGGATATTATTTGACAATAAAAAGAAGTTAAGTCTTATACATGATACAACATGGAAGAACCTTGAAAGCATGCTAAGTGAGAGAAGCCGGACACAAAAGGCCACACGTTGTATGATTCTATTCATGTGAAATGATCAGAATAGGAAAATCTATAGACAGAAAATAGGTTGGTGGTTGCCTGGGGCTGAGAGGATTGAGGGGCAGGGGGAGTGACTGCTAAAGAGCATGGGGTTTCTTTTGAGGATGATGAAATTTTCTAAAATCGATTGTGGTGATCGTCACAAAACTCCATTGAGTTGTACGCTTTAAAAGGGTGAATTGTATGGTATGTGAGTTATATCTCAATAAAGCTGTTATGTTGAAAAAAGTAAGTAAACTGTCTATTGCTCCTTACTGCCCAGAGGCTGAAGGCCAAGCTCCTTAGTTTACAATCAAAGCTCCAGGTGCGGCCCCATCTCAGCACCTTTGGACTGGCAGTTCGGTCAGAAAAGCTCTTCCCCAGAATATCAACAGGGCTCACTCCCTTATCTCCCTCAGATATCACCTGTGCAGTGAGGTCTTCCCTAACCATCCTATTTTTACTCATTTATTGTCTGTTTTCCAACTAGTCGTGTCCCAAAGGGAGGGCAATAGGAGTGGTCCACCTGGGATACAGGCAGAAAATGATGTAGTGTCTGTAGAAAATAATAAAACTGACCAAAATTTGAGCAAATGTTTATTCCATCACACACTGACAATTCGGTACAATATCAGTGATAAAATGATCCTCTCACCCCCGGGGAAAAATCTTTCATTGGTCTACTTACTACTAAATAATTACTGTAGCATTTTAATAATATAAGGTAAGCTTCAAATTAGATCTTTTTATTACTCTACCCTTCAGTAAACATTATATTGGTATTCATTTTCTATTTCTGCATAATAAATGACCACACACATATATTAATTAGCTCATAGTTTCTGTGGATCGGTCTAGTCATGGCTTAGCTGGGCCCTTTGCTCCAGAATCACCAGGCTGCAATCCAGGTGCCAGCCAGGGCTGTGATCTCATCAGAGGCTTGACTGGGGAAAGACCTGCTTCCAACAGCTTGAGGGATTTGGTCTTCATCTTCTTACTGGTTGTCTGTGGGGGTTGCTCTCAGCTCCTTGAGGCTACCTACAGTTCCTTGCCATGTGGCCTTCTCCACAGGTCCTCTTACAATGTAGCAGCTTATTTCTTTCAAAGCCAGCAATGAGTCTCTCTCTCTCTCTCTCTCTCTCTCTCTCTCTCTCTCTCTCTCTCTCCTCAGTCCACTAAGATGGGGTTTTAGATAATGTAATGAAACCACAAAACTCCTTTGCCATATTTTGTTGGTTATGAGCAAGTCCCAGGTCCTGCTCCCACTTGAGGGAAGGAGATTATACAGGCCCTGAACACAGAGGCTGCCCAATGTCTTCTTGCCATGCTAGCCTATAGGGAAGTTAATACAAGCATACCTTGTTGTTGTCATTTGTTTCATTTTATTATACTTCACAGACATTGTGCTTTTTACAAATTGAAGACAAGCTCCTGCACCAGCGAAAAGATTACAACTCCCTTTACACTTGCTTTATTGCAATGCCTGGAGCCGAACCTGCGGTATCTCCAAGGTATGCCTGTATAGGGAATCCCCAGAGTTGACCTCTGATATGTAAAGGCTCAGCTATATGGTTCATTTTGAAAATAAGCTCATGATAATTTGGAATCATTTGGACTTGTATCGGGCACAGTTTAAGTCACCAATCTCTGTGATTCTGCATATTTCTGCATTTAAATAATGGATTAGAAATTAAAATAATAGCGCCATGATCATTAAGATGAAAAAATTATTCAGTCATTCTATGTATTCTTTGGAGTTTTTGTGTTTAAAATTTCAAACTGAATTAGGGTGTGAACTGTAAAGTGTAATACTTTTATTTGGTAAGTGTGAATTTTCATTTATACATGAAATATTCTACTGAATTTGAGTAATGTCTCTAAAATCAAAATTTATTCATTTTTAATTATTAATTTTAAAATGAAAAAACAGAGATCACGCCCCACCCAACTGAAGGCACACCCAAGCCACTTTCAGGGGCTTTTCCATACAAATGGCTCACACTGTTAAGTTTTTCTAGAATCTCTCAAAGGTTCATAAAACCCCAAACGAGCAGCATCTGTCTGGCCTCAGTGTGCCCTATTCCTCTTGCTGAGCAGCCTCAAGCCCATCATTTGTGGCAGCTAGCTTTGGTTTGCAGCTTAGCCTCTCCCAGGCACCTCCAAGCCCAGTGCGGGTGGTGGACATCTGCAGATTACTTTGTGGATCATGTCAGGTGGTCCAAGGAGGGCATTGACTGAGGCTAAACTTGCCCTGAGGTGGGACCCCTTCTAGGAGGCAAGCCTGGTAGCTGTTTTGGACTGAGCCTGAGCACCAGCATTCTCAGATGACACACCCAAAGGGCAGACTGGGCAGGCACCAAAGCCTAGCTAAAGCGAACCCTGCTCCATGAGGTCAGCCCCTGCACAACAGCCCCTTCACTGTAGTCACAACCAGTCACAGCCAGTCACAAACAGCCCTCACAACCCATCAGCTTGAAGGTCAGTCCCTCCCGATGATGTGTAAACAACAATCAAGCCTCAACTACAACAGCAGCGCAAACAAAACCCACACAAGGAACACACATGGAGCACGTGGCTCAGGTGACCGGGGAGACTGCACCACTGAACCCCATAGGACACCTACTACATAAGGCCACTCTACTAAGATCAGGACACATAGCAACTCTATCTAATACATAGAAACAAACACAAGGAGGCAGCCAAAATGGGGAGACAAAGAAACAGGACCCAAATGAAAGAACAAAACAAAGTTCCAGAAAAAAGAACTCAATAAAATGGAGATAAGCAATTAACCAGATGGAGAGGTTAAAACACTGGTTATGTTCACTGATTTCAGTGAGAACTTCAACAAAGAAACAAGAAACATAAAAACGAAGATAGAAAACATTAAAAAAAAAAACAGTCAGAAATAAAGAATACAATAACTGAAATGAAGACTACATTAGAGGGAATCAACAGTAAATCAGATGAAGCAGAGGACTGAATCAGTGATTTAGAAGATAAGGTAGCAGAAAACACCCAATCAGAACAGGAAAGAAAAAAAAATCCAAAAAAATGAAGATAGTTTAAGGGGCCTCTGATACAACATCAACTGTACCAACATTCACATCATAGGGTTACCAGAAGGAGAAGAGAGAGAGAGCAAGGAACTGAAAATCTATTTGAAGAAATAATGATGGAAAACTTCCCTAACCTGGTGAAGGAAATAACCATACTAGCTCAGGAAGTTAAGAGAAACCAAACAAGATGAACCTAAAGAGGCCCACACCAAGACACATCATAATTAAAATGCCAAAGGTTAAAGACAGAGAGAGAATTTTAAATGCAGCAAGAAAAAAGCAGTTAGTTACCTACAAGGGAGCTCCCATACGACTGTCAGCTGATTTCTCAATAGAAACTTTGCAGGAAAGAAGGTCTTGGCACAAAGTATTCAAAGTGATGAAAAGCAAGGACCTACAACCAAGATTATCCTACTCAACAAAGACTCAACTCTCATTTAGAATTGAAGGATAGATAAAGAGCTTCCCAGACAAGAAAAAGCTAAAGGAGTTCATCACCACCAAAACAGTAATACAAGGAATTTTAAAGGGACTTAGAAGAAAGAAGAAAGAAGAAGAAGAAGAAAGAAGATAAAAAATATGAATAATAAAATGGCGATAGCTAATAGCTACATATCTATCAACAATTACTTTAAATGTAAATAGATTAAATGCTTCAATCAAAGGATAGGGTGGCCGAATAGATAAGAAAACAAGAACCTTACATATGCTGCCTACAAGAGACTCACTTCAGATTGAAAGACACACAGACTGAAAGTAAAGGGATGGAAAAAGATATTTCATGAACATGGAAAAAAAAAAGCTGGGGTAGCAATACTACATCAGACAAAGGAGACTTTAAAACCAAGTCTATAACAAGAGACAAAATAGGATCCAGTAATCCCACTTCTGGGTATTTATCCAAAGAAACTCAAAACACTACTTCAAAGGGACATGTGCATCCATATGTTCATTGCAGCATTATTTACCACAGCCATGATATGGAGGCAACCTGGGTGTCCATCAGTGGGTGCATGGATAAAGAAGAGGTGGTTCATATATAAAATGGTATATTACTCAGCCATAAAATAGAATGAAATCTTGCCATCTGCAACAACATAGATGTACCTAGAGAATATTGTGCTGAGTGGAGTAAGTCAGAGAAAAGCAAATGTCATATGATTTCATTTATATGTGGAATCCAAAGAACAAAATAAATGAACAAAAAGAACCCAGAAACAGACTCATAGATATAGAGAACATTTTGATAGTTCCCAGATGGAGTAAGGTTGGGGAGGTGGGTGAAAAAGGGGAAGGGGTTAAGAAGTGCAAAGTGGTAGTTACAAAATAGTCATGGGGATGTAAAGTATAGTGTAAGAAATACAGTTAACTTTACAGCCAGAACCACCATTTTCCAGTAATTTGCCTAAATGACCAACACAAAGAGAAAGAGGACAGACCCCTGCTATGTGTTCTCTAGGCCTTTTAGAAAACATGGAGTTATTCCTTTGGCTATGAACATGCAAAGCTTCAAGAAAGGTGATATCGCAGACATCAAGGGAATGGGCACTGTTCAAAAAAGCACTCCCCACCTGTGTTACCATGGCAAAACTGGAGGAGTCTACAGTGTTACCCAGCATGCAGTTGGCATTGATGTAAACAAACAAGTTAAGGGCACGATTCTTGCCGAGAGAATTAATGTACGTATTGAGCATATTAAGCACTCTAGGAGCAGAGATGGCTTCCTGAAATGTGTGAAGGAAAATGATCAAAAAAGAAGGGAGCCAAAGAGGAAGGTGCCTGGGTTCAGCTGAAGTGCCAGCCTGCATCATCCAGAGAATCACACTGTGTGAGGACCAATGGAAAGGAACATGAGCTGCTGGAGCCCATTCCCTAGGAATTCATGGCATGATAGGTGTAAAAAAATAAAAGACCTCTAATTGAAAAAATATGTACACATGGTCAATAATATTGTAACAATTCTGTACGGTGTCAGATGGGTAATAGATTTATCAGGGTGATCACTTCATAAGTTATATAAATGTCTAATCACTATGTCGTACATCAGAAACATAGTAACATAATATTGTATGTCAACTGTAATGGAAAATTAAAAAATTATTTTAAATGATCATAAAATTTTTTAAATGAAAAATAAAATCATGATTCTTACATGATTATTATTGAAATTAATTTTCTAGTGGAGAGGAGGAGGTATTAAAAAATTAGTTCCACCACTAGTTGGACCACTGTTTTGAATATTAGAAAGTGAGTTCCAACAGGGCAGGAATTTTATTTCGTTCGCTTTTGTATCTTCTCCAGCTTTTATAACAGTACCTGGCTCATAATGAGTGCTCAATTTATGTGCTGAATGAAAATGGATTTGTGAATGAATGAATGAATGAATGAATGAATGAATGAATATGCCTGTGTCTCCACCCCAGCCCCAGGGTGTTCTCTGTCTTCCAGCCCAGCCCAGGCTTTGAAGAACAGGAATGGGGTGGGGAGTTCAGGTGCTGGAGAGACATTTGGCCTCACATTCAGACTCTAGATCATGAGTCCTAGGACCTCACTGCAAGATTAAGGAAGTTAGCTGGTAAAAAAACTTTGTTTAGGTAAACACCATTTTGATAACCCAGTTAAGTCTCTTCAGGCATTACTATGTCAGGAGGGAGGCAGACTAGTGGGAGTAGCCCTGGCTCTAAAAGGCTGCGGTCTTCTTGCCTCAAGACTTCTGCATTCACCGTCGTGATCCCTGGAATGTTTGTCCACTAGCCCTTCTTATCCTTCAGGTTTCATTATCAAAACTAGTTCCTCATAACCCCTCCCCCACCACCCAGTTCAAAAGGTCTCCTTTATTTTCCTCTACTCCTATACCTGCCCCACTCCCTCCTCCTTCTGAGATTCAGTTCCTGTTTCAGGAAACCCTCCCTGACCCCGAAGCTGGGTTAAGTGCCGCCTCTAATCCTCCCTCCTTTCAGACCTGATCACTCTGCCTGTGCGTCCCCTTCACAGCCCGGACATCTGTCCGGTGAAGAATTTGTCTTCATCTCAGCGCTGAGAATAGTGGAGGTAGAGCCTGGGGCTGCTGTTCACTCGTGGGCCTATCTCTCCTCGGGAGAAGTCCTCTGTCCCACAGAATAAGGAACTCGTCTGGGTTCTCATCATACCCTGTCTTCCACCATCCCAGCCTGTGCTTCCCCTGTCACATCCCTAATCGCTCTGCCCTCCGCTTAAGTCACCATTACATTGGACTTTTCCTGTCTGGTGACGCAGAAACTAGTCTGGCATAGTCGCCACTGGGTTTCCGGCAACTTTCCGAGTAGGTGTTTACTGAACGCTGAATTTAGGCAGGAACAAATCCATCTCTCTCAAAGGAAGGCTGAATTGAGGCGGGCAAAAAACCCACAGGTTTCCAGGCAGAGAGTGTCTGCGTCCTCTGCTCCCACCCTGAGGCCCACGCCAAGAGCGAAGGTACCGGGACCTCGGTGACAAGACCACGGGCAAAGGTAGCAGGAAGCCGGTTCAGCAGGCGAGCGCCTCCGCCTCGGCCAGGTCCCGCCCCGGGCGGGGCCAACGCAAGCCCCTCCCCTTTCCCAGCGCCGCGGGCGGGCTCAGGTGCGCGGTGGGAGGAGCAGAGCCCCACAGGTGCCTTCTCCCTGCGCCTGGGCTCTGCGCGCCCCGCCTTCGCAGGTGCGCCCCGCCCCGCCCTGGCCAGCCACCGTCTGTAGCTCCTTCCAGGCGCCCGCCATTGGCTCCAGCGCCCACCGAGCGTCTGGAGGTGTGACGGGGCTCTGAACGGTGGGGGAGGCGCTGAGTGTCGCTGGCTGGGGGCAAACGGGCGAGTGAGGAGCGTTCTCCCGCACTGTGGGCGTAGGAGGCAGACAGTCCGCACACCGAAGGTCCGAGACAGCGGCTTCCCGGAGGCTCGGGCCTGAGCGCCAGCGCCGCCGTCCCCTGAGCGCCCGCACCTGAAAGCGAGGCGCTGCAGTGCGCGTGCGCGCCGAGGGGCGTCCCGCACCTGATCGCGAGACCCCAACGGCCGGCGGCCGGGTGCAGCCCGTCATGGCGCAGCTGCGTGGGCGGTGGCGGTGCGGGGCGCTCCTCGCCCTGCTGGCAGCGCTGCTCCTTTTCCGGGCCGAGGCGGCCGACGGCGAACGCGACGTGCACGGTGAGGACCTGGGCGGGTCTCCTGGGAGGAGCGGATGGCCGAGAGGCCGAAGGCGGGCACTGGGACAGGATGAGGGGTAGCTGGGGTCCAAGAGGCTCTCGGCAGGGTCTGTGCCTGGTGAATAGGCCGGGGAGGATATTGGAGGCGACTTGTTGAAGCTCTGGGAGTGTGGTGGAGCCAACCCTGGGAGACTGAGCCTCGAGAAGAGTTTGGGAGCCCTTGTGAGTGAGGACGGGCGGAGGAGCCAGGATTGGGAAAGTTTCCTGTGGGCGACGGAGGGGACACGTGCTACTGACTGAGGAACAGCATTGTCCCTACCTGTGGCTAGAAGGGATGAGAGGCCCACCAGAAAACCAGCGTCTTTCTGGCAGCGGAAAGTGCCACGGCCCAGAAAAGCCCAGGGACCTGGTGGCAGTTTTAGCTTCTGGGAAGCCCCCACCCGCACCCCTTTAGTTATTGGACATCAGCCTCCCGAGAAACCTTTGTGGTCCAGTTGCCGTGGAGCGCCACTAAGAAGGAAGGTGATTCTCAGTGATATCCGCAGGAAGGAGAAAAAAAGCGAAAGTGTTGGAGGAGAGAAATTTTGCCGGACGCGAGGGTGGGGCGCCTTGGTGTAAGGCGAGTGCTGGCTTTGGGGAGCTGGGCTTGGATTCATTGGATTTGTCTTTTAAGAGGCTGGTGGAGGATAAGGCCAGATTTTAACCTTAATACGCTAAGGAAGTTCGGGTCGAAAGGGCTTTTTGAACAAATGTTATAATCTCAACTACTTCAGACAAGCACAAGCGGGGTTTGAAAATAACTTGAAAGAATAATTTCATTGATTCAGCAAAACTTATCAAGCCCCTGTTATGTGCACCGGACTGTGCTGGCATAGGTGATAACAGTTGTGATTCAGACAAGCCAAGGTCCCTGCACTCAGAGCTTGTATTCTGGTGAGAGAGACAGTGAGTAAACATTTAAATAAAGAGCACTCACCACAATATTAAATTACTAAGAAAATGAACAGGGCAAAGTACACAAATGGGGTGATGTAAGATGATGGGGGCCACTTTTTTTTTTCCAGCATAATCAGCTAAAATTGTATTCTCTTATGAATAAACAACAGATTCCAAATTCCACTTCTTCCCCTAAAAAGTCTGCCATCCAAATTCTATGTATATTTTTTTGAGGCAGTTTGCTTCTCTTACCTCGCTCTCTGACTTGCCCTGTGACCCAAGGCAAGTATAAACATGTGTGTTTTTGTGCCCCCTCTCCTGGTCTTTTCTGTACTTCAGCAAGACCATGTTCCTAGAACTGTGCCCCCCCTCTCTGCCCCTCCCCCCACCCCGTGGGGTCTGGTATGTGAACAAAGAATCCAGCCAGCCAGCGCTGCAGGTCTTGTAAGATCCACAGGGGACCAGAAACAGATCTGAAACGTGCCTGGCATCCTTTTTGAGAAATGAAATGCTCTCCAGGGGGAAAAAAGTCATCATAAAAAGCACTTGGTAGTACATTTTTGAATATATGTCTGATAGGGGCCACTTTATTTAGGTTGGTAGTCAAGGGAGGTCTCTCTGAGGAGAGCAACCTCTGAGCTCCAAGATGAAGAATGAGAAGGCGGCAGCTACACAAAGACCTCGGGGACCAGTGTCCAGTTAGTTGGAAATAATGGAGTACAAAGGCCCTGAGGCTGGAACACGCTTGGTGGTTTTCAAGGAAGAGACTGAGAAGAGCCAGCCTGCGTGGCTGGAGCAGGAGCGGGGAGGGGCGAATGTGAGGTGGGAGAAATGGGCAGGAGCCTGGCGGCCTTATAGGCCAGCATATTAGGCGAAAAGAAAAAGCAAGATGTGCGTGCACGTCGTCATGGCCTGCAGTGACTTCTGAAGAACTTAACTCCCCTATGCCCAAGGCAGAGAGAGAAAAACAAGTTAACGGGACCTCAGGGGCCAGCTCTAGAGGACCAGGAATCGGTAATGCAGCCGGTCATCATTCCTGCAGTCTGAACTAGGACCAGTCAGCCCTTCTGAACTTTTTTAGGTGAAGTAATTATGTTAGGATATACAGTACCTTCCAGCTGCCTGGCCTGGGACTATCAAAACAGTTTGGGGCTAACATCTGTTGCTTACTCTGAGCTCGGGTATGTTACTTAATCCTTGCGATAACCTGGTGCAGTGCTGAAGTTACAGGTCTTGTCTAAGGTCACACAGTAGTAATTGAATTGACGAAGCCAGGTCTGGCTGCAGAGGCCTTCTCTGTTCGCAGTGGCCTCGCTGGCTCCTGGAGCTGGCTGGACCTGCTGACCTTTCAGAAGTACTCCTGCCTGGCTGGCCAGGTCAGCTAATGCCCTCACTTATCTGAAGTTGTTTGTTTGAAAGCTTTCAACAGCCTAATTCGAGGCAGGAGGTTGCTTTGATTTTTCTCAGAAGCAGGTCATCCACTGAGTGAGTGTGAGGTGTTTTTCTAGCCAAATGCAGCCGCACAGGCGCTGCCAGATGAGTTGAGTGGAGAGAGGAAAGTGTGTAGTGAACATGTGTAAAGGGGTGATTACAGTGGTTGGTCAAGGAATTTCAACTGTGTGAAGACATGAGCGGGTAGAGGGATCGTGGAAAGGCGGTAGAGCCAATGGATCGTTGGAGTTGAGGTTTCGGAGGGAAAGAACTAGAAAGATAGGATGTGATGGGCAGTGAGTGAGATGCGTGAAACTGGGGTTCTGAAGAGGCTGCAGTTATCAAGTTATCTAGGCGTGACCCTGAGAGGGAGAGGCTGCGAGGAGGACGGGATCACTGGAGGGGAGGAGGTCTAGGAGCCAAGAGAGGACCAGGATTGGGGGGAGGATGGAGTGAGAATGGTCTGGAAGTACCTAGGAGCAAAGAGACTTACCCCCTTGGAAGGGCATAAGAGAAGGCCTATCCTCAGGGGAGAGCCTGGTAGGTTAGAGATAAGAAAGTGACAGTGTTCAGAGAAGAGATTGAGAAAATGAGAGATTTTAAGATAGGTCACAAGTACCAGAGGCCCCAGGAGTTGGGGGAAGGGAGATGGTGACAAAACAGGATGTGTGGGGATGAAGAGTAACTCAGGAGGCTGGGTGATCAGAGCAGTGTCATGTGGTCTCAAGACTGACAGTGCTAGTGAGGTGCGGGTGGTGGGGGCAGATGGGAAGGGGCGTGGGATGTAGTGGCAAAGGGTGTCCTTGCTCCAGGTGTCTCTAGCATGCAGGGAGAATGCCAGCCTGCCATGGAAAACACAAAGAGATTATAAGTTGACTGTTTCCTGGAGGCCACTAACAGACTTTATGTGACTTGTACAGTTTCTAGAATTGGAAATTTTTTTATGGAAAAAATTGAGTTTTGGCTTTGTCAGAAAATATGAAGGTCTGGTGGCACCAGGCCTGTGTTCCCACATAGCACCAATGGGCTGGGGCCCATTACTCCTGTGGACAGGACAGTACTGCTCTGCCTCAGTCTGTTTATTCACTTGGCCTGCCCTCCGTATCTATAAACATTTGAGTTGTGACTGCCACCTTAAGAATTTGTTCTGTTTAGTAAATGGAGGAGGATAAAACAACTATAAATTGTGCAGTGCACCGAGTGTGTGTATGTGTATTATTGCTGTTAGGGAGGGAAAAAACTCTTATCAGGTGGCGACAACGTGCATTGTTTTTTCTCTCTTCCCCAGGTGATAAGTCCTGGTATTTGGAGGGTCCCCCCAATATCTAATTTTGATCAGTACAAAGACAGATAATGTATTCCTCTTCAGAATAGAACCTCTAAAATTCCTTTAGGGAGTGGTCAGTTAGGTGTAGTTTCTGCTGCCAATACCTGGGCTGGGGCATCAAAACTTTTGTTAGTGGTTACTTGGCTCATAGTTCTTTGTTAATTTTTCTTGGAACTTTCCACAGGAGATAAGTGCAGCAGCATTTATTTGAAAGTCTCCACTTTACCTAAAAGAGTGAACTTTCCAGCAAATCTCCAACACATAAGTGTGTTATTAGTCACCACACTTTTCCTCATCCCCAGGGATCGTTGTAAACTGGGTGGTCAAAGACACGGCAACAGAAAAGAGCTAAGGTGCAGCTGGTGTCAGTGATCAGCTGGTGAGTCTCCGTAGTAGCCTCTTCCCGTATCCTTGTCCCCCACAGGAGAGGCCCTTGTTCTGCTTACAGGCAAGACAGTTTGGTTCCAGGACAGTCTGAAATATTTACAACACATATTTATTGAGCACCTACCAAGTTTTACTTTTAAGCCCTGGAAATAGGGCACTGAACAACAGAGACGACCTTCAATCCATGGCAGTTACATTGTGATGAGAGGAAGACAATGATACAATAAAGAAATGAACGACACATGTCTGGTGATGAGTACTGCGGGAAAGGTAGGCTAAGTTTTGGTGTGCTTAGTACTCAAAACATGGCCTTTGAGACTCAAATGGTGACAGTCCCTAAAGAACATTGAGGGCCTTGCTTTTGGTCCACTGAGAGAGAGTGGACCTTTCCCTGAAAAAAGAAAGTGGGAAAAGATACTTTCCACCAGAAACAACTTTTGCCCTGGTCAGCATTTGAGAGCAGAGCCTGTGGTAGAGAAAGCAGACTTCTGTCACCCAGCCCCTACCAGTTTCTCATTTTACCTATCCCCAGAGTCATTTGCTCGCTCAGGTTTATCTCTTGGTAGTTGGCCAGGCAACCAAGCCTGTTTACCGTGTCCTGAGGCTGACAGGAGAGGCCAAATAGGGGATGAGGTCACCTGGGATGCACGTGAGGAGGGGAGAGAACCCTGAAGGGGTCACAACAAAATGACTTCATTATCCCCAGGAGGCCTTGGTGGTCCACTGGTCACATGACTAATGCAGAATTCACAGCTGAGGCCAGTATCATTAGCATGTGGATTATAGATGTCTTTGTAGGGTTCTGGTCATATGTCATTTCACATGTTTCTGATAAGATCTTTTTGAAAACACCATATGAAGAAATGTGAGACCCAGAAATTTGGAGTTTAGTTGCTTCAAAGTTTATTTGAAGTACATTTTTCATTATTGGAAAGCCATTTTAGAAATCAGGGCAAAAATTTAGCTGTCAATTTTGAGATGTTTGAGATGGATCTCACCACTATGGTGCTGGGGCCACGGCTTCAGAGGCTCCTTTATGTGAAAGCTCTAAATTCATATGTGGGTTTCTCAGGGTCTGTCATTTAGAGTCTAGAGCACGTTTTTAGGGGAGTGAAAAAATATGAAATATTATAGGTGTTTGTGAACTTTCAAAGGGCCACATATGTCTTTGGTATGGGAACTTCCTGAGGTAATTAGGAAAAACTCGTCTCAAAGGCTCTTGGGCACAGTCGGGGGTGGCGGTAACCAAAAACATGTTGAGAAACACAGCTCTAGGCAGAGGGTCCATTAGTTTTCATCAGTTTCTGAAAATGGTCCATGATTCAAAAAAGGTTAAGAACCTCTGAATGTGAATTAACAGTTCCATGAAAGATTTTGAAATTACTTTATTTCCTTCAGAGTTATTCAGGTGGGCCACTGTGATCCTAGTCCTGGCTGAGTGATGAATATGAAGTGATGGTGGGCAGGAGTGGTGGTTTGTATTGTACTGATAGTTTATGAAATGTAAACTTTTTAATCTAAATATTTTATATTTAAAATGTCAGGATTGTATATCTAAAACACCAAAGTTTTATGAGGCTTATCATTTAAGTTGGGTTTGTCATTGTAAATGTTCTTTCCTCGTAAATACCTGGAGTTTATTTTAAAGTTTCTGAGATACTTACCCCAACTTCCAGGCACCTGGATCTAGAAAAGGTGGGTAATTAGTTTCCCATACTGGAAACAAGCGGTCAAGTATGTAGGACCTATCCAGCTAACCAAAATAGGTGAATTTATAGATCACCTTGAAATAAGGCTGATGTAAAATGTCAACTTTGGAAATTGGCGTGGTAGAATTCAAGCAGCCTGAGTGCCTCGCTGATAGTCAGTACCTCTTCACTCACTCAATGAGAGTCTCTCAGTCCCTGGAGAAAAGATACTTGCAGTCCAAATGGACAACCTTCACAACAGTCTTATAATAGTGGCCATTGTGTCAAAGAAAGCTCTCTTGTTTGAGTTGTTTTTAAGAAATGCATCTGAGCAGGTCTGCAGAGCTCAGCCCAGTGGGACCTGTGGCGGGAAAGCCGCTGAGTCTCCTCACATTTTATTCCCCCTCACCAGTGCAGTTCAGGGTACGTACAGTGACAGATGCCCTTCCCCAGACAGGCCGTTGTCAAGTAGCCTCAGGATTAATGGTGCATTCCTCCACAGGAACCATAAGTCTAGAGGTCACAAAAAAAGACTTGCCAAAAAACACTTTTTAACTAACTAGATCCAGAGCAGGTATAAGTCACGCACGGAGCAGCGGTCACGTCAACTTGGGCTGAGTCATGTTTATAATGTCCTCAAGATTGTTCTCTTGCTAACATTCTTAGCCTTTTTCCCTAACCTAAACATATTTTAAGGAGAAAACTCTTCCTGTTTACTACAGAATACTCTTCTGTCTTCTGTGTGGGTTCTTCCCCAGTTCTCAGCAGACACCGACTGGGTGTCCTACAATTTAACGGAGTTCTGATAGTTAACTACCCAGAGTCAGCACAGACCCCACAGGTTGAGGGCTCAGTCCCACAAGACTACCCCTGCCCCCAGATGCCACTCGAAAATCCCAGGTACTTCAGACCAACCTGCTATAAATCTAGGGTTCCTAAGACCCTGTCTTTGGGTTCACTAATTTACTAGAACAGCTCCCTGAATTCCAGGGAACACACTTGGGGGTTTATCAGAAAGCAAAGAGATAACTAGCCAGATGGAGGTTGGGAAAGTCTCAGAGGTCCCCAGCTGGAGCTCCCGTCCTCCTGGAGTGTGAGGTGAGCCACCCCAGAGGCATGTGGGTGTGTCCACCAGCCCAGAAGCTTTCCTAACCCCTTGGTTAGGCCTGATAGATTATTAGTTTAGTCTCTCACTCCTCCCTTGAGGATGGGAGGGCTCAATTGAAAGTTTCAGACCTTTAATCTTGCCTTGGTCTTTCTGACACCCTGCCCTCATCCTGAAGCTCTCCAGGGTCCCCCCACCCTCCAGTCATCTCATTAGCATATAAAAGGACAGTTTTTATTGCTCCAGAGATTCCCAAGGTTTTAGAAGCTCTGGTGTCTGGAGCCTGGATCAAAGACCAAGGGAGGGGGCGGAGGTGGACTGAGACCAAATGTATATTATTATGTCACAGATATAATGGGTCCATAATCAGAGCTTTGTCTTATCTTCCAAAACCTCCCAAGATTCTGAAGTTTAGGTGCTCCAAGCCTCTAAAATCTACATGATTTTTTTTTTAATTAGCCAGGCCTAAAATCAATGAATATGGGGCTTGGTGAATTAAGGAGTATGGGGTTTATACATTTTCCAGCTTTATCGAGAGGTGTACACGTTCTTGCTTCATGGAGTACTTACTGTTCCATGCTACGAATGCGGAAGTACCGAGAGGTCAGGAAAATGCCCCCAGGCATCAGCGGCTGGGGAGAGGCAGCCAGGGGTCCTGCCTGCCCAGGTCCTTTACCTGAACAGGTTCCTGCAGGCTCTGCCTAACCCGTCCTACACACTTCTGCCAAAGGACTCTTCCTAATTGTGTCAATCCCCTCTACCAGAGCCTTTGGTCATTTCCTTTGTACTTGGTGTGGCTTACATGCCCTTTGAATTTAGGGTGTGATGGTGCTTTTTTCCCCCCTGTCCAAGGGAGGCTTGTGGCTCTGATTGAATTGTAAACCTCTGGAGGGTAAGGACCACATTCCCAGTCAATGCCTCCTGTATAGGGTGGCTGCTCAGTCCAGTTTACCTTGGAGGGTTCCAGTTGATGCCACCGTATGTCCCAGGATAACTATTAAAAACATCCCCTTTCATTCTGAAAAGTGTCTTGCTCCAGAGAATGAATTATGTGGTCACCCTATTTATGTATAACAGCTGTTCACCAAACACTTGTAGCTTAGTACTGCTCAAGATACTAGGGAATTTAGTACATTCAGTTTGTTACCATATAGTTTAAAATTCTTTTTCTCTAAAAATTTAAAGAAAAGGGACCATCATCCACTATCCAGATAAAGCCACTACTGACCCTTAAAAAAATAAAAGTAATATGTCACAAGATTAAAATACTCAAACTATACTAAAAGATACAGATGAAAAAGAAAACTGTATGTAAAAGGCTCTCCTTTAGTCCCTTCCCCTCGAGGTAGATTCATACCTGTGTCTAAATTAAAAGTTTACAAAAGGAATGGAAACCATTCTTTTGCTTTTTCCCCCTCTTAGATTTAGACACTCTTCTGTTCCAGCACATACATGTTTGACTGTTTTTCACAGCTCTGAACTTTCCATGGTCCGGAGGTCTCACAGTTATTAACCAGCACAAACAAGATGTCTTGGTGGATTTTCAGCTGTTGTCGATCTGTGAATACCAAGCCCTTTGTGAATGTGGTAATAGTGCCCCTGTTCTTTGAAACCCTTGAATTAAATGACTCTCCCTTGCTTTCTTTTTGATACTGAGGAGCGAACTGTTCTTCCTCTAATTGGTTGTGTAAAATATGATTTTTAAATGCCTGAGGATTATTGTGTCAAATAATTTCCCTTTGGCCGTTATCCCTTAGAATTCTAAGTGACTTTAGTGAAGAGAATAGAGCTGTTTTTAATGATGGAAGGGTGTGCTACGGCCTTTTTTAGCAAAGGATAAATCTGAGGAATGCATGGTCAGTGTTATAAGAAATGTCTAGCAGTCTGCAATAGCTTCTGACGGCACACATGAGACTGATTTCTATGACGGCAGGGGTGGAAAATCTGAACAGGGTGTTTTTATAAACACTCTAAAGAATGAATTGGCAAGCTAAGTATGGTTTTTATATTTTTTTGATGGTTGAAAAAAATCAGAATTTTCAAGACCTGTAAAAATTATGAGATAAAATTTTAGTGTCCACAGATAAAGTTTTATTGGAATGACAGCCCTGGTTCTTCACTTACATATTGTCTGAGGTTGCATTTATGCTACCATGACAGACAAGTAGTCAGAATAGGTTTTGTACCCACAGCCTCTGAAATAAAGGCAATCTTTGATTCGCAGGGTTTTCAACATGCAATGATTTCAGTTATCACACTTTCATTAAATAATTTTAGATGCCACATGTAGTCACTTTGAGTACTTGGGCGCGAGGTTCAGCGGCTAGCTCTGTAGTCACACATCACTGTGCGAGCGCGTGGTGATCGGGCATCGCACATCTGTCCGTCCGTTCGTACACATACAGCAAAGCGTGGAGTTGTGTTGCCTCCTTGTTTCCCAGTGGTAAATCTGCCTGACAGTTCACAAAAACAGATATTCAACAGAGGGAAGTGGCCAAAAAAGACTCCATTGTGGCAAAGAGAAAAAGTCATAATGCCAGAAGTGAAATTCCAGTGGAGCATAAATGGAGTGCTAGAAGAACTAGCTGACTGGGGGAGTGTTGACATTTGACACTCCATTTGAGAAACTGGATGCGCAGCCAGAGGAGCTCAGTGAGGAAGGGCCCACTTACCAACAGAAATGAGGGATGTGGTTGTGGCAGAAAGGATGATGCCCCAGAGGAGGTAATGGTGGCAGAAACCTCTACAAAAAGTGAAGTAACTCTCAGGACAATTTTATTACATCGAAAGAGCGAAGGATAACGTTCATTTTACTGTTTTTCATTCTATATATTTATAACACACAGTTTTTAATGTTTCGACACAAAAAAATTTCAAAGGTCTTGAAACACTCATACTTTTTCCTTTCACTTTGCATGATTCCACTAGTGTGGAAAGCAAGTACTGCTCTGTATTTGCTGTTTTACCCCTCATTAAAAAGTTTACTGATCTTTGCTCTAGAGAAAAGTGGGTGGGAGAAGAAGGACCGATCCACGAGGGGCTTCAGGCGTTTGAGATGATGGGCTTTTTATTAGGCGCACGGCGAGGCAAGAAGTCAGTGTTTTTCAGTTTACGGCGCACCCATGAAAGTAAAAAGTGTATCAAGGACTAGAATCTTAGAAAGTTATTTTTGTTTATTTTAAAGGTAAAGTGACTCTGAGTATGAAAACACGAAAAAAAGAAAACACGAAGTTCAAGGTGTTGGTCAGTTGGCAGGAGCAGGTGAGATTGAGGTGAGGGATACACAGAGTATTTCCGCTCCGTCGATGTTTTAGTCCTTTAAAATGTTAGAATTTGACACAGCAGAGAAGTAGATACACCAGTGTTTTGGTATTTCCTGTACTTTTCAGAATATTTGAAATATTCCATTAAAATAGACTTATTTTTCAGAGTTGGCACAGTTGCAATTATGCATTTTTGAAGGTTGGTTAGACACCATCTCCTTCAGCCTGTTAAGTTAGATTCGTCGTACTTGGGAGCCTGATATTTCTGTGATATCCTGGTTGGGAGGTGACAGCAGACGATTCCTGTGATATCCTGGTTGGGAGGTGACAGCAGACGATTCCAGCCGGCTGCTCACTGAATGAAGTTGTCCAAACCATTGGCTATGTGTCTCTGTTAAAGCTTTAGTGACTAGTGACATTAGAACCTGAGAAACCTGTTTTCCGTGACAAAGACCAGCCCGTTTGGCAGTTTTGTCATAGCTAATGTTCCAAATGTCTTGCCAGGGTTTTGTAATTTAGGTTCATATTTTGGGTCATGTGTGATTTTAACCCTTTTTGATGCTTTTCCAAGGGAATGTTTTTTGAAGGCAGATTTTTTTTTTTTTTTTGATATTCTGAAGCCAGTGTATCCAAATTTGGTTCCCTTCAGCTTTTCCTACTCTGCATTTTGAAAACATAAAAAGTATTTAATTTTGCACTAAGATTTGTGAGCATACAAATAGAATGTGAAACATTTTTCATGATTACTTCCCAACACTATTCTAAGACGAATCTATCATTTTGTCATCTCTTCATAATAATAGTTATTCACTAAGGAATAAGTTCCCTGAAAATTCGTCCAACCGAATCCCCTCGGCCAGTTTTGGTATGACGTTTCCCCCCACCCTGCCATCGAACGTGACTGGAAACAGGCCCAGCCGAGGGCCTGGCTTTGGTGAGCCCTCGGATTGTGGTAAAGGCCCTCAGGAATGTCGTGGCATCTAAGCAACTTCAGGGTCATATTTTCCCCAGTGCCTGTTACCATAGTGGCTTTGTCCGTCCAAGGTCGTGACTACAGTGGTGCTCTCCAGTCAGACCAATGCGAATCGAAGGCAGATCCGGCTCTGCTGATTGCTTAGCAAGCCTGTGTCCTTGCGTGTAAAGTAGGATGTTACTGCATGATTCCCAGCTTTATTGTGACCATTAGTCCACATAATGTGCCTGACACAATGCTTGGTTAAGGCAATAAATGGGGTGTCAAGAAATAAGTAATTTTCTTCATTTTTATTTTAATCTGGACCTATCAAAGTATAGTTCTTTTAAGGAAGATGATAAGGCATGGGAACTGTCTTACATACTAAAAGTATTTCTGGCTTTTTGTACAGACTTTTTGGAGAACAATGAAAGAACATGATCTGATGTTATTTAGGGTGAAAGTCAAGAATATATGGCCTGTATTTCCTGAAGGAACACTGTCTCCTTTGACACAAAGGAGCAAACAAAAACAAAATTTTCATGAGTTCACTTCTGTCAAGCCTAGAGAGTAAAAATTTATATCGTAGAGGCTTTAAAAGCAATTTAGTTAGTAAAAGCATGTGGCAAGATGAGACTCCACACTCGGTATGGAGCCTCCACCTGCAGAAAGGACTCTGTCTTGACACATTAGGGGCATGGTTGAATTTTATCTTCGTTGAATCCAGCTTTGGCTAATTAATCTGCGAGTTAGAGCTCTTTTACTTTTACTCTAATAAAATTTGATTTAAAAAAAGAGTACCTTTTTTCTCTTATTATAGGATTTTTCAAATGTAAACAGCAGAGTAATGAAAAGTTTTATGAGCCCCCGTGGACCATCACTCAGCTTCAATAATTGTCAGTGTTTGATCTTTCTAGACATGTTGTTTTTTGTCCAGCTTTTCTCTCAATAAAGAGATGTTTCTAAATTCTCCTGTGACAAAAGTGAAGTCCCCCCATCTCCTCCTACCCCACGCAAGGAACCTGAAATAAGGCTGCTTTCTGAAACTCAAACTATGAAATCAGAGTGTGATAGTTGAGAGCAGCTGTGAGCAGCTGTCTGAGTCAGAATGGCCTCCCAGGCCCAAAAGATTTGTAAGGAAGGGCCCAGCACATCTGCAAGAAAAACATTCCCATCAGGAAAGGAAGTGTCGCAGAGGCAGACCTGGTGGAGGAATCCGACGGTAAACTTTCTTACGACCTGCTCAGCCTGCTGTCCCAGGTGGTGTACTGGCAAATGTCCACATCTAATCAGTGTCCTTGTATGCTTGGGTCGCAGGGACCAGCGTGCCTGCGTCTCATCGGCCCCGAGCGCTGAGTGTGTGTCTGCCTGCAAAGATGAGGCCCTTTTCCAGGCAGCGTTACCTTCACCATGGAAACTGCCGTCTACCCCTGGATAGGCTTTTTTTTCCTCTTCCTCTTCATCTACTCTCAGGTTTTCGTACCTGCACAGTGTGTATCTGGCACTCTTGCTTATGAGAAGCCACTGAATTCTTACCCTTTGTACTGGTGTCACGTTGTTGCATTCTCTGCTGTGGTATCTGATGGTTCCTGCCTTGAGCTTCGTTCAGCACTCTCGGTTTTTGTTTTAATTGAGATATAATTCACTCACTATATAGTTCACCCATTTAAAGTGTACGGTTCTGCCCTTGGGTCTTTGTTAAAAAGCCTGTAGTTGCAACTGCTGCTATTCGGAAAGCAAGGACACAGTACTCAGGGTGCCCCCAGGGCCGTCAGCCTGCGGGGCATCGGGCAGGCTGCTGCCACCGTCGTTAGCAATGGGTGCTCCCTGCCTTGACAGTGATTTCAGTTGGGGGCCATAAGTGGATCCAGTGTGGGTCTCCTCTGTCTTTTCTTGATAGCAGGGCTGCCTCTGGCATTTGACCACGTGGACTGGGCAGAGTCACACACCAGAGAGCTGTTCTCCTGCCTGGCTTCCATGCGCAGTGTTGTCAATGTACGTTTTGTGACCTTTGGTGGTTGTGAAGAGTACCTGCTCCAGGTACACACCCAGTTGCTTCGGGTTGATGTGTTAGGAACAAAAGGTGCCCCTATTTTTTTAAAAAAACTGCTTTATTAAAGAATCATTCGCATATCATAAAATCACTCGTCTTAAGCATACAAGCCAGCGATTTAACTAGTGATTTCATTGATTGGTCGCTTCCAAATTAGCAGAATTTTTTACTTTAGAATATGTTTTTCCTGCTGTACTGGTTATCTGTGATTTATTGGTGTGTAGGGGAGTTCCTTGGGGTGTATGTTTTGCACCAACCTTTTTTGTCCATAGACTGACGTTTTATGGAACATTTGGTTTCATGCCCATCATTGTGACGTATTTTGGGAGACAGAAGAGAAGCACAGATCTTCCCTCTGTGCTTTCGAAAGTTTTCCCCTAGTTGGTGAAGTAAACGTAACAAACATGAAAACAACTAGAGAGGAGTAAGTGTCAGCATGGACCCAAGCGTTGAGCCCTAGGATGCTTTGATTTATCAAGCACCCTGTACCAGGCGCCCTTCTGCCAGACAGATTGTGGAGGCCAGGATGCAGGGAGAGGCGATGTGGACCCGTGAATGTGTGGGAGGCACGGTATGGTGGTACAGGGCAGATGTTGACTCCTTTGGCTTTTTCAGGTTGCTTTCGATCCTGATTCTTCCAAGAGAAAGTCTTAGTTTGATGCAGCCGATACCTCCAGCACTTTCTTATCTCTCACTTTTTATAAGAACAGAGTGCTAGGCCTTTTGCAAGCAGATATGTCTGACTGGAATTGGATAACACCATTTTGTTCCCTTGTACTAGAGTGGGCCAGATTCGGGGCACCTTGAAACCCAGGCCAGCCTTGTGTGCTCAGATGGGAGCCGTCACAGCACTGGGGCAGAAGAGTGACCCGCGCTGCCTTTGGAGCTGGGGGTTGGCCGTGGGGGGAACTGGAGTTGGGGAGCTTCTTTCTGAGGTGCTCGCGGTAACTTGCGTGTGCAGTGGCCAACCCGGGCAGAGTGGGCAGGGAAGGTTAGGGAAGGTGTCTGAGCGCCAGACGGTGTGCTTCCTTCCCTCCTGACCTCACGTCGCCAGCGCACTGCCTTTCCGCACTCAGCTCCCCTGGCCCGGTGTGATGGCACACGTGTCCGGGAGGACCCAGACGTCTGTTTTTTTGCCTTTGAAAGTCATATTTTATACTGGGTATGTGTGTCTTTGATAATGGGGTCAGGGACAAAATCAACATGCAACTGAAAAGCGTATCTGTGTTGTTAGATGACATGCCTTCCTGTACAGGAAGGAGTGACCAAGGAGGCCTGACAGCGACGCTGTGGAAACAGCTCACAGAGGAAACGTTCCGGAACCGGGGCTCGAGCCCTCGCGGGCCTCCACCGGCAGGTCCAGGCGTGGTCTCTGTCGCTGGCGAGCTAACCAGTCTCTGCTTTGTGTTTTAGACTTTTGCCGAGTTCCGAAGGTCGTGGGAAGATGCCGAGCCTCCTTCCGTAGGTGGTGGTACAATGTCACTGGCGGATCCTGCCAGCAGTTTGTGTATGGAGGCTGTGGTGGGAATGGCAATAATTACCTGACCAAGGAGGAATGTCTTGAGAAGTGTGCTGGCGTCACGGGTAAGACATTGTGGCTGGGGAAATGTTAATATGTAGAGACAGTTTACTGACTGGTACGTAGATAGATGCCTTTTGCTCTTAACTAGTTCTTCATGGCTGACCCCGGAGGATGTCATTAAAGCAGAAGAAACAGGCACACTGTAAAATAAAGGTCACCCACACAGTGGTTTCACAGCAGCCCCTTCCCCCTCTTCCCAGAATGGAGAGGGTGGGCCGCAGGCTGCAGCCGGGGGCGAGGCGCGTCTGTGTCTTCTCCACGACTTCCTTTCTCCCATTGAGTCCAAGTCCCACAGACCCGGCGTAGGAGGAAGTGGTTTCCCCTTCTCGAGCAGAGACCTCCAGGTCCACTCAGAACAGGCCGTCCCCCTTACACCCTGGCCATTTGGGTTATTTTTACCTCTAGGGCAAATGATCTCACTCAGCCAGCCAAGTTCTGAGTCAAGTTAAAACTAGACCATACTTCCTGGAATCCATGCTTCTCCCAGCCTTCACCTGTGAAGGACTCCGTGGAATCAAGATTATGTTGACCCTGAAAGCTAAATCCCCACAACAACCTTCACTGGCTCTGAACTGAGCCGTAAGACTCCTTGAGAGCTGATGGCAGTGAGACATTGGCCCTCCGGGGCCTGACCCCTCCCACGTGTTGCAGAGACTCAAGGACGTAGCCAGCCAAACTGTCGAACATGTTCATTAGCAGTCTCCTTGACACTGGCATGTGTCAGAAAGGACGCCTCGCATCCTTTCTCGATGGCATCAGGGTTAGGCTTCTGCATTCTGATTCCGTGTCAGGATGTGCTGGTGCCCTCACTGCTCCCTGAACAGAGCCAGCCTGCGACCCCGCGCCCTGCGTCCTTGTCAGATTTTTATGTCTTCTCACTCACTGGCTATAATCTCTGGGCTTTGAGCTCTGCATTCAGAAATTAGATAAGCTTTTTAGAGTTATATGTAAAGGGGATGTGGGGGGATAGCGGCCTTGGCTCTGACATGAGCTTTGAAACAGTGCCAAGCGCCCTGAGGGCCATTCCACTGATCCGGGTGCCCGGCAGGCTCTCCACAAGCCCTTGGAGAGCCGAGGTGGCAGGATGTTGTCTTTGGACCATACAGGTGAGCCCTGCACCTTTCAGGAAGCGACTGGCAACTTTACCAGTTGGTGACTGAGGAAAATAGCATTTATTGTATTTTTCCAGTCAGCCATGATCTGGTTTTAGGGGAGGAATTAAGGGGAAATATTTTTGCTACCTTTTCTGCCTTTTCCTAGTCAGGAGTCAACTGTAGGAAACGTACTTGCCCTTCCTTTCTGGTTCCTCCTCATTTTCTCAGAAAGAGAGTCGGTTTTAAGAACACAAGCAGTAGACACTGGGCATTAAGACAGATGTCACCACAGGGGCCAGGTGTGGTTGGTTGTGTTTTGCTGGGAGACGGCAGACAGCCCTCTCCGAGAGGTGGTTCAGAGTCTGACCCCAGTCTTGAGGGCCCAGAAAGTTCTTTCTTGGCATCCAAGCATGGTTCCACTGCACTTCTCTTGAGGCATCTCGTGAGTCTGTGAGGGGAGCTAGAACTGCCAGAGGAACTAGTCACTGGAGGCTATTGTGAGCATATTTCTCCCTCAGGAATATGCTCTTAACTAGTTCTTGTGGGGAAGCCACATGATAATGAGAGGGCTAGTTTATTAATTTATAATGAGAAGCAGAACCACTCAGGGAACCCCAGGCACTGCGGTCCCTGTGCCTGCACCTTTAGTCCACATGGGCAGACCTCTCAGCCAGATTCCCAGGAGATGATGAGCAGAGAGGCAGAACAAGGGGAGCTGCTTTGCGACGTGACTGTTGAATGACACCAGGTCAGGCCAGCCCTGCATCCCTCCAGAAGGTCTGTTGGGACCAGAAGGGAGGCAGGGAGCTGGGGCTCCTCCCTCCCGGGCCCTGGCAGTGCTCCTTTTTTTGTGCTTCCTTAAATGACTAGCCTCTCCTCCCCACCGCCTTAACTGTGTGTGTGGGCGGGGGAGTGAGAAAGATGTAAACTATGTAGAACATGAAACTTACCATTTTAACCATGTTGCTGCTGTACACCCTGGTAACTTTTTAATTCATAGACAGGTTAATGCAGTCACGCAGATTATTTGGCCCTGGTAGCCATATTGTCCTTTTACATTCATTTCACACGTCTTTGCTCTGATTCCCAGCCAGTTGATCTTAAAGTTTAACCTGCAGGGGGACTCTTGGTTCCGTATTTCCAGGTTCAGGCAGGCCTGTGGTCCAGCACGTGCATTGAAGGGCCCACGCTAAGGAGAAATGGGAGTCGCTGTGAGAGCTGCTCGGGGTCACGGCTTTGTTGTTTCACCAGGCGGTCTTGGAGGGGCGTGTCTCCTCACTCTGTTGTTTATTCATCCCCTTGTAGAGAACACCCTTGATGATCCAGCCACCAGCAAGAATGGAGCAGATTCCTCTATCCTAAGTGGTAGGTTTTTAAAAGACCCAGGGTGGGACGAGGGCCATCCAGATGGGTGACCATGAAAGGACCTTTGTGATCCGAGACCTGTACAAGGGCTTCTGCTTCCTAGTTCTGTTTACTCAGCATTGGCTAACGGGCTCTGCCGGGCTGCCAGCCTCTGGCTCCTTGCCGGCATCCTGTAGACAAGAGGGCCGAGGGATTTTGCAGTGCTTCCAGGCTGGCCTCAGCTTCCTCCTGGGGGCCAAGGGATCGTGGTCGCTGCCCACATGGCTCAACTCAGGCCCTTCCTTCTCTCTGGGCTGGCCTCTGCTGTCTCACTACCCACCCACCTCCTTGCCTGTTCTGTTTCTGCTCCCTATGGTTTGGCCACCTCCCTCCCTGTGCTGAGTCCTGTCCTCTGCCACCCTGCCTCCGTTCACACTGCAATCTTGACCGCAGCTGCCCCATCCCTCCTCTGCTTAAAGGACCCTACGTCGGGAGCCCGGAGTGAGTGGTACAGCTGCACTAGCAAAGGCCAGTCTCCAGGCGACAGGCTCTGCTGGGCAAGACCCGCCGTAGGGGGGCGGAATGCACCCCCACCCTTTTCGAGGACAGCCCCTAGTAGGCTAGTGGCCATGCGCTGTTGCCTTCTTGGCTCTGGTCCTCTGGCTGTGTGACACCAGCACTCATGTGAGAATGAGTATTTATTCGTTCTGTTTGGCTGATTTGCAGAATGCCAAAAGTTAGGCTAGAGTCACTTTTCAGTTTTGCTAAGGCAGGAATCTTGTGACCATCCTGGCCATTGGTTTACCTACTTTCACTCTTTATAACAAAGCTAATCTCATCCAAGGTCGTCCAGAACCCTGGGGCACTGGCGTGATAACTCCGGTTCCATCCTATTTCAGAAGAAAATTTCCCCAGAGATTATGGCTGGGATTAGTTTCCATAGCAACCCCTGGGGTGGCAGGTGAGCCCATCCAGCATTCATTCTACGTGTGCTATAGAGCCCATCAGGACCAGGAGGCAGTGGAGCACAGCCGTGCCCAGAGGAGGCTCCACACCCCACACCCTCCCTCTAGGCGCTAGAGTGTCCATGCCCCCAGTGGGCCCCTTCAGGCCCGGCCAGCCCACGCGTCCCGTGCCCATCCCCGCCTCCCTGACATGGATGTTTGTGCTTTAGTTCCCAGGAGGCAGGATTTTGACGACTCCTCCAGCGATACTTTCAACTACGAAGGTATAACTTTTTTTTAAATTTCATTTTTTATATTTTAAATGGTCGAAAGTAGAACTTTAAAAATATATATTTATGTATGGGCCAAACATGTTTTCTCACTTGGTTGAGAATTGAGACACACTTGAGGATTTCCACTAAGGAAATTGTAGAGTGGGGCTTCCTGACCTTCCCCAGGCAGCAGGACACATGAGGGTGGCCCAGGCAGTGGGCAGCAGGGTGCGCACAACTTGCTGTAGGAAGCTTTGCCTTAAAGAGGTGGCAGGCCTCCCTCACCAGCTTTGTGGCTGTGGGCAGGTGACTTTACCTCTGCCTCAGAGTCCCTGAATATGAAATGAGTGGCCTCGGACAGGTCTCTAAGAAACCAAGTTAATACATGGAAAGTGCCTAGAATAGTGCCTGGCATAGAGGACTCTCCATATCAATACAGTCTGACCGTAAAGAGAAAGATGCTGAAAATGTGGAGGATGGTGTCAGATGGCCAGGCTGGCCACGTCTGTAGTTTACAAGTTTCTTTAGCAGAGAGACGTTTCTCCTTCGGCTGGCAGCTGTGGGACTCTGCTTGGGAACATTCCAGCTCCATCCCACTTCCCCTGGGCCCCGCTCATTTGTGCTCCCGGTGCTCCCACTCCCAGAGTACTGCACTGCCAAGGTGGTCACTGGGCCTTGCCGCTCATCCTTCTCACGCTGGCACTTTGATGCCGAGAAGAATTCCTGTGATAACTTCATCTATGGAGGGTGCTGGGGCAATCGAAACAACTACATCTCCAAAGAGGAGTGCATGAACCGCTGCTTTGGTGAGTCTGCCTGGCCCTCGGGTCCAGGAGACCGCGGTGGCCGGACAGCCCCTGCCCAGACCCATCCCCATCCCTCAAACCAAGGCTTCGCAAATGCCGTCATGTGGATTCCAACCTTCTCCGGCCCCCTAGTGGGGAGCGGGTGGGTGCGGGCTCTGGCTGTTGGGCGGACATATCCTAGGTCCCCACCAGGGTGACGAGGCCTCAAAGACTGCAGAAGAGCTGGAAGAGAAAATACCTCAGAAAGAGGCCCCCAGCCCCCGCCGTGAAGGGCCAGGGTTAGGGGCATCCTCAGGTGGGGGCAGCTCTGGTGGACGACTTGAGCTGACCTCAGGGTTTTGTGTTCTCTTCCCAGGCAAGCAGTTGTCGCCTGTCTCCCACAGCACCAACGGTAAATGGCCTCTCGCCCTCCCCCACCTGCTTGCCTTGACTAAGCTCAGCTGTGGTTTGCAGGCTCACACGTCTTGGACACATCATCCTTCACCATAAACATCTTTTTGGTAGAAAGTTGTGTTTCTTTATGAGAATGGCCAGGCAGCTTGGCACATGTGGTAGATGTTCGCGCCCCTCCCCTCCCCCATACAGTGTGTGGGCGGGGGGCGAGGCAGTCTCGGTTCAGCTGGCTCAGCTGGCGGTGCCTGGGGTGGCGGGGTGAGCCCTGCCTTCAGGCGTGCGGTGTCTGCTGCATGCAGGCTTGAGTCTCACTCCAGGTGTAGAGGGAACTTTGCCCCATAGGGTGGACGGAGTGGGTCATATGTGACAGGAAGGCAGTTGGAGAGCCCTTGCCGTGTGCACAGCCAGTACTGTTGTCCCCAAGCAGTGGGTCTGACATGGAGGCCGGGCCTCCTCTGCTTTTGTTTCTGATTCTGAGTCATGGAGGAGAGTGTGTGTGCAAAGGACCTGCCACACTGGTTTGGCCTCTTTCCACACGTGTCCCTGTTAAGAAGCCCGGCCCTGGCCGCCTGCCTGCTCTCTTTTAGAAGAAGAGTGAAGCTAGAACTGGATTGCTAGGCCCGGGCTGAAAGCAGCCTGGGTCTGGAGTGTTGGCGGGGGGTGATGGGGAGGCACTCGCCCCTATTCTGCAACCAGGGCAGGGGAGCCAGGGAGCTGCCACAGGAGCCACGTTCCTTAGGTGGAGCCCCACCTGGGAAAAGAAAATCTTAACTGACAGGTGAGGCGACCACTGTTAAACTTGTCAGAGCCATTAGAAGCATAAGGGTCCCCTCCCCGCGCTGCTCCAGATACGCCTTGCCGCTACCCGCCCCCCTCGTTCCACAGGCCGCCACCCCAGCCTCCCGCGGGGGCACCTCGTTTTCTGTGGCCGGCGGAGGTTTTGTGTTTATACACACACCAGAGGTGGCGGGAAATGCAGAGTCGAAGTGGGAATGTTTGGTTCAAAGAGGAGCGCAAGTAGTTGTCACCCTGTTTGTGTACACGTCACATGGCGCCTCCTTTTTTTGAGAACTGGCTTCTTGGGACTGTGGGGACTCTCCTCGATGACTTCCTGATGATTTCCTTGGTGGGCGGTGTCAGTCCTCCAGACCCTCTCAGGTAGGGTGGGGGACTTCAGGCACAGGAGCGGGGGACTTCAGGCACAAGAGCTGCTGGTCCTCGCCCCGAGCCCCTTGGGGACCCACCCTGGCCGTGGCCCCCCAGCCCGCCGTTTCTGAGGCCTCTGTCTCTCCCCAGTGGTGGTCCTGGCGGTGCTGTTCGTGATGGTCCTGATCCTCCTGCTGGGAGCCTCCGTGGTCTGCCTGATCCGGGTGGCGCGGAGAAACCAGGAGCGTGCCCTCCGCACCGTCTGGATCTCTGGGGACGACAAGGAGCACCTGGTGAAGAACACGTGCCACTTGTGACTGCCCTGTCACCAAGAGTCCACCCCTTTTCAGGATTCAGGACTCCTTGTTGGTGATGAGAAGCTGGGGAGCGAGGAGAGACAACTAGAATGCGTGTGTACTTTTTGAAATAGAGTGATCGATTTGTATTTTTGTGATCATTAGGGCTTTTGGTCTGTTTGTCACTCCAGAAGTTAAGAGGGCCGCTCCTGGCCGCTGGGGGCAGGCTTGCTGCGGAAATCTGCCCCGGAAAGGGCTCTGGTTCCCGTCCAGGTGCAGGTGGCCTGGCGCGGACCAGTTGCTTCCTCTTCGATTTCTCTTTGCTCCAGGTATAGTTTTCTTTTCTTGTGTTGAATCCTTTTGCCTCCTTTGCCATCACAGAAGTGATGTTCTAATAGTTTCCTTTGTTTGTCTGATTTGTGGGGGTTTTTTTTTTTTTAAGGAAGCCTAAACGAGTTTGTTTTTTTTAAATTAGGGTTCTGAAAGGAAGACAGTAAAATGTACAACTTTAATAAAAAGGGCCTTCCTTTTTAAAATAAATTTCAGCATGTGCTTGCTTTCTTTATGGGACTGCTAATTGGAACTCTACCAAAATTATCACAGGATTCCATGAGATGTCCCCTTCTAGAAATGAACTCCCTAAAAGAGCATCTTTCAGATCTTTTTGAATGATCTTACATTACAACAAAGTTTCACCAAGTAACACTTAGCTTTCCCACCTGTGGTAAGCTCTGATATTTTCTATCCTATTTCCCTTTCAAAAAATTGTAGCCATGTTCAATGAATTTTTTTTTAATGACACACTGTGGACTGTATCGCACGCCTCGAAACACTGCTTTGAGGGCACAGGAGGGCTGGAATGAGGATGCACCCTCTCCAGGGGAAGATGGGACCCTGCTAAAGCTGGGGTGGTTCTGACCAAGGTCAGTTGGGCGTCATGAATTTCAGCTTTTCCTGCAGTTCTGCTTCAGGCCGCCCTCGTAGCCCTGCATTGATATGGGGACGGGGCACCATGCTGCCGAATTTGGCCTCCAGCTCAGTCCCAGCTCTGCTTCCTACCCGTGGGAGTTCCCGTCCTGTCTGGACTCTAGAAGCCCCTTTCCTCCCCTCCATCTTCCAGACACCTAGTCCTAAACACAGAGCAGCATCTGAGCAACCCACGGTGTTAGGTAAAATTTCCGAGGGCTGAGAGACCAAAGAAAAAGGTGGACAACTCCATCATTACATGAAGAGTTTATTAAAAGAACTTGAGGCCCGTCTTGGGCAGCATGAGGACGTGGCTATCCTCCCAGCTGCGTGAGTGGCAGGTGCTAAAATAATGTAGAACAGGGCAAGATGGAGAGAGGGGTACCTGGACGTGACTTGTCTCAGGTAAAGGAAAATGCCTCATGCCCGCCTGGCAAGGACCCAGCACACAGTGGGGGTAGAGGGGGGCGTCAGTCGTCAGTAGGACAGCCTTTGAGGGGACGTACGGGAAGCAATCCCTGTTCTAGCTCAAGGGTTCCTGGGACAGTCTCCACCTGCCTTGGTGGCTTGGAAAGCCAGGCCCTGGCCCGTGAGTGGGTGGAGGTGCCAGGCCAGCCTGTGGGCCCTTTGCAACCTGACAGTTCCAAATGTTGCTTTGGCCTCCCTCCCCTTGGAATAAAAAGACAAGAAGCTCTTCCTAGAAGTCCCCCGAGCCAAAAAGGTCGCATTCTGTGCACTGGGGGAAAGACTTGTATCCTTTGGGCCTATAAACCTATACCAGAAGCGAGACGCCAAATACCGCATCTGCTCCTTCCTGGCTTCTATTGCTCATGGCTTCTGGCACTTTCTCTGCCAAGCCTTCCAGTCACTGCAGTTGACTCAGAGTTAGTGAGCAGTATTCCAGACACATGGGGACTCCAGAGTGGGAGAGCCCGTGATCCAGGGAAAGAGCCAAGTCATCGAGAAGGGACACTGCCCACCACTCTCCAGGTGTGCAGCAGTGGGCAGGTCACTTAACTCCTTTGAACCTAGTTTCCTCCTATAAGACGGGGGTGGAGGTAAGGGTTCTGTGAGGTCACAGGTGTCAGGTCACATATGGGACGTGCTCAGCAAGGGAGCCTCCTCCAGGGGGCTGGTTTCCACCTCTGCCCATGGACCTGCTTCCTTGTTTTCTTCCCAGTAGTTGGTGGCTCTCCCCTGTACCCACCCAGCCACCATGACCAGCTCTCAAGTCCACTCACATCTGCCTTTGTCAGGAATCTCAAACTCACCAATGCCTCTGGCCTCGCAGGAGGCCTCTCTCCACCTATTCCAAGAAGAATTGTCTTCTTCACATCTTAGTCATGCGAAGGGAAAAAGTTGTCTGTTTGGGCTTTTAAAGAAACTTGGGAATCACTAATAATTCTACTGCACTAGGAAGATCATCAGGTGATTTAACACCATCAAGGCCAATTAAGCTTTTGAAGGTTTTTCATACAATGTACCTTTATGCGTCTCCAATGCAGAAGTTCTCTGACTCCTGCCAAAACTCGTCCCGTCTCACAGGGAGGCTCCAGGGCTCTACTCACTCTCACAGATTGACTACGTCAGACCTATGGGCCTCTCTTATTCTGCCAGTGGTGTCACTATTGTGCTTTTTCAGGTTATGGTGCTGTCATTCCAGTCTGGTCAGCTGACTGCCATTGCCACTATGGCCCCTGAAACTCAACTGTGCCATGATTTCAACTTTCTGAGCTGTTTACAGGCTGACAATGGTACTCTGTGTTTTGCAAAGCCTGCCCAGCAATGGACCAATAGCCAAGGTGTATTCAGTGGACATCTCATGGCCTTCACCATCATTAAGAAGTGGAAATGGGTTTAAAAAAAATAAAAATAAAAAACCATCTCTCACTTTCTAGTCCACACATTTTTTTTATATGATCTATTTTTTATTTTTATTTGTATTATGGTGACATTGGTTAACGAAATCCAGTAAGTTTCAGGTGTACAATCCAACAGTAAGACATACATATATACTGCATTGAGTGTTCACCGTAGTCCACACACTTTAAAAAGGCAGTTTGGTCACTGAATATGGCTGTCCCCAGAAAGGGTTTATCTCTAGGCCATCTGGGTAAAGACCAGGTCAGAGGGGTCAGTTTTGCACCCTCATTCTTGGGTGTGGTGCACCTTCTCAGCACCACGCCCCGGCCCACCTGACTGGTGCGCCCTCTGCGGGGCGAGCCAACCAGAAGGGGCCTCAGACTGAAGGTAATTCTGGTTCAGTCCCCTGGATTCTTTCTTGGACTGGTGCTCAGTCGTGAAGATAATGACCACTTGGCCATTGAGTGCCCCGCTTGCCAAGTCTCCCTACAGTGGCCCACGTGGTCCCTGTGAATTTATAAAAATGCTCGTTCCTCTCACGTCTGATCCAAACAAAAGGTCCGGGTGTGAGTAGGTGCTGATAGAAAAGCTGAAGCTTTACTTGCTGGAATGAGGTACACGCTGATTTTGTGTCCTCAGAGGCAGTAAACGACCGGGTACCAGGGGAGAGACCACCTTAAACCCAGGAGGTGGGAGTGCAGTCAGTGCTCTCTGCCCTCCAGAATCCAGTCCCCAACCTTTCTGGCACCAGGGACAGGTGTTTCTATGAGAATCCAATGCCTGATGATCCGAGATGGGGCTGAGGCGGTGGTGCTGGCGCTGGGGCGCGGCCGCAAATACAGATGAAGCTTCGCTCGCTTGCCCACTGCTCACTTCCTCCTGTGCGGCCCAGTTCCCCTGTTCTAAATCCAACACCACATCCTGACCTCTGACAGTCATCTGGTCCACCTGAACCTTACACGTCTGCAGCCGGCAATGTGGCCGGTAGATGTGGCCGTCCTGACCTGCCCTGATGTGCCTGACACCTTTGGTAGCAGCTCTTGAATGTGAGCCCCACCCCTAGATGTTTGCGACACACCGACCTGCACAGCCTTGTCCCAGTCTGGCTGATAAAAATCACACTGGGCCTCCCGAGCAGCCTCGGGTCATGCCATGTATGGCAGTGGAGGCTGAACGACTCAGTGGCACTGCCCATGTGGTTTAACCAAACCAGTTTGACAACAAATCCTGAACCGCAGTGCCCTGTGCCCCAGCGGTCTGTGTTTTTGCATGTGGGAAAGAATGAGTCATACTGTCCCGTCCTCGTCCTCGGAGCAGGAGGACTGCTTTCAGGCCTTGGGGGTATTGACAATGACACGAGGATCAGCAGGTCAGCCTTACCTCCCCGGGTGGGTCCTAATAGATGATAGATTAGCCTCAGACCTCACCCTGGCTGTCTGCAATAGGCCCTGCCCATTCATGGCTGGACAGGTCCAAGACTGGATGGCAGGCTGGCCTCGTAGCAACGCTGCTATTCGGAGTCCTGTTCATCGCAACCTAAATTAAATGCTGTAGGAGACAAACCGAACAAATATGGCCCCTGCCTCTGTTAGATTAACTAGTGGCCGACAGAATGGCTTACTAGTGTGGAAATTCGTCAGAAGCCAGGAGGGGTGGACTGTTGGCAGAGAGAGTACTCCACAGTGAGGTCTCACGGTGTCGCACGTCTTGCCGGCTGTGCCAGGAGTGCATGGCCCAGACAGCTGTTCACGGGCTACTTCCCAGGACTGCGTTTGCAGCAAGCACCTTGAGGGATGAGGAAATAGCTCCCTTTGGACAAAGAGCGTGCTTGCCTACTGCCTGCTATGAGGTGGCAGGTCCCCAAGCATAGTAGTGACCTACTCTTGTAATGCAACCCACTGCATGCACAGGGCCCATTTGGACCTTTCGCTTTGCCCCCATGGGGCAAGGGAAACCAACACGGATGCTGATGCTTATGCTCCTTGCTGTGAGTAATAAAGCCTTTTGTCTCTAACTTGGGAGTCTCAAGGCTTCTGCCAGGTCTACGGCCATGCCACCCTGAATGTGTCTGATCTCGGAAGCTAAGCAGGGTCAGCCCTGGTTAGTACTTGGATGGGATTCCACCTAGGAATAACAGGTGCTGTAAGCGTTAAAGAAAAAAAAAAAAAGGCTTTTGCCAGCTTTTTGGAAACAGTAACAGGCTAAATTATTAGCTGGTATGCAGTAAAATCAAACCCTAGACACTACAGTCAGCTGGGTAGAGGCCGAGCTTGGGTTTCCCTAGTCGGGCCGTTGCCCCCTTGGCACCTCCCAAAACACAGTCCTTCAAGACTTCCTGATTGTTCGTACTCCATCCAGAATGTCCGAGGCCAGCGCAGCTCTTTCGTCTGTGGGAAAGGAAACCGAGTCCCTGCGTACCACGTGCTCAAGGTCATCCACCTCCTGGGATGTGGTTAAGTTCAAAGGAAACAGTCTCTAACAGAGATTATGGTGTTTATGAGACCAGGGCACTTCGTTCATGTAAACTTTGGGAAAGAGGCTAAGCCAGGCCTTGAAGCAGTTGCTTTTCCATGAGCTATGTCAGTCCTCAGACGGAGGAGTGCAGGGCCCTTGTGAAGGACTGTCTCTCCCTACACCATCTTGCCTTCCCTGGCCACTAAAACTGGCATCCAGAAATCTCTTCCTAAATTACAGTGATTAAGTAAAAACGTCAGGGTTGGAGCGACCCTCTGAAGAATGTGTGCTGATAAAAAGTTAGAGCAAGAGTAAGCTGGTCTAGTTGTGAACGACATCAGTATTGCAGGTCAGCTGGGAACACAGCTCCCTTCTTCCTACAAAGGAGAAGGCATTGCTTATATATACCCTTAGGACCAAGTCCTTTCAGGTAGAGATAATAGTCTGGCCTCCATTTGTAAACCTGGATTAGGCAGAGCAGGGCAGTGAGGGACACTCACTGCCACCAGTAGGGAGTAGTGAGAAGCAGGCTCCATTGTCCACTTCTCCCTTCCTCCTTTCAGTAATAGAAGTCCTCAGGTTTTTGCTGAGTGTGTGACTGCCCAGCCAGGAGCTATATTTCCCAGTCTCTCCTGCAGCTAAATGTGACCACGTATCTAAATCCTGGCCAAAGGGTGGGGTCCTTAAAAGGACGTGGTGTGCCCTTCCCTTCCCAAGGAACCAGTGGTGGGTTCCGTGGGACGACATGTCCAAGGACGACACCCTGGAACAACTACATGGAAGGAGCCCGGGTCCCACACCCACCCGTCTTCTTGGGACTCCCGCCAGCTCAAGTTTCCGTGGGAGAGAAAAGTGAATCTATCTTATTCAACCTCTGTCTTTGGGGTCTCTGCAAAAGCTGCCACATCCTAACTATAATAGAGTGAATAGAGGGGAGTCTGGAGGACCAGGCCGCACTCTCCCCAGACCCATTCGCCCTGCCCACAATTTTAGCACAGTAGCGGAGAGCTACTTCGTCTTGGGTCTGGAAGGTCTCACACTGCTGCTCCACAATCTTCTGGCCCAGTGTCCTTGGGCATAAAATTGTACCTTTTGAAGCTCAACTGCCTCGTGTATAGCACAGGATCCTGTAGCAACCCCAATGAAGAATCATGAGATTGTATTTGTGGATATTAATAAAACCTGACATTCATTGAGCATCTATTTAGCTTGTGCCAGGCAGGCTCTGTGCAAAACCACCTACCTTATGAGGTAAGTTTTCCACCTTTACAGAGGCCCAGAGTGTTGACTTATATCTGTTCACAGAGCAGGAAGGGGTAGAGCAAATACTCAGCCGTAAGCAGAGCGACCTCCGGGACCCAGACTCATAGCCACTATGCTTGTTCCAACCTGCCTCGCTCAGGGCCTGGCATTAGGAAACCACTCATGCATTAAACGATAGTGAGCACTAACTCTGAGTCACATTGTTCTGGGTGCTGAGCAAGGCGGGTGAGGTCCCCCCAGTCGTGGAATTTGGGACCTGCCAGGAAAGAGTCACTTTCTCTCATGTTCTGCACCCGGTTATGGGCAAAACCACAGTCATCATTTCACCTCTTCTCAAAGAACAAAGATCTTCAATTTACAAGACGCCCCTCCCATTCCTCTCCGTTTTCTTTCCCTCCGTTCTCACTGCCACTCGGATCTTGCGGTTCGGCAGACACACAGGTACGAACCTGCCTCAAGGCTTTTGCGCTTGCTATTCCCTCTGCTGAGAATGTTCTTCCTCCACATGCTTGCATGGCTTGTCTTCTCATTTTCAGAACTTTACCCCCCACCAAAAAGACTTCGATGAGGCTTTCCCTGATGACTACCTAAAATCCAAACCCTCCCAACATACCGGTTATTACCTAGTCCCCTTTCTTGCTGTATTTCTCTTCTTTGCTCCTATTACTTTTTTTAACGGCTTTTATTGAGGTATAAGTTGAAACACATGAAACACACTCCTTTCAAATTTACAATTCAGTGATCTTTAAGACTTAACCAAGTGGTGCAACTGTCTCCATAAATCAGTTTAGAATATTTTCTCCATCCCCCCAGGAAGATCTTTCCTGTCCGCTTACAGTTAATCCCGTTCCCACTCAGCTCCCAGCAACCACTCATTTACTTCCTAATTGCCTTCCCTGAACACTTCACAGGAATGCTACCGTACGATAGGCAATCTCTTGTGCCTGGCTTCTTTCACCTAGGATGTTTTTGAGGTTCGCCCACGATGTACCATGTGTCCGTTCATTTTTTGGTTGCTGCTGAATAATATTCCATCGTATAGATATATCACAGTTTGCCTATATAGTCACTAACCAGTTTTCCATTTTTTTTCTTTCCTAACATACTATACATTTTCCCTTGTTTCCCCCACTAGAATATCAATCCCATGAGGCTAGAATCTTGGCTGGAAATTTTGCTCAACCTCCGTGCGCCCAGCACTTGAACTATGCTGGGCAGGTAGTAGGTTCTGAATAAAACACATGCCGCAGGAGTGAGTGAGAATAAAGATAACTTCAGGGTGCTAAACAGGGGCTGTGCTAGCCATCAAGCAGGGGAGAGGGGGTGGACTGACGGGGCTCTGTGGAGCCAGCAGTCAGGGCAGGCTCCTCCTCTATGGACTTTGGAGAAGACACCTGCAAGTTCAGTTATCCCCTGGCCCCACCCACCTGCTCCTGCCTAGATGCCAGCACTGCCTGCCCATGGCTATATGTACGGGCTGCCCAGCTGCTGGTGTCAGGGTGGAGGTAGGCTGGAGAACTCTCAAGGACACTTGGTCTGACAGCAATGGGAGCAGATGGCTCAGGGCCCCAGCTCCTCCTCCAGCCTGACCTGGGCCCAGCCCAGGGTGGGGAAGAAAGACTGGGCTGCCCCTTCTGCTGAGGCCCTCCAGGGAGAGATGGAAGGGCCAGGCACCGCCGGGGTGCGAGCCCCAGTTATAGTCTGTTCATTGCTGCATTTGCTTCATATCATTTTGTTTGGTCTGACAGTTTTCTCATCTGTAAAACAGGGATAGTAGTAACATCTGCTTTTTATTTTCAAAAATATTCAAAAAATATTATTTCCTAAGTACTTACTCTGTGCCAGGCACAGTTCTAGGAAACTAATCCATTTTATTTTTTAATTAATTATTTTTTTTTTTAGGCGAGGCAACCCTTGGTTGACCTCACAGATTGCAAGGACCTTGTCAGCTTATAATTCCTTATTTTTTATGCCTACAGCACCTGGTCTTCCTAGGTGGTCTCCCATTCAAGTACTAATCAGGCCTGACCCTGCTTAGCTTCCAAGATCAGATGGGATCGGGCATGCTTAGGGTGGCGTGGCCATAGACCTATTTGATTTTTACATCCACCTCATATGGTAGCTGTCATTTAAGATGAGAAAACTAAGGCATAGGGAGGCAAAGCGACTTTCCCCACAGCACCCTGCTACTAAGTGCTATGGAGTAGCTTCAGAATCAGCAAGCTCATGCCAAGTTCACGCTCTTCACCCCTTCAGACTGCTTCTTGTCAAGTCACAGAGGGGTTGTTAAAGTGAGTAAATGTGGAGCCCTTGGAACCACGCCTGGCATGCAATTAGTACACAGGGAGTGACAGTGTTCTCATGGCACACAGGTCACAGGCAGCTGCCTCCCTCTCATTTCTTCAAAAGCAGGCATCTGACTCTTTTTGGAGAAGCTGATGACAGCTCTGGTCCCCTCCCTAGAAATCTGCAGCTGCCCACCCCAAACCCCAACCCCATCCACACAGTCCCCGCTCACTTGCCAAGGCTGGGAGGGGAGTGTCTTTTTTTTTTATGCTGCTAACTGTCCACCCTCCCCATACCCTAGAGAGGAAGTTGGGTGAAGCTGGGGAGGGGCTGTGAGTCAGGGCTAAGGACTCTGACCGAAGGTCAGGTGGGACTCCTCAGCGTTCCTTGGGCCAGCAGGTCCCGCCTCCTCCCTCAGCCCTCTGGACACACCTTCTCTGGCCACTATAAAGTTTGACCCCGGGGCAGGTGCAATCTTGCGTGTGGAGAACTTGAGGCGCATTTCCTGTACCAATCCACCCGACTTGCTCTGCAGCCATGGAGTCCACCTCCAAGAAGGCCAAGAAGACAGGCCAGGTGAGTGACCCCAAGCCCAGCCAGCCCTGCCCCCAAAGTTCAGGGTCCGTCAGAGGCAGGGGCAGCTAGCCTGGGGGTAAATCACCTCGAGATTAAGCACATCCCGAGGTGGGTGGA
>NW_011888984.1:1735943-1750913 GCF_000151845.1 Pteropus vampyrus | reverse complement strand
GCCCAGGGCTGGGACTGGTAGGGGGGAAGGTAGAGGTACTCACCCGACATACTTGTAGCCCAAGAAGGCCACCAGGTCGATAGTGGTGAGGTCGGTGTTGACAGTGACCAGGTAGAGGCTGAGCAGGATGGCTAGTACCTCCAGTGTCAGCCAGGCCAATGCCGAGCTGGCCTGTAACCCTAGGAGGTCTGGGGAGAACCTGCCGGCACCCAAGCTCTGTCACTCGGTTGGCCGGCTCAGACCCTCCCTGAGCTTCCACCTGAGGACAGCCTGTGTCGGGTGGGGCTGGAGACCCAGCAGTAACCAACACAGACCTGGGCCCTGTCCTCGTGGGAGTCCCATTCCAGGAAAGGCAGACCTGTCCTCAGTGACAGCCTAGAGAGGTCAAGGCTGGCATGGGGGAAGTGCAGGGCAGGGGAGGTGCCTGACCCAGCCAGGAAGGGATGTCAGATAGGGCTTCCCAGAGGAGGGGACACCTGCACTGAGGCCGGAAGGAGTAAGGAGTTGGCTGGGAATGAAGGACCTTGGTCTCTGCCATATGTCCAGTGCCTCGACAGTTAATTTATTCAAACGACAACTGTTTTCAGTGCCGCGAAGGAAATGAACAGGGGCTTATGAGTAAGAGGTGGGGGCTTGACCCAGCTTGCGGGGTGGGAAGGCTTCCCCAAGGAAGTGACATCCGAGTAGATATCTTGGGTGAGCAGCTGCTCGGCAGGTAACAATGTAAGGGAGGAACAGACTCCTGAGCAAGGAGAACTGGATACGCGAAGGCCCTGGGGTGGCAGCGCCTGGCCCTCTGGAGGATGGAAAGAGAACCGGGCTAAGGAGCTGGGCTTGGTCTGGGAACAGGGGAGCTACAGACAGCTTCTGAGCAGCGTGAGACATAGTCCTTCCTGGCTACTGCCTCTCAGACAAGACCTTCCTGGCTACTGCTGGAGCTGGGGTGCAGGAGGCGTGTGGGCAGCTGGTTAGGACAGGGCGAGGATGAGGCTGGACCTGGTGGTGGAGGCCAAGGGGAAAGGTGGATTTAGAAAGGAACCCAGCATGGGGTGTGGCGATGGGTTGAATGTGGGTAGGAAAGAGGGAAGAGGCTAGGGTGAGCGTGACACTGAGGGCTCTGTCTTGGGCCACATGGGAGCATGGTGGAGCTTTGAAGAGAGAGTGGGGACAAGAGAGTCTCCCGCCTGCCCCTCAACCCCCCAAGCCCCACAGCTCACGCCACTCTGCCCGCTCCACGCCTCTTACCTATCCTGGGTCCCCAGCGCCAGGCCAGCCACCAAGACGTAGGTGATAAAAGCCATAGCTGTGGGAGGCAGACACACCGACACTGGTCAGAGGGGAGACCACTCTCGCCTCCGAGACCTAAACCTCTGCCGTAGGCATGCCCACCCCGAGGGAGGAGGGTGCAGGTGGAGGCAGGTGGGGTTAAACCTGGAATGTAGAGGTCAGGAGCGTTGACGTCAAAGCGGGGGGCCACTGGCGTGTCCTGCTGATACTGCACCTCCCAGTCCTGTGGGGATAGTGGGGGGAGCAGGCAGGACCCCCAGAGCTGAAATCTTCCCACCCTAGAGACTCTCACTTGGGGTGAGTCAGCCCCCCTGCCCCTCAAGCCTGCCCCAGCCTGACTCACCCCCCACCGTGCCCGGAGGCTGTCTCCCGCCTCAGACCACAGTCACCCCAGCGGGGCGGTGCTGACCTGGTGCAGGTAGGGGAAGAAGAGCAGGCCCAGCTTTTTGCCCACGTACAGGGTGTCCACGGCAAAGTAATACTTGAGCTTGGTGATGGGGATGAAGCGGTCGATCTGGGAGGCAGAGCTCTACCTGAAGCCCTGGCCCGATGGCCCTGGCCTCCCCGCACGCCCACCAGCCCAGCCCACTCACGTTCTTATCCACCAGCTCCTTGCCCTGCGCGGCCAGGCTGCTCCCGTAGGCCATGGCCATGTTGGACACAGGATCATCCAGGAAGGCTGCCTGGGACGAGGGGGAGGGTGCAGGATAGCCAAGGCTGCTGGGTCCTCGCTGGGCCCCATAGCCCCGGCTCTGGGCCGAACTCGTGTCATCAAAAAGTTGGTGAGGGTCAGCCATGCCTGGCTGGGACACAGGGATCCTCCGCTTCGAGGCTGCAGGGAGAGAGGGGTGGGCGCCTCACTCATTCTGCACGTGCGTTCCCTCCGGCTCTGCCACAGTGGGGCACTGGTTTTGATGTCAGATGGGCTGACCAGTCAAGTGTAGTCAGGCTCTGCCTGTCATCCATCCATCCAAATAACGATGATGATGATGTGGATAGCTGCTATGTACCGGGGCCCACTGTGCACAGAATCCTGTACTAAGCCTTTTACAAACAAGGTCTTTGTCCGTATCCCCTCTCATGCACCCCCTCACTCATTCGGCTCCAGCCACGGGGGCCTCAACACCCACTGAACATACCAGGCACGTTCCCAGCTCATGGCAGCTGCACTGGTTTTTCCTCTACCCCAATGCTCCTCCCCCAGATGTCCTCACGTCTCCCTGCCTTCCTTGGAGTCAGCTCAGCGGGCCTTCCCCCATCATCCTGTCTCCAACTGCGCCTCCCTTGGTGGCACTCGCCATCCCCCTTCCCTACTTCATTTATAGCCACAGAACTCAGCACCAGCTGAGATACTAGCTGTTTTCTTTCTTTTGTTTACTGTCTGTTTACCCAGACAGTAACAAAAATGTCAGCCCCCCAAGGTGGAGATCTTTGTCTTATCCCGTAAGTAGCACTTGACAGAAACCTGATGAACGAATCAATGGCCATCTCTATTTAAGGAGGTGGAAACCGAGGCCCGGACTTGGGCCTAAATGACTTGGGCAAAGGGCCAAACTGAGTGAGCAAAGAGCAGGAACCCAGCCCAGATCCCCCGATAAATATTACAATAATCCAACCCCAGCTGGGTACTAACCACCAGACCATGTTCTAAACACTACAGATTAACTCGATCTTCACAAAAACCCATTTGTGTCGATGCTATTAGCATCCTCGTTTTACAGATGGGGAAAGCAAACCCCAAAGAGGTTCAGGTCCTTGCCCAAAGTCATACAGATAGTATGAGGCAGAGCCAGGGTTCAAGTTTTTAAAGGTCCCTCTAGCTTCATGTGGGGAACAGCCTGGGGAGTGGGGATGGAGAGAGGAGAGACAGGAAGAAGCTGCTGGTGATCCAGGTAGGAGACCAGGATGGAGGGTGCGGGTGGTGGGGATGGGATGCTCCCGGATAGATTTTGGAGGCAGGAGAGCCAGGACAACCGGAGGTGTGCTTAGTTGGGGTGGGGTCAGGAAGAGGGAGGACATGGGGATACGAGAGACCTGAACTCAGCAGTCAGGCTCCAGCTCCTCACCAATAAGTGATGCCACTGCAGCCAATGCCTACTGAGCCCCCTCCTATGTGTCAGGCGCCATTGTGGGCACAGGGAACAGGGCGGTAGGATTACACCGGGATGGAACCGTCTGTGTCGTGACTTTCTCTATGCCTCAGTTCTCTCCTCTGGAGAATGGGATTAACAGTCCAAGACAAAGTGACGCTCATAAACTGCTCAGCCCCTTGCCTGGCACATAAAAAGCAGTCAATCCCTGGCACCCATTATCAATTACTAGCCCCTCCGCTTTTCTTTTCAATTATTGGTAGCCTGAAAGCTGACTCGTGTGTCCTCAAGTAGGCAGCACTGGCCCAGGCCCACTTGTCCCCAAGCCCCACTTCTCTTTTCCCTCTCCCACCTGTGGCCTGAAAGGCTGCTTACTGAAAGCTTTGGTGCAAGCCCTTCCTCCCTCGCTGTCACCCTCTCAGCCCTCGGCATTTGGTGGTCTGGCCCATGGGCTTCCTAAAGGATCTCCGCACTACTAGGCTGAGGCCATTATTTCACTGTCATCCGACTCAAGTCCTTGCAGCACTGGATGTAGTACCCAAATGCCAACCTCCACCTCTTGGCTTCTGAGACACTGTACTTGCCTCTTTCTCCTTCCTGTCTGAGCCCCACAAACACTTAGGCTCTGCTGTAGGCCTGGTGGATACAACAATGATCAAAAAGACAAAACTCCCGCCTTCACGGAGCTAGTTTCCTGACTGGTCTCTTTCAATCGGTGACTTATTTCCAGCTCCCTGAAATATGTGACCCAGTTTTCCACCTTGTCCTGTCTTCTGCTTCTCACCCACACCGACGGCTTTCACAGCCACCGTGTGTCTTGGGCTCTGGGCTCTGTCTCTAGCTACCACTTCTCTCTGGCTCCAGACCCAGGTTGACCACTTCCTGGCAATGCCCTCCAGCCGTGCCTGCGCCCTTACTTACCTCTGTCTCCGAACCCCTCACTGCCCTGCTGTCTGGCATCCAGCCAACCAATCGCTCCTTCTCTCCCACTGTCTCAGTGTTATCCTCCCCTCTCACCTGACTCAAAAGACCTCCTCCTCGGTCCCCCTTTTCATCCTTAGCTGCATCAACCTTCTCTCCATTGAGCAGCCGGACTGATCTTTTTAAATGCCAAAGACAACATCTCCTGTCATCTGCTTAAGATCAGGGCCATTGTACTGAGAATAAAATCCAAATGCCCACAAGGCCCTGCAGGACCCAGCCCTGCCAACCACCCTCATTTGCTACCTCTCCTGGGGCTCGCTGCACCCCGGCACAGTGGTTTCTTCTTAGGCCTTGACCCTGCCAAGCTTCTAGCCCCAATAGGCTTTGAATGACTAGGCCATCACCTTGGAACTCCTTCCCACGGTTAACACCTGCCGATGTAGCACTCAGGCCTTCGCTCACGTGTTTTCTTCTCAGAGAGACCTTCCTCACTCCTCAATATAAAGCACTAGCCCCACCTTATTCTTTCTCATTATGTACAGTGGTTCTTTTTTCCCTCTGAGTACTTATCACAATTGCTAGATATATATTCATTTGTCTACTTGTTTACTTGGCACAGGCCTCCAGTGCTTTTCCCTCTCACCACAAATCCCTTCTCTGGGTTAACTCCTCTTCCCAGAAGCTTCACTGACACGCTGAGGCTGGGTCACGTGCCTAATGTGGGCTACCACAACACCTCCATCCCAGCTATAACCATTCTGTGCTTTTCTCATCATAGCTCCATCACTCTAGCCTGTCGCTGTATTCTGCTCTGTACTGGTAGCTCCATGAGGGCAGGAACCAGGGCTGTCTAGGCACTGCTGTATCCCCAGCATCGGCCACCTCCCCCCTCAACAGAGAGGCCTCCGCAACCCCTAGTCACATCCTGGATAATTCTCTTTACAGCTCTAATCACTCCCAAATTTTCTTGTTGACTTGTTTGCTTCTGAGTCTAGAATCTGTCTTCCCACTAAACTCTGAGCTGTAAATTAACAATGGCTAGATTATGCTGGTTACCACCAGGTACCCACATTCCAGCATAGGGCTAAAAACAAGGGAGCTGAGGCAAGATATGTTGAATGAACAAATGAGATGCATGCACACTCACTAGGATGAAGAGGGATTCAACAATACGAATTCACAAAGAGAAGAAAAAGAGGTTAACAGTACAATAAATAGAAGTTCAAATTTTAAATGAGGGTAACCACGGCCCTCTGAGCTCACGAAGGGCTACGAACACTGTCCTAAGGAACGTGGGCGACAGCCCAAGACCACGGAAGAGTAGGGGCAGGCTGATCGCTAACTGCAAATGAATGAAAGTCGCGCTTTTCTGCCCATTATACAATATCCTGCTCGAAGTTGTTTACTTCCAAAATAATTTCCTCAAGATAAGAAGAATCGACCCCAACGCGCCCCTACCCGGACCTGGCATCTCTGCGCGTTGCACACTTCGAAGCTCCAGATCCCTGACTTCGTGACCTCCGACCTGCAGTGACCTCTCCAACCGCCACGGTGGCCGCCCCCCGCCCGCCCTATCTCCTTGGCAGGCCACGTACGCCACTTACGCTGCCGGGGCGTCCCCGCCGCCGCCAGGCTTGCTGGGTGCATCCTCGGCCACCGCCGCGGCCACCGCCCCGGGCACGGTTCGAAATGTGCCCGCCCGGCTCCCGTAGCCACGCCCTACCGGCGACGCGACAGCCAATGGGCGTTACGATCACTCGGAGGCCACGCCCCCTCGCGAGGCTTCCGGTAGATTGGCGGAGGGTGAGAGGCGGGGACTGGAGGTCCGTGACGTAAGGCGAGAGTCAAGGCTGGAGGCGGAGCCGGGGACAATCCTAGTAGGCGGAGTTGTGCACGTTGGGAAATGTAGTTTTCTATGGACAGGTGTCAAGCGAAGAGGCCGATGGGAAATGGAGTTTTCTATGGACAGACGCTCAGTTTGGGTCACGGAGAGCACGCGACAGCTCGGGAAGGGTGTGGAGCGGGAGAGGAGCGATCCAATTGTGTTCCTTAGGGGCTAAACAGACTCTAGACCCTATAGAGTTTTGGAAGACTTTAGGTAGTAAACATTTAGAGTGAGAAAAGGATACCCAGCAAGTTAGGTGGTAAGAACCAAGGTGTCTTTCCTCGAAGTTATCTTTAGAAATTTTCCCAGAAATTCATAAAAATGCTTTGCGTTGTGACCTGGCTTCCTCGGTCAGCCAAAAACTCTCGGCAACCCCCAGCAACTCAGCACACACAGGCACAACTGCAGGTGAGGAGCCCTGAGAATTAAGCTCCCTTAGTCTCTCCTTTCTTTGTCCCCCAGGCTCCCCCTTTATCTCAAGCGGTCTTCCCCCTCTCTCCCCATCCGTCTCCCCTTCTCTGTCCCTCGGTTTCTTCCACTTATCTTAGGCAAAGATAATGGTAGAAATGTCTGCCGGGCAGTGATAGCACTCCGGAAGGATGTCAGCAAGTGACCCTGTCACTGCGGCTTTCCCTTTCCTCCTCTGAGATATGGTCTTTTCTGGAGACCTTGAGAACTGTTTTGGTTTCTCAGGAGTTCTGGTTCAGTCCCTAGATTTGTGTGTGGGGCGTGTGTGTGTGTATGAGGGGGTGCCCCCATTCCTCTTATGCACCTCTGGTTTAGCATCCGTCCCTTGGGTGCCACCACCTTTTTATCATTCTCAGCTTCTCTTCTCCTAAATTCTTCTGTGAATATCTTTTATTAGTAAAGCAAGTAAGTATTTGGGCTTCCTGCTGGCCTCATGTTCACATGAGTCACTTTTTACTAGTTGTATGACTACTTTATTTTTAAGCCTAAAATTTCTCATCTGTTTAATGGGAACAATAGAGGAGGGGTTGAGAATTCAATACAAGCCCCTGTGTCCACAGGGACTGACATATTGAAGCCTTTGCTCACTGGCCGTTACTGTTACTCTTTTATTGTCTCTTCCTGTGAGTTGTTGGCTCTAAGTTGGGCTCTTCCCCAAGAGCTGCCACAGTTTTATAAATAGAGCCCAAGCCCCACTCCTCTGCCAGTCAGATGTGGTTGGGATTCTGGGCTGCCCTCCAGATGGCCATCAGGGAGTGTGCTGGTTTCCTTCTGGAGGAGGATGTGGAGAAATGTCCAGGGGAACAGGGAAGGAAAAATTCCTCCTCCAGTGAAGGCGTATATCTGTGGTTCTGCCATGGAAAGAGACTGTGTCTCACTCCTGTTCATCCTTTATGTCTCGGCTTAGGTATCTCCTGTTGGAAGCTCTCTTGACCTCCCTAAGCTGTGGCAATTGCCTCTTCTGGGCTCCTCTGGGCTCCACAGTCCTCTAGGCATCCCCCATCCCAGCCCTGGTCACTCTGGTTGTGCTTCTGTCATCATGACCCCTACCCTCTGGTCTGTCACTCTTTCGAAGTGCTGGGAGCCCCCCGAAGGCAGGTCCCAGAACTGTCCAGGTCACTGTTGTGTCCCTAGCATCACCTAGCAAAGAGCGGGGCACAAAGTGGGCCCTGAGCAGATTTAGTGAATTGCTAAAGATCCCTACTCTGTCCGCGAAGGCACAGGGGACACTTGCCGCCATGGTATCTCTCGTGAATTAGGCATCCCCTCCGGATGGATGCAGGCCCTCTCCAGAGCGCACGACTTGGCGAATGGAGCGAGGACTGGATGTCAGCCTGTCCCCTTGTCCCCTCGGGCACGCGCACAATCTTTGCAGGCGTGAGTTATGGCCCCGGGGATCTGGAGCGCGACTCCTTGGTCCACGAGCATAAAAGAGAGTTCAGATTCTCTGACCTAAGGAGTCGCGACGCCTGGGAGGCAGAGAAGGAAGGGATGGAAGGAAGGGGCGAATGCCACTACCCTTTCCATCCCGTCGGTCTCCTGGGTCCCGGAGCGCTGGGCTCCACCCTCTCGGTTCTAGCACCTGGCGGTGGGGCGCACCTCAGTTTCCCGTAGGCGGGCGCTCCTCCACCTTCGCCCCTCCCCTTTTTCTTCTGGTTCCTCTTTGGGGCGCTGGTGGCCGCTCCTCGAGCACTCCCGGAACTGAAGCAGGGAGCCGGGCCGTCGGGAGGCGGGAGCCACGTCAGCGGGGCTGCGGGACTTCGCGTGGAGCCGGCAGGGAGCTGGCAGGAGGGCGACATGCGGCGGGGTGCGCTCCTGGCGGGCGCCCTGGCTGCCTACGCCGCGTACCTGGGTCTGGGTGCTCTGCTGGTGGCGCGGCTGGAGGGGCCGCACGAAGCTCGTCTCCGCGCTGAGCTGGAGATGCTACGCGAGCAGCTACTGCGGCGGAGCCCCTGTGTGGCCGCCCCCGCCCTGGACGCCTTCGTGGAGCGGGTGCTGGCGGCCGGTCGGCTGGGGCGCGCCGTGCTCGCCAACGCTTCGGGGTCCGCCAACGCCTCGGACCCCGCCTGGGACTTTGCCTCGGCTCTCTTCTTTGCCAGCACGCTGGTCACCACCGTGGGTATGTGAGCGCCGCCCTGACCCCCTAGCCAGCGAGGACCCCCCACTTCACCCCCCCCACTCTGGGACACCCAAGACACCTCACGCGACACCTCTATCTCAGCAGATAAATCCCAATCCTCTCTGGGCCTAGGATCCCCTCAAAACTCCTCAGCGAGGATCCGGGACCCATACTCGTGGGATCTGCTCCCCTTGGGAAGTTCCGATCCAAGCCTCTCCTCCCAGCAGGACATCTCCTAGTTCCCACTAGGTGGAGGGCGGCTCTCAGAGTACCTTCCAGGCAGCATCTGGGACCCCATTCCTCTGCCTTAACCTCTTTGGACATCCTGGTCCGTCCAGTCCCCTCTAGGCCTAGGACTATCCTCAGAGACCTCCAGCGAAGACCATGGACCCTCGCCCAGAGACCCTCACTCCCTCTGGACCCAGACCTCAGCCACCAAGGACCTCTGCCCTTCTCTCTGGGCTCAGACTGTCATCCACTCCAACATTGTCTCCTGACTCTCCAGATATGTCTTTCTCAGTCACCCCATGGGAAGCCCTACCCCAATCTCCTCCTGATTCTGAATCTCCAGACCTTCTCAGGGTGCCATCACTAAAGACCTTATGGCCAGTAGACATTCCTCAGCCAGGCCCCGGGCCCTGGGGCTGAGATGTCTGTACCTAGACCCCACCCCTGCAAGGGCCCATGACCTCTTCCAGATGGAGGACCACTCCATCCTCATACTCCCCAGCAGGAAGCCCTGACTCCAGACACAGGATCCCTGTCCACATACCCTACTCCATCTTGACATCTCCCCTGTTTGGGAAGCCCTTGATGCAAGGTTCTCCTCCTAATAGAGGTACCCCGGTTCCCTCTGAACCTGGAACTTCCAATTCAGCAGCTCCTACCTGTGGATGTGTGAGAGGCACCCACTGTGGAGGGAGCTGGAGCGCCCTCTGGAAAGGACCACTGACTTTCCAGCCAGAAGCTCTCCAGCCAGGACTCCCTCCCCTCCAGTCCCCACACTGGCCCCAGCAAAAATGCTTACCACTTTCCAAACCAGGGACTCCTCATGGGGGCCTCTCTGAACCTGAGAACTCCTAGCTGAGATGCTCCTCACTCTCTGAATCCTGACACCGCTCAGCAAGAGTCCCAGAGCCACATGGACCTCTATCAGGGACCCCAGCACCCTCTACACGCATCGTGTGGAAAGTACAACCCCCTTCGCCCTCCCCTGCCCCCAACACACAATGCCAGCCCAGGGACTCTGCTCTCTGCACCTGCTACTCCTGCCCTGAGACACCTTGCCCACCCTGGATTTCTCAAGAAAGGAGATTTCCTGGGGACCTGGAACCCCTCCTATCTCCAGACCCATAACTGGGATCTTCGTCTCCACCCCAACACTGCCAGGCCTGCTTTGGACCTGAAATTCTACCTTTCGCCAAGGATGCTCCGGGGCCCTCTGCATCCCAGAACCTTCCCCAGGATCCACTGACGACCATCACCTCTTTCCACCCTTGACACTCTCAGCCAGGACTTGAGACACCCACCCCTTCCCATCATCCCCTTAGCACTGACTACCCCGATCACATCCCCTTAGGACTCCCTGGGCTCAGAACCCGCTTCTGCTTGAGGATTCCCTTCTCAATCCCATTTATGAGCCAGAAAATGTCCCCGCTGGTGCCTGTCCCCTCTTCCTCTGGGCCCCGGACCCCAGCCCCAAACCAGGATCTGTTTCAAAATAGGACGCTGGCCTCTGATTTGAAATTACTGGCTCCGCAGATCCCCTTCTCTGAACGCGCCCCCCTCAGCCCACCCCGCCCCCACCCCGGTCAGGTGGGACCAGCCCTAACTGGGAAATCTTTCTCTACCTCAGCAGCCAGCAGACCTGGGAAATCCCTGTTGTCAGGCCCTTCCGCACTCCCTCTCCCAAACTTCCTCTTCCTCTCCTTGCTCAGGATTTGGACTGGGGGGAGGAGGGAGCTGGGGACCTGGAACCCCTCCTATCTCCAGATCCACAGCTGGGACCTCCAGACCCAGCTCCCTAGCCCAGGTCTAGCCCAGACTCCTAATTCCCCCTCCCCGCTGGCAGGAGCAGGTGGCCTTTGCTTTTGGAGGCCTATTGTGTGGACCAATAAACTAAGGCCACAGGCAGCAAGGCTGCCACAGACTGTTTGTGTGCTGGCTAGGCCTGCCTGACCTGCTTCCTAGCTTCCCTGGGTCACATGAGTGTCTCTGTCAGCCTCCTCCCAGATCCTGGCTTCTGAGAAGTTGTTCCAGGAGGAACAAGTAAAGAAGCCAAACTCGAGGCAGGCACTGCCTGGGTTCAGATCCCTGCTCAGCCAAGACTTAGCTCTAGGCCTCAGCGTCCTCCCTCATCTACGAAAGGGGGATAACACTTCCCACTTCTCAATAGTAGTAATACCTGGTAGAGGACTCGTCGTACATGAGCTTTAACTTAATCAGCACAACAGTCTTGTGAGGTAGATTCCATTAGTGGCCCTGTATTTTTTAGCAATAGAAACGGAGGCCCAGATTGGCTAGATAACTTGTCCAAGGCCACACAACTATGAAGGTGTAAAGTAGAGATTTGAACCAAGACCACCAGGCTTCATAATCCCGTGCTCTGAACCAACACACTGTACTACCTCTTAGGCCCTCTTGAAGAAGAGTGATGTGTGTATATTGTATAAGAAAAATTATTTGGACATTTGTTAAAAATGGCAAGTTTTCGCAATGGGAGAGAGAGACTGAACTCAACTCTGAATATAATAAAGACAGCTGGAGATATACATCCGAGAGTAGAGTGGAGGGGGTCAGTGGGTGGAAAATTACTAAGGGGAGACAGGTCTGGGCATTCTCATTTACTGGCTTAATAGGATTCTTGTGAAAGACAGGCCAAGGCCTGAGGTCTCAAAGATGGAGGATGAGGAATATGATCAGATATCAAGAGTAGGGGGATTTCCCCTAAACTGGCTTAGGTTTCCTACTAAAACTGGGCATAGTCAAGAAGAAGGGCTCAGAGGAGCCTGACTAGAATTTGGTTGGGAGGGAGCCCTTGTCAATGGGAAGAACTGGAGATAATAACTGAGCTTTACCGAGCCTCAGTTTTCATTGTTATCAGTGGGGAAGCCTGGATCCCTGAATTTATCTGAACAATGGAAGACCTCTCTCACAGCGTCCCTGGTCTTGATCCAGGCAGCCGTGCAGTTTAGGCCAGGGGTGTAGGAGTCAGCCTACCGGAACTGGGATTCGGGAGAGAGGAAGTGAGCATGACCGTTATGGTAATTCTTTCCATGCCTTGTTAGGTGCTATGCATTGTCCCAGCCTGATAGGATTACTATTGCATATGAGGAAGGCATTGTTTCTGAGCCCATTTTGTAGGACTCTGAGGGAACTGAGGCTCAGGGAGAAGTCACTTGGCCAAGGTCGTGTAGGGAATGAATGGCAAGGCGCTGATTTGGACTCGGCTCTTTGAAGTAGCAAGTTGAGGCATGCAGCCCCCATTCTATTCTAACTCTACGATTTTTGTTTATAAGGATTTTGTGTCATTTGCAAACCTGTCATTTCAGCCATGCTGCTGGGGTTGCTCCATCAAAATCCTTGTAGTAATGAGGGTTGGATCCATAAACAATAAACCTCAAATTACAGTCGCTTAAATATCTTGGAAGTTTATTTCTTGCTCATAGTCAAGACAGTCCAAGACCAGGGTGGTGCTGCATGGTCACAGCACGCGTGTCGCTTCATAACTCCTCTGTGCGTGGTTTCCGTTCCCAAGTTCACTTCATAGTCCAGGGCGGCTGCTCAACTCCAGGCTTCATGTCTATGTTCCAGCCACCAGGAGAGGGGAGGCAAGAAGAGACACAGGCATCTTCCTTTCTTTAAATGTCTTTTGGGACATTTCATGGAGGTTGCTTGCTTCTTTCATGTATACCTCATTAGCCAGAAATTATTGCAGAGTCATACCTAGCTGCAAGGGAGGAGGGAATATCTTTATTCCAGGTGACCGTGTGTCCCACAAAAACCAGAGCGTTCTTTATTTTCCTCTGATTTTTTTTATTGTGGTAAAATATACATAAATTTTACCATCTTAACCATGTTTAAGTGTATACTTCAGTGGTATTAGGTACATTTACATTGTTGTGCAACTATCACCATCATCCATCTCCAGAATAATTTTCATCGTGCAAAACCGAAATTATTAAACACTAAGTCCCCATTCACCCCCTCCTCAGCCCCTGGCGCCCACCATTCTACTTTGTGTCTCTATGATTTTGACTATTCTAAGTACCTCATATAAGTGGAATTATATAGTATTTGTCTTTTTGTGACTGGCTTTTTTCATTTAGCATAATGTCCTGAAGATTCATCTGTGTTGTAGCATGTGTCGGAATTTCCTTCCTTCATAAGGCTGATTAATAGTCCATCGTATGCATTTACATTTTGTTTATTCATCCATCGATGGACACTTGGGTTGCTTCCACCTTTTGGCTGTTCTGAGTCATGCTGCCATGAACATGGGTGTACAGGTATCTCTTCAAGCCCCCGCTTTCAATTCTTTTGAGTATATAAAAAACCAGGCAATCTTTTTGTATGGAAGATAGGCACAGTGTGCACGTTTCTACACTTTATTATTGATCACAGGGCTGGATCTGCAGTCTTTTGGGTAAGACATTTTACTGTTAACCTAAACCAGGCCCTTTACTATCCTAGTCATATCTCTGACCTTTTGGTTTGACTCATTTGGGAAATAAAAAGAGATTTTAAATTACCAGAGTGAGCCAGTCTCACCAACACCTGAATTCCCCTTTATTATGTGACTGTTTGCAGAACTCACACCGACACTGACCTTCCTGTGTCCCCACGGCCCTCCAGGAGCCCAGCGGGGCTTGTCACACCTATTTTAGAGTAGAAAAAACTAAGGCTCCAAGCCAGGCTGGAGCCTGCACCCTTCATTTATTATCTCGACTGTTGATTGAGTGCCCACTCTGTGCCAGATACCAGGGCTATAGCAGCGAACGAAACGGACAGAAGCCCCTGCCCTCCTGGAGCTGGCGCCCTATGGGGGAGACAGATAGTAACCAAATGGGTAAAACTGTAGTAAGCTAGAAGGTGTTGAGGACTATGAAAACAAACACACACGCAAAAAGAGTTGAGTAAGAGGGTGCAACAATTTACAATAAGGTGGTTGGGGAAGCCCTCAACTGAACAAAGACCTGAAGGCGGGGAGGAAGGAAGCCCTGCGGATACCTGAGGGGAGAGTCTCATGGGAAAGAACGGCCTGTGCAAGGGCTCTGGGGTGGGATCATGCTTCCCTGCTGCATCGTGTGGGGCCTCAGGGTTCATGATGAGGACTTTGTCCTTTCACTTGGGTGGGATAGAGCCACAGGAGGGCTCTGAGCAGGGAAGGGACCTGACTTAACACAAGTGTTCACAGCATTCCTCTGGCTGTGTGGGCTGGAGGGAGAAGAAAGGCCGGTAGACAGGATGGGAGTTGGGGGTGGAGCGGGGTGAAGTGGGCAGGTTTGGGATCTATTTGAAATTTGAGACAACAGGATTCACTGGCAGATGGAAAGTGGGTGTGAGTGACAAGAGAGTCAAGTATGAGACCAAAGCTCCTGGCCTGAGCAGCCCGGAGGATGGAGGTGCCATCCCTGGAGAGGAGAGAATGGGAGGGGTAGGTTCAAGGGTAAAATTAGGTCTTGGTTTAGGGTGGCCACAGGCCCCCAAGTGTGGGTGCTGAGTGGGCAGGATTTCCCTGTCATGTCCACAGGCTACGGGTACACGACGCCATTGACCGATGCGGGCAAGGCCTTCTCTATTGCCTTTGCGCTCCTGGGCGTGCCAGCCACCATGCTGCTGCTGACCGCCTCAGCCCAGCGCCTGTCGCTGCTGCTGACCCATGCACCCCTGGCCTGGCTGAACATGCGCTGGGGCTGGGACCCCCAACGGGCGGCGCGCTGGCACCTGGTGGTCCTGCTGGGGGTCGTGGTGACCATCTGCTTCCTGGTGCCGGCCGCAGTCTTTGCCCACCTTGAGGAGGCCTGGAGCTTCCTGGACGCCTTCTACTTCTGCTTCATCTCTCTGTCTACCATCGGCCTGGGTGACTACGTGCCTGGGGAGGCCCCGGGCCAGCCCTACCGGGCCCTCTACAAGGTGCTGGTCACAGGTGAGTGGGGTGGTTGGCTGGGGACTGAGGGAAGGACACAGCCTTGTCC
>NW_011888984.1:1731741-1734663 GCF_000151845.1 Pteropus vampyrus | reverse complement strand
AGCACTAACTGCATGTTGTGCACTGTGCTCTGGAGCCAGCTGCTTGGGCTCGATTCCCAACTCAGTGTCCCATGTCCTCGGGAGTCACTTCCCCTCTGTGAATCTCAGGTCCCTCGTCTATAAAATGGCAGTAATAATAGTACCTACTTCACAAGATGACTTCACAGAGCCTGCCATGTTTTTCTGTGACCGGGCCTCATTCTGGGTATTTTACATATGAGGAAGATAATATTGTCACCCCCTTTCCACAGATGAGGAAACTGAGGCACAGGGAAGGAAAGTCCCTTGTCTTGGACACAGAGCTAGGAGGTGACTGATTTTCTGTTTACTCAATAATAGCACTTACTGCCAAAGGCCCATCTACTGAGCTGCTACCTCTGCTGAGCCCTGTGGAGTTACAGAAGGGGCGGGGTGTCTGAGCCAGGCCTTGATAGTAGACAGGTGGGAAGGGCATGGGCTGGGCATTCCAGGCAGAGAGAATCATGCGTGTGAAGGCCTGGAGGTTGGAAAGCATGGCAGACATCAGCTTCTGTGACGAGTGCGGAGTAAATGGGGGAAGGAGGGTGGAGTGGTTGACATGGGCACACCTTAAGTATCTTTAAATAAACATCTTGGAAACTTAGCTTCTGTCTTCAGGACACTGGAGAGTCACGGAAAGGTTTTGAGCAGGATTGGTCATTGGTAGGTGTGTGCCTTGGGAAGATCCACTGGGCTTCTTTGTGGACATAGATTGGAGGAGGAGACTAAGGCCTGGTACCCAGGGGAGGCTGGGACAGGAACGAAGCAGGAAGGGATGGGACTGGGTAGTGCCAAGGGCAGAAAGTGCAGGTGAAGGGACACTCTGGAGGCCAAGTGGACAGGCCGTAGGCCTTACAGACTTGGGAACGACAAGGCCAGGGAAGGGACCAAGGGATGGTCAGCTGCCCTCAAGATGGGAACCTGGGAGAAAGAACAGGTTTAAGGGGTGGTACTGAGGTTAGTTTGGAACATGGTGGGTATGAGGGGCTAAAGACACCCAGGGGAAGGTATCAGAAGAAGGTCACCGGACCCCCTGGGGCTTGGGGTGGTTGAGGCTGGAGACAGATTCAGAAACCAAAGTCATGAGGGTGGGTGTGGCAGCCCTGCATGGAAGGAAGAGAAGACCAGCCTAGAGAAATCGGCCTTAAGGCACTTACATATTTCTATCAGCAAGGAAAGATTTGGGCAGCAAGTAACAAAATCCTCACTGACAATAGGTGGAACAATGAGATAATTGTATATGGCACATCACAGGAGTTGGGGAAAGCTCTGGGCATGATATGATCCACAGCTCTGGGAGGGTCTTGTGGCCCCAGGTTTCCTCTCTCTGCTCTGCCACCCTCAGCTGAAGGCCTGGCTTCCGCATGGGCTCCTCTCATGATCCAAAAGTGGCTATTGCAGGTCCAAGTTTTAATACAGGAAGAGGGGGGCATCTTTTCTCATGTTGTCTGCAAGCAAAGAAACCTTTTCCCAAAGCCTCCCAGCAGACTTCCTCTTCCATCTCATTGGCCAAAATTGGCTGACATGCCCATCCTGAACTAATCACTGGCCAGAGTGATGGAGCCAGCATGCTCAGCTTGGATTCCTCAGGATCCCCATTGTCCCCCAGAACTGAGGCTGGGGGTAAGGTTTCAGTTTTAGAGGCTGGTGAATACTTGAATGAAACTGCCTTCCATAAGAAAGGCATAAGATTGGGAGGATGAGCGGACATTGATTGACTAATCAGCCAGGGCGGTCATGTACAATTATGCAGGCTGAGACCTACATAAGGGATGCCTGGCTGGCAGGGTGGAAACAAACAGAGGCTGAATTTCAAGGCTGGATATACCCAAAGGGGGCTTCTTTTCTCTAAGTAATGGGAAGGACCCATATGATGAGCAGTGACCCTTCAACCAATGTCCTCATACCAGAGAGAAGAGCTTACAGAAGAGACAGAAAAGGAGTTTCAGAGAGGAGCAGGAAAACCAGAAGAGTGGAAAGTATTGGTAAGAGATGAGGGAATTTTAAGGAGGGAGAAGTCAACGTTGTCAAATCATGCTAAACAGGCACAAGAGGTTGTTTTAATAACAGTGATAGAAAACACTTATATCGGACTTACTGTGAGTCAAGTGCTGCGCCAAGATTTGATACACGACAATTTATTTAACCCTATCAGCAGCCCTGTTAGGTACATTCTTTCCACATTTTACAGTTGAGGAAAGGAGGCCCAGAGAGGTTAAATAATTTGCCCACGGTCATACAAGAAGTGCAAACCTGGGATCTGAGCGCGGTTTGGTTGGTCGCCTTGTCCCGTGGGAGCTTAGAAACTCTGCTGTCTAGCTCTCTCTCTGCTGACCAGTCATTGTGGACCTTGCTGCTAAAGTCAGCCACTGGCTGGGGAGGCAGTTGCTTCTCCACTTCTCGAGGGAGGTGCCTGTGTGATCTGGCTTCCACTCCTCACTGCTGCTCTTTCCAAATTCCTCTAGAACAAGAAACCAGGCCCTGGTCACTTTAAGACTTAAAAAAAAAAAAAAGTGCTTGCTAAACATTCAGGAGGTACAAAGGAGTGTACAGTGGAAAGTCAGTCTTTCTCCCACGCTCAGGCTGTGTCTACTGATTTCTCAGGTCTCCTTCCAGGCAAATACCAGCAATATACATGTGTGTATAGAAGTGTGTCATTTATTTTTTCTTTCTCTCTACACAAGTGGTATCTAGTATGGCAAGGTGGTTACCATTACAGACGCTGGAGGCAGAGAGCCCTTGGGTATAAATCTGAACTCTGTCACTCACAAGCCCTGTGGCTTGGGGCAAGTGATTTCGCCTCCCTGTGCATGAGTTTGCCAATCAGTGAACTGGGATGATAACAGCACCTACCTCATGGGCTAATGATTATTCTCATTTCTACACCTTGTTTTTTTATATTAT
>NW_011888984.1:1716876-1730316 GCF_000151845.1 Pteropus vampyrus | reverse complement strand
ACTTTGTTAATAATGTTGTCATTTCTACATTGTTTTTTCTACCAATCCAGTGTAAATTGGAGACCATTCCAGAGATATAAAAAAGTTCTTTTTTTTATATCTGCAGTGCCTCCTCTAGGACACACGTCCCATAAATTATTTTGACATCTTCTTAATGGACATGTAGGTGGTTGACCGTCTTTGGCATAACGGATGCCGCAGCATTCCCCTTGTGCATCAAAGTCTGGCAGAGGCACCTCCCCCTAGTGCACTGTATTCCTGAGTGGGGTTGCCACGAGAATACCCCAATCCCTCTGACTCTGTTCAGGAACCTAAAAGAGCTCAGGTACACAGTTGCTGAGTTTCTTCTCTCGGATGAAGTCACCTCTCCCTGGCCTGTGGGGGTGGGAAGTATAGATGTCCATCAGCTATTCATTTACATAAAGCGCCTATTTGTGTTGGACAGAGTTTGGAACAACAGTAACAGAGAAAGACCTAGACCCTGAAGTCAGGGAGCCTGTGATTCCCTGGTAAATAAAGATCTGTTCCCGGACAGTCATGGCCCAGCATGGTCTGGGCAGGAGTGAGGGCTGGACACAAATCACAAAGACCTGAGGGAAAGGTGAAGGAGTAGGGAAAAGTATTCCAGAGGGTGCCACATTGTGTGCGGTCTGGAGGCGGGAGAGCATGTCTTATCCAGCAATTCAAGTTGCTCTGTGTGATTAGGCTGTGGGCTACACAGGTTTATAGGCAGAAAAGAGATGAGCTGGATAGGAAGGCCAACAGGCATAAGATTATGAAACCAACTTCAAAAACAGCTTCGATATGATACCAACTTCAGAGGTCTCTCTGAGGTCCTGGGGAGCCAAGGAAGGTTTTAGAGCACTGGTTCCCAAGATGTGGTCCCCAGACCATCAGTATCAGCATCATCTGTGAGGGAGACCAAAGTTTACCACCCCAAAATATGCCTTTGGGATCTAATTTTAAGCTTGTTATTTTTAAAAAAAGAAAAGAGTCAGGAAAAACCTTTGACCTTCCCCGCTAACTGCCTAAAGAAATTTAGATGGAGGACCGGCTCCAGGAAGGGAGCTAGCATCACAGGTCACAGTTGTTTAATATGAACTAGGTGTGATACACCGGAACCTAGAATGGCACATTTGCTCAAAGTCCTCTCTGCGTCCCATTGTTAAACATGGCTCTGCAAACATTTATGTACCAAACATTTGCTTTTCCCTCTCCATGTGAATTGTCTTCCTGTCCTTTGAAGTCCCAAACTACAACCCCACCTTCCTCTTTAGCTCCAGAACGGCATGGAACCTCAACCGCCCAATGCCTCTTTGAGTCTTCTAGCTTATGGCACCCCTGCATGTACATCTTAATTACCTTGTGACATTTTCTCCTGTTAATCTGTCTCATATTAATTTGATCATTAGTCTGGCCAGAAGAACTTAGAAAAGTGGGAGGAAAATTTATTTTTCTGCCCCCACACCTGTAAACTTGCTAGAAATACAAATTTTCCAGCCCCACCTCAGAGCTACTGAATCAAAAATTCTGTGGAGCCCCAAACCTGTTCTAACGAGTTCTCCCAGTGAGTCTCATGCATGCTAAAGTTTGAAAACCATGGGTTCAGTGTAAATTCAAGCTGCTGTTCATCAGAAAGTCACATTGAGTCGTTAACTGTTAGGCATCAAGATACGAATGAAAATGGTTAACTTATTGAATACTTGTGCCAGGCACTCTTCACATGTTATCTTATTGACTTTCCACAACAACTCTATGCGATGGCTGCCTTTGTCCGTAGTCAGATTAATTCCCACAAGGAGACCAAACGTTATTATTATTATTTTTTTAGATGTGGAAATTTGGGTATCTAAACGCCTGATTGGGTAGGACACGTTAAGTATCACAAACTTTGTCTCCGGCGCCCTCTGCCGGCCAGCGCGCCCCCCACCCCGATAGCGTAGGTTTTGAGCATCGGCCTCCGTCAAATCCTAGGAGCGAGTTAGCGTGCGTGTTACCGTGGAGACGGACGTGTGAAGGAGGCGTACCTCTGGAAAGGCGGAAGTCGGTGATGGAAGTGCGGGCGGCCATTTTGAGACCGGGCAAGAGGGGCGGGACTGCAGCGGCCAAGTGACGGTTGACCGGTTTTATCTAAGTGACTGGTACCGCGGGGCGGGGAGAAGAGGGAGGTGCCCGGGAGGGAGGTGGGTGGCGTGGGAGGGAAGGGGGGAGGCGAAGATGGGAGAGGCAGGGGAAAGGGGGGAGAGTCGAGGGACCGGGCAGAGGAGGGGAGGGGCGGAGAAAGGGCAGGGCGAGAAGCCGGGAAAGCCTAACAGAAGGTGCGATGAGTAGTGGCGTAGAGCCCGTTGCTGTCCAGGGTATGGAAAGGGGTGGTCAGGAGAGGGTCTTGGACGAAAAAGTATCGCGTATCGGCGGGAAGGTGAAGATCGAGGAGGTGCTGACTTACATGGCAGCGCCTGCAGGGAACGAAGAGAAAGTGCAGGGCGAAGAGAGTTCGCTGGGCGAGGGGAGATCTAAAGGCGAAGAGAGGGTCTCTAAGAAGAAGGGGCGGGGCTCTGGGAGGGGGCAAGGCGAGGAGCAGGCCGGGGATAAACAGCTTGTCAAAGGCCAGGGGAAAAGGAGGGTTGATAAGGGGCGAGTCGAGGAGCAGGGGCGGGACAAACAGCGAAAACAGAGCCGGGAGCAAGCTCTAAGCGAGAAACGGGGGCGGGGACAAGGGAAGAGGCGGAGCGTAGAGGTCCGCGACCCGGACCGGGAGAGAGGCGGGGCTAGGTACAGGACCCGGCATCCGGGCAGGGCCCCAGCAAGGAGAAAGGGGCGGTACGAAGAGAAGTGGGCGTGTAGGGCAAGTGGGGGCGGGGTCAGGTGCAGGTGCAAGTGTAGGTGCGAGATCAGAGAAAGTAGCAGGACTGGGGTAAATAGATGGGACGCAGCCAAAGCGAGATACAGAAACCGAGACCGGGTGAAGAGTAGGGGAGGGACGCAGAGCAGCCTCAGAGGAAAGAACAAGGGTAGGGCAAGGTTAAGGGGCGCGACGAGGAGGCGGAGCAAAACCAGGAGCAGGGGCGTAGCCAGGAGCAACAGTAGGGGCGGGACTTGGAGTAATAGCAGAGGTGGGATCCGGAATAGGAGCAGGTGCAGCGTCCGGAACTGGAGCGAGGTCTGGAGCAGGGGCAGAGCCGGGAGCAGGGGCAGAGCCGGGAGCAAAAGCAGGGGTGGAGCCAGGAGCAGGAGAAGGGGTGGGGCCAGAAGTTCCAGCAGAGGCGAGTCCAGGAGCAGGGGCGGGGCCAAGCGCAGGAGCAAGGCGGGATCTCAGAAGACCGCCCCGGAGCGCAGTCTTGCCAGCGGGTGTTGATCCCCGCATTCTTCAGGTTCGAGCCGCGCTTCGCGCTGCCCCGCAATGTCTCCTGTTGGCCCTGCGTGGCCGAGACTCCGAATCCTGTGGGTGCTGTGGGCACTGCTGGCGGTGTTATTGTCATCGTGGAGGCTGTGGGCTAACGAGGATAACCAGGAGTGCACCTGGCAGGTTGTCCTGAACAAATTCGAGACAGTAGGCAAGAATGACGGGAGCGACCGCTTCTTCGATCAAGAGCCCCTGGAGACAGTGGATAATTTGTTCGGCCTTCTAGTGGACGCGCCCATCGACCCGGATGAGGTGAGGAGACTGGGGTCAAGAGAACGGGAGAGGTCCTGGACTCACACCCCACTGGGCTCTGGACATTTGCCCAAATTCTCCTTGCAGAGTTACTTGGGCTTCCCTTACTACTTGAAGATCAACTACTCCTGCAGGGGAGAGGTGAGTGAGTGTAGTGGGGGATGGGCCCATTCTGTCTGGACCTCGGTTTCCCCATCTCTAACATTTTAGTAGTCGTGGCACCGCCAGACTCTGGGAACCTTAAGGATTCATAAGGATTGCCTGCTATTGCCGGCACATAGTAGATACTCATTAAGCTTTTTTTGCCATTAGAAAATTGAAATATAATTCACATACCATAAAGTAAATCATTTTAACTGTATAATTCAATAGTGTTAGTGTATTCACAAAATTGTGCAACCATTACTACTATCAATTCTAGAACATTTTCATTACCCCCAAAAGAAACCCTGTACCCCCATCCCTCCAGCCCCTAGGGAAAACTAATCTACTTTCTGGCCTTATGAATTTGCTTATTCTGGACATTTCGTATAAATGGAACCTTTTATGTATGTAGCCTTTTATGTAAACATATATGTAGCTTTTTATGTCTGACTTCTTTCACTTAGCATGTTTTCAAGGCTCATCCATGTATCAATATTTCCTTTTAATATTTGAATAATATTCAATTGTATGGATGTGTCATTACATTTTGTTTATCCATGCATTAATTGATGGACATTTGGGTTACTTCACTTTTCCGGCTATTATGAATAATGCTGCTATGAACATTTGTGTATAGGTTTTTGTGTTAACATGTCTTTTCAGTTCTCTTTGGTATATACCTAGGAATGAAACTGATGGTTTATATGTGAACTCTTTCACTTCTGAGGAACTGCCAGTCTGTTTTCTAAAGCAACTGCACCATTTTACATTCCCATCAGCCACGTGTGAGAGTTCCAGTTTCTCTATACCCTAACACTTGTTATTGCCCATCGTTTTTACTATAGCGATCCTAGTGTGTATGAAATGGTATCTCATTGTGGTTTTGATTTGCATTTCTCTCATAACTAATGATGTTGAATATTTTTTCATGTGCTCATTGGCCACTTACCTATCAGATCCTTTGCCCATTTAAAAATTGAGTTGTATTTGTATCGCTGTGTTGTAAAATTTCTTTTTTTTAATTTAAAATTTTCAATTAGAGTTGACATTCAATATTATTTTATATTAGTTTCAGGTGTACAGCATAATGGTTAGACATTTATATAATTTACAAAGTAATCCCCATGATTAGTCTAGTACCCACCTGGCACTATACCTAGTTGTTACAATATTATTGACTATATACCCCCTGCTGTGACCCCCTGTCCTTCACATCCCTGTGACTATTTTGTAACTACCAATTTGTACTTCTTAATCCCGTCACCTTTTTGTAAAATTTCTCAATATATTCTTAATATATGTCTTAATATATAAAAGGACAGGGCTGAGGCATTCCTGATACTGTATAGTCTATAAATTTTTTGTTGCATTCTGTGGGTTGTCTTTTTACTTTCTTCGTGGTGTTCTTTGAAGCACAAAAGTTTTATGTTTATTGAGATATAATTCACATACCATAAAATAGCACCAGTTTTAAATTTGTTGTTGTTGCTTGTGCTTTTGGTCTTGTCTGAGAAAGCTTTGCCTAACCAGAGGTAATGAAAATTCACGCCTATGTTTTCTTCTAAGAGTTTTTTGTTTGTTTGTTTTAGCTCTTACATTTAGGTCTTCAATCCATTTTGAGTTAATTTTTGTATATGGTGTAAAGTAGGTGTCCAACTTTGACATGTGAATATCCAGTTATCCCAGTACCATTTGTTGAAAAGATTGTTCTTTCCTCATTCAATTGTCTTAGCACCACCGTCAACAATCAATGGACCACAAATGTAAGGGTTTATTTCTGGGTATGATTCTACTCCATTGCTTTATATGTCTATTTAGTCTTGATTAGCGTAGCTTTGTAGTAAGTTTTCAAATCAGGAAGTTTGAGTCTTCCAACTTTGTTCTTCTTTTTCAAGATTGTTTTGACTCAAGTAAGCTTTTTTGAAGACAGTAAAATATTATAGTCTAGAAGTGAATTTCCGGAGGCTGCAGACCTGGATTTGAATCTGCCACTGATTAACATTTACTTGGAGGAAATATAGCATGATAGTTAACACTCTGAGCTTGGGAGCCAGGCTGCCTGGGTTCAAATCTCACCTCTGCTGTGTAAGAGCTGAGTGATCTCTGGCAGGTTACTTAACTTCTCTGTACCAGACTTTCCTCATCCTTAACAAGGGTGTGGTAATGATCATGCCCACTTCATAAAATGATTAAATATGTGTGAAGCACTTAGCACAGTGCCTGGTTCATAAAAAGGACTCAGTGAATACTAGCAACAAGTGTCTAGGGTGTGACCTTGGGCATAGACTTTTACTCCAAAAACCTTCTCTCTTTACTTGTAAAAGTATGGTAATAATACTTTATTGTTCGTGTGACATCTACTATGAGTCAGATCCTCTTTTTTTTTTACAGTGTAGGGGGGATACAATGATAAACAACATGGCCAGGTTTTTCCTATGGATTCAGCCCACTAGGGAAGCAGACAACCAGCAAGTAAATGTATAATTTATGAAGAGTAATCAGTGCAAAGAAGAAAACAAAATGAGGTGATATGTTAGAAAAGAAGGTGTTAGCTGGGTGATTGGAGAAGATCTGTCTGAGGAGGCTTAAGATGATGAAGAGGGAAGACCGTGAGGAGAACTGGGTAAAGCATTCTGGGCTGAGGGAACAGCCAGCGCAAAGGCCATGACGTAGGAAAGAGGCCAGTGTGTGTGAGGACCTTGAAGAGGCCCATGTGGCTGGAGCAGAGTGAGTGAGGAGCATAGTGGGAAGGAATAGGTTAGGGAGGTGACGAGGGCCTCGTGAGCCCTAGTGAGGACTGAGCTTTCGCTCTGAGCAAGATGGAGCCATGAGAAGGTTCTGAGCAGAGGAGGGATGTGATCTGACTCAGGTGTTCACAGGCTCCCTCCTGCTGCATGGGGTGGGGGTGGGGTGGGGTGGAGTAGGGAGCTGCATACTGTAGGGGGCAGGGATGGGAGCAGGGAGACCAGGGAGGCCGCTGATGGCTGGTCTAAGTAGGACTCGAGGCTTCACTGGATCAGAGTGGTCGTGGCCACTGTGGCCCTGACAAGGAGGAGGTCCCCGCCTCATCAACATCTGCTGCCCTGGGGTTGGAAACCCAGGGGCCGGGCTGGCTATACTCGGCAGGATTGAAAGGGCCCTGCCTGAAGCCTTCCTCAGGATGAAAGCCTGTGCGAAGCTGGTCAGACCTATTAAATGTCTCACACTGGTCTGGCAGCCCACCCCCCCACCCCTGCCCCTGCCCACAGTAGCCTCAGTGCAGCTTTCTCTTGGGGATCCTTCCAAGCCTTTGCACATGCTGTTCCATACGCTGGCAACACCCTTCTCCGCTCCTCCCATCTCCACTCTAAGCCCTGCCCGTCCTCTCCGCCCAGCCGGGATCCTGCCGTCTCTAGTAGATTGTCCCCAGCTGCCCCCTCACCCTCTTCCCCGGTTCCTTTTTGTCCAACTGCCCCACCCCACACTCACCCACAGGCCCCAACCCCCAAACCTGACTGTCCTCTGAGTGGTGAGGTAGGCAGAGAGTCTCATTTCTGTAGGGAGGATGGGAGCCTCAAGAGAGGTCCTGGGGCTCCCTGAAGTGAGGGAAGAGGCTACTAGCAGTTCTGAGTGCCAGGTTCATTCCACCGTCACAATTTTGCTTCTCCCGTGTCGCCTTTCTCCATGCGTTCCCTACATCTAAATTCTGTCCGAAGACCTTGGCCCTGGACTCACCTCCTTTTGGAAGACTTCCTGACTCTGTCCACAGCCCCTAGCTCCTCTGCCCCTCACCTAGCCTGGCCTGTCCCCAATCCCAGTCCCAAACCTAGACCATGTTTTCTCACCTTCCCATGGTGGAGAGTTTGTTCTCCCCACCAAGTCCAGGAAGACAGGCTATGAAAGGTGGGGTTAAGGCGGGGTGGGGGGACAGAGGCTATCTTAAGGACACACCTGTGAGGCCATCTCGCCCTCAGTCCTCCGAGGCCCTGGTCCGCAAGGGCCACCTGACGGGGCTGAAGCCCATGGTGATGGTCACCTTCCAGTCCCCAGTTAACTTCAATCGTTGGAAGTTAGATCATCTGCAGATCCAGATGGAGGCAGCCCCCTTCCGCAGCAAAAGTGAGCCTAAGGGGCACTTGGAGAGGTCACGAGCCTGGCAGGAGCATGAGGGATTGCTGGGGGCCTCAGAGGAGGTGTGGGGATTGTTGGGAGCCCTCAGTGGGGTCTGTGACCTGGAGGGGAGTGTGGGGAGGTCTCAGCAGGTTCCATGGCTCAGATGGAGCTACACATCTGAGAGGCCCCAGTGGGGTCCATGGCCTTGAGGAGGACACGGGGAGCTGCAGAGAGATCTCAGTGGTCTGCGGCCCTGGAGGGCGTGCTGGGGGCCCCCGCAGCCTCAGTGCCTGCTCTCTACCAGGAGACCAGTGCCGTGCAGAGGAGGTGTGTGTCATGAGCTGGTACACGCCCATGCCTCTCAAGAACGGCAGCGTGGTCATGCGCGTGGATGTCAGCAGCAACAGCCTGGGGCCCTTCATCCCCAATAAAAGGTGCCCTTCCCCACACCTGGGGCGAAGGGTAGACTCTGGGAGGGACTTCCTTATCCCCAGATCCCCAAAGAAGCCAGAAGGAGACCAAAGGGAGGGAACAGAGTGGAGAAGTGGCTGTGAGCTATGGCAGGAGCCCCTGAAACTGGAATGCTCACCTGTGCCTGCTCCATACCTGCTGCCAGGTTTCAGGTGAACATCAATGGCTTTCTGCAGAGACAGCAAAACAACAAACTCCAGTTCACTGTGGGACATGAGGTAAGGGCACCCAGACAGCGGGAACGGGTAAAGACCGGAGGCTGGGGCCCCGATTACTTCCCAAACGAGTGGCGGGCCCCACTTATGGAGAGCTCACTTTCTCCAGGCCCCGCGTGAAGTGCTCTGCTCAACGCACAGTCACGTCATGTCTTCAAACTGACCCTGTGAGGGAAGATGCTCTCACACACCCATTTTAAAGAGGAAAAAACTGAGGCCCTAAAGGGGCGGAGCCATTTGCCCACAGCCTCTCAGCATGTGCATGTGGAACAAAAACTTAGAACTGTGTCTGCCTGACTCCTGTACCCATATTCTTAATCGTGGTGCATTCATGCATTCACTCAGCAAGCACTTACTGAGCACACAGCGTGGCCCCATGGGACCGTAACAGTGAACACACAGACCAAGTCCCTGCCCTCATAGAGTTGACATTCTCATGGGAGAGACAGACACCAAACCAGTAAACATGAAATCAGGTACATTCCATAGTAGCTTAAAAGGTGAAAAGTGCTCTGGAGAGAATTCAGACAGAGCAAAAGGGATGGGTCTGTGCAGAGGGGACTGTAGTGTTTAACGGAATGGTCCAGAAAGGCAGAATTGAGAAGGCTGACATTTCAGTAAAGCCTTGAAGGAGAGGAGGGAATCACATGGATCCTGGGGGAAGAGCATTGTATACAGAGGGAACAGTCCGTGTAGAGGCTCTGAGGTGGGGATGTGCCGGGAAGGTCTGGGAAGCGGTGAGGAGGCCCATGTGGCTGGGAGAGAGAGTGAGGGGGAGAGCGTGGCGGGGATGGTGTCAGAGGGGTGCCAGGGGCAAATCGTGTGGGGCCTCATAGGTCAGAGTGAGGACTTTAGCTTTTTCCCTAAATGAGATGGAGCTGTGGGAGGGAGGGTAGGGGGTTGCTGAGCAGCCCTCCCACCCCTCCCCCGGCAGCTCTTAAATCTGAAGCCTCGGTACTTTGTGAATGTCTCATCGAGGCCACTATGGTACACTGTGGATCAGGCACCTGTGCTCATCCTGGGTGGCATTCCTGATGAGAAGTCCATTCTGCTGACTGACACCAGCTTCGAGGACTTCTTTCTTGTGGAGGTGAGTGGTGCGGGGCAGATGGTGGGCTGGGACTCTTGAAGGATACTGGGCCTCAGCCCCAAAGACATACCATCCTCTGTGAGAGGCAGCATGAATGAAAGGCCTGAGACTCTGCAGCCAAACAGCCTGGATTCAAATGCTGGTTCTGCCACCTCCTAGCTGCGTGACCTTAGGCAAGTCACTTTACCCACCCAGAACTCAGGTTCCCCTTCTGTAAAATGAGAGTAATATTTATATTTACCATGTAGAATCATTATGAGGATGATATAAGTTAGTACCAGATGAACAAAGAATGAGCACTATGTGTGTCAAAGCTGTCATTATTTATAGGTCCACCATTGGAAATTTTGAAATCCAAAAAGCTTTAAAAACAGCGTTTTCACAAATTTAGGGCTAAAATTCATTTGTCACGAAACGCTGACCGGAGCTAATGAAGGCTGCTTACAGTCTTTTTGCATCTCGTTTACTGTCAATGTTTAGATTCTGCCCTGCAGAAATATTAAGGAATTTGGTTACCGGGTGTTGCCCCAGACCCGACTGGTTTACATGCAAATGCTACATTTGTGCATACTACCTTCTAAACCCTGGAAAATTCTGAATTGCTATATACATCTGGCCCCAAGGGTTTCAAATTCACCATTGTGAGCCTATAATATTCCCAGAATGAAGAAGGAAGGTCTGAAGGAATGTTTTTTGGTGTGAATGACAAACATGTTTGAGTTGATACAGCTGTAGGCAGAACTCCAACCCAATTTAGTTTAAGCAGCTGAATGAATTCATAGATTTCAGAGCAGGCTTCATGCGTGACTTGCTTTGGGGCTCAAATGACGATTCCACCTTTCCATTCCACTTCCTCTGAATTAGTCCTGTCTCCTCCTCATCCCAATCCCCAGGCCAGAGAACGAGAGCATCTCTTTCCCAAATAGCTTTTTAAAAATCCTGAAATTTATTTCCTTGGTCTTGCTTGGTTCAGCTTGTGTCCCCAAATAACGCAATATGCCAGCTGGCTTAGTATGGGTCATGATATCCATCCTTATGAGGAGGGCATCTGAGACAAGAGGCAGAGGAAGGACGGTTCCCCCAGGGTGAAATCAGGGTAGCTTTGCCCTGATTTGGGAGGGAAAGGTGCTGGTTGTTAATGGTGTCCAAGATAACAGTTGTGCTCTACAGCAACCCCAAAAGGTTGCCTTAGCTTCTTCCCATCAAGGTCGAAAGCCCCACTTACGATTTCTGAGAACGCCATGTAGATCGATGTTCTCCTGGTTCTCTCTGGCTCTGAATTCCGGCTTCACTGAATTTGTTCAGTTTATGACCTTCTCCCGATCCTGCGTCAGCTTTCTCTGTTCTGGGCCAAGTCTTTCCAGACATTGCTCAGTTTTCTCGCTCCTGACCCCAGCATGTCACAGGGAATATGTGGCTGATGTGGATTCTGCTGAAGAGATTTGGAAGGCAGAGCAGGGGGGTTATGTAACAGGAAGAATTCAATTTGAACTTGAGGCATCTATATTTGTTTTTTGTTTAGCATGGTGAAAAATCATAAAATTCATAAAATTAACCACTTCAAAGTGAACAATTTAGTGCCATTTGGTACATTCATATTATGCAACCACTACCTATATGTGGTTCTAAAAAATTTCCGTCACTCCAAAATAAAAGCCTATTTATTCTCATTCTTTAATCACAAGGATCGCTCCAGTGTTGCTTTCTCCTCTCCTTCCCTTCCTCCTGTTTCTCCTCACTGTTTCTCTTCCACGCTGCCCCTAGGATTCCACGGAAATCCCCCCTCTGCACAGCCCTCCTCAGCTCTGTGTTGGTCAAGTTTAGATGCTGTAGCAGAGAGACCCCTGAAAGGGAGGGACTAGCTTAAAGAGATGCTATCGCTTATTCTCCTAACAGCCCATAAGTGGGAAACCACGTCCCTTCCCTTTTCTCGCTTCACCATCCCCTAGGCCCAGGTGTTGATCTCATCTGTGTGATTGAAGCCAGGTCCTGCCCATGTCCATATTCCAGCCAAAGGGAAGGCGAAGGAGCAGAAGTGGAGAGCAAGCTGTTTTCTCTTAAGCAAGTTTTACTTCCACTCACGTTCCATTAGTGGGGAATTATCCAACAGCAAAGGAGGCTGGGAAATAAAATTTCTTCCTGGGCGACACATGCCCAGCTAAAACTCAGCAAAGAATGTGGGAAAATGAATTTGGGAGCTCAATTAGCCATCTGCCAAAAATGGAAGAGGAAATTTGTTGGTTCACATAATGGAATGATTCAGGACTTTAGGTCCAGCTCGACCCAGGATTTCAGATAATGTCATCAAGACTGAGTTTCTCTCTTTTCCCATCTCTTGGACTTGGTTCTTCTGTATCGACTTTATGCTCAAACAGCTCTGTCCTCCAGAATTGCAGATGCTGTTTCTTCTCAGGCCCCTGTCCATTGAGAAGGATCTTTCCCACTACCCTCTAATCTCTGAATCACAATATTCCTTCCACCTGGTGTGGCTCAGGCTGTTTGCCCATCTTAAGTCAATCACTGTGGCCAGAGAAGCCCAACACGGGACTCTCAAACTTTGCTCCAATAAGAAATCCAGCTGACCTACAGCTTTTCTTTTCCTCATGTATGTGGGAGAAGAAGGAGATGTGGTGATCGTCTTCTAGCTTAACAAAGAACATTGCCACGTATTTCTTCTAGGAAAGAGAGGCATCACTTCAAATATTATCAGTACAATACGTTAAGTATGGCAACTAATCAAAATGACAGACTTGGAGGGTACAAGTTAGTTTCACCGGGCACAGCGAGAACCTCTGTTGTCTGAGTGAATGACCAGAGTTTTTTAGAAATAACATTTTGAAGGACACTCTTGTGATGCTAAGTAGCGTAGGGGAACTAGGACCATTCACGTTCTCCTTAACTTGGTGAAATTTCCCTCAGCAGCAGAGCCTAGGGTTTTGCTTTGGTTTCTACTTTTTATTGGAAAAGTTAGTAGAAATTTTTACTTTTTAGTGGAAAATTTCAATCAGACACAAAAGTAGAGAGCATAGTATAACAAACCCAGCTTTCATAATTATCAACATGTTGCCTTTTGTTGTCCCATCTTCCCCGTTATCCCAGAGTGTGTGTGTGTTTGTTTTTAAATCCCAACCATCATACCATTTCACCTGTAAATTCTTGAAATACTTGAGGAAGTATCTCCAACACATGAGGACTTTTTAAAAAAGAAAACCACAGTGCCCAGCAAATTATAATACCCAGCAAAATTAGCATAACCAGTTAATATCATCTAATCTGTCCATAGTCAACTTTCCTGGTTATCTAAAAATGTCTTTTAAAATTGGTTTGTTTGAATCAGGACCCACACGTTGCGTTTAGTTGTTAGGTCTCTTAATACCCTTCTCACCTGTAAGTCTGCTCCCCATCTTGCCCTCCACCGACCACCCTTTTTCAGGCAGTTTAAGAAACCAGGCCTTTGTTCCTATAGAATTTGGCTGCTTGCTTCCTCATAGAATCGATCCACCTGTTTTTCTGACCCTGTATATTTATTTGTATGCCATAACAAAGTGCCCCAGACTGGGTAGCTTAAAAAACAGAAATTTATATCCTCACAGTTCTGGAGGTTGGAAATTCAAGATCAAGGTATCGGCAGGGTTGGGTTTTGGTGAGACCTCTCTCCTTGGCTTGCAGAAGGTGTGTTCTTGCTGTGTCCTCACATGGCCTTTTCTCTGTGTGCACAAGTGGAAAGAAAGATCTCTGATGTCTCTTCCTCTTATAAGGACACCAGTCCTATA
>NW_011888984.1:1713722-1716236 GCF_000151845.1 Pteropus vampyrus | reverse complement strand
CTGGCCCTGCTTCTCTACAGCTGAGCATTGACAGTTGCTGGGTAGGCTCCTTCTACTGCCCCCAGGCCAGCTTCACCGCCACCATCTACGACACCATCGCCACTGAGAGCACCCTCTTCATTCGGCAGAACCAGCTCGTCTACTATTTTACAGGCACCTATACCACACTCCATGAGAGCAACCATGGCAGCGGTGAGGGGCCTGTGGCCAGGTCACATGCCTGGGGGTCCATGGCACCTTGGGCAAGGGACTGCCTGTTGAAGCCCCTGGGATTTGTCTGAGTGAACCCATCCTCTGTGGCACCTGGGACTGGAATTGCTGTGGTCGAGGAGGCAGGTGTTGGAGGGTCCTTCCAAGGTCCTGAATTATCCTGCTCGCACTGGGGTGGATGGGGGCTTCTCCCACCCTCTCCATGCTGGGGCAAGGCCTTCATCCAGACTTTGCCAGGAACTGTGAACCAGCTGAGGGAAGAGGGAGATGTGAGAGTGAAGGGAGGAAGGAGGGAGGGATAGAGAGAGAGAGAGAGAGAGAGACAGACAGACAGACAGACAAACAGACAGACATGCACACAAACACACTCACTCACACAGACACAGTGTTAGAAGGACAGAGAAAGCCATACTAAGAGAGATGCGTACTAAAGAAAACTTGGAGGCAGAGTCGGGGTGGGAGAGTGGCCTAGGGGTCAGAGAGAAAGACAGAAATAGAGATGGGCTCTTGGAGAGGCAAAGCCATGAAGGAGACTGATCAGAGAAGGAAAAGAAAGACTAGATTTTGCCTTGTCTTTAAAATACCAAAGCTCTTAGTTCTTACAGGTGTTTTTTCCTTATTCAAATGAGAGATAGGGTCACTTGGACTTACAAGGTCATAGAAACTTGTACTGTTCCCTCTGTTTCATTAGTTAATGCATGTTCTCAACAGCTCCATTTTAATCTTTTCTTACACAGGGCACTTTGACAGTAGGAAGAACCAAATTAAGATGGGCTCAAGTCAAAAAAAAAAAAAGGTGGGGGGGTGGTTATTGGCTTAGACAGCTGAAAAACTCAGGAGCATGTTGGTTTCAGGCATAGTTGGATCTAGGGGCTCACTACTGCTGTTAGACAGGCCCCTCCTGTGCTGGCCATGGTGACTGCTCCCTCCACCCGGCAACTGCCGACTTTTATGCCCTCAGAGGCCCCAGGAAAGAGCATCTTTTTGTTAGTGGTTGCAAGTTGGGAATGTCTCTGATTTGCCCTACTTGGTCACATCCCCAGCTCAGAACCAATAGTTCTGGCCAGGAGAATGCAAGGGTGGGTCAGCCCAATCTGAACTTCATGGACAGAGTGTGAGCCAGGAGGATTTTCTCAAGGACAGCTGGGGACCTATGGCAAAAGCCCCTCAGATACCACACTGAATAGCTGCTCTAGTGGGAGAGGACAGATAACAGGCTCACTAAGGCTAGGGAAATGTGGATGGGCGACCCAGGTCCTAGATCCAAATGCCTGGGCCTGAGGTCCCATGCTGCCCTGCAGGAAGCTGGGTTCGTGTGCTGGCCACTGAGTGCATCAAGAAGCTCTGCCCTGTGCATTTCCATAGCAATGGTTCTGAGTACATCATGGCCCTCACCATTGGCAAGAACGAAGGTTATGTCCACTTTGGGACCATCACAGGTAAGGGTAGGGGATGCTGGCAGCCCAAGTGACCACTCCATGTCTTCTTGCTTCCATGAATTCTAACCTCAGGCCCTCACCCCTCAACATATGCCTTAAGGAGGGGTCCCAGGCTAGAGGTTGACCCTGTGAGTAGAGATGGGTTTAGCATTTGTAGGGGGAGTGCCTGGGGTATGTTATGTATCTTTCATTGTGTGTTTGGTTTCAAAGGCTAGAAGCCCAGTTCAAAAATCATTTAAGCATAAAGAATTTGTGGACTTATGTAGATGAAAAGACCAGGTTCTAACTTTAGGCATGGCTGGATCCAGGGGCTCATATAGTATATCATCAGGACTCTATCTATCTTTGGTAAGGCATAGCATAGCAATTATAGTGCAGATCTGGAGAGAGACTGCTCCAACACACCCAATCTGAGTCACCTGTGGCTTTGGACAGGTGACTTAACCTGTCTTTTTGGCCTCATTTCCTCATCTGCAAAGTGGGGCTAATGATAGTGCTAGTACCTGCTGCATTGTGTTGCTATAAAGATTACATAAGTCGCCATATGTAAAGGTCTTAGAACAGTGTTCTGGACCTAGTGAGAGCTAGAAAAGGGTTTATTATTATGAGTCCTGTGATTTAGCTTCATTTTCAGGTAAATACTCCTCTTGTAGGGGTTAAGGTTGGCCCCCCAGGAGCTTGGAGCTCACATCTCCCGACAGTTTGAGTCACCCAAAAAGAATGAGAGCAACCTCTTCCCTGTTAGCTCTAGCATGAATCCCAGGGTGCACTCTGATTGACTAATTCTGGGTCACATGCCTGGACCTTAGCCAATTACTATGACCTGAGATGGACATACTCTGATAGACCAAGTGTGAGTGACTGA
>NW_011888984.1:1702851-1712427 GCF_000151845.1 Pteropus vampyrus | reverse complement strand
GCCCAGGTGACCCCACCTCACTGCTGTGTCCACTGTGCCTCTGCCCTGGTCAGCTCGAGGCCTGGAGTTCCTGATGATCCTAGGGACGGAGTCTTATACCAGCTTCTCGATGGTGCCCAAGGGCATGTCCTACAACCCGTATACCAACCTGCTGTTCATCTGGGGCAACTTCCTCCTTCAGAGGTGCGGGGGGCCCTGGTATATTCTGCCTCCCCAGCGCCATCGGGGGGGAGGCCCTTTCTTAATACACCAAGTTCTCAGTTTTAACTTCACCATGTCCAGGAGTTATGAGGACTGTGATGGGGAAAATACCAGCTGGGCAGTCAGGGATAGGGTGGGGGAAGCTGTGGGAACCCTGATGTGCGGAACCAAACTATGTGAGCAATAGAAGGCATTGTCTGGGGAAAGGTTAGGATGCTTCTCACCCCTCAGGAACCTAGGGGTCCCTGGAACAATGCCAAGAACTGTTGGTCAACTGCCAGGTTGGCTGAATTTGTAGATGGGCAGTTCTCCCAGAGAGTTTGGAGTCAGGGGCAGAAGGTCGAATCCCAGGCTTCCTTTGCACATTCTCGCAAGGCTGGTGAGAAAGTGGATCCTGCATTGTGTTCAGCCCAGATCTGGGTGAAGCAGATACCCTCCAGGGGCCTTGCCCAGCTGTCCCTAGCTTTCATCTCTACCCTGCAGCCACAGCACTGAAAACTTCGTTTACCTGGCGGACTTCCCCAAGGAACTGTCCATCAAGTACCTGGTCAACTCGTTTCGTGGGGACACAGCTATTGTCACAGAGACTGAGGAGGTGGACTGCCCTGCCCCTCTCCCCACTTCCTCTCTGTCCACCCCAAACCCAAGGGGTCTCCCTTCTCCCCCGGTCAGAGTAAAGGAGCCCAGGGGAGGGAATGCCCTCAGGGACCCTGAGGTAGGGCAGCAGAAGCTCCATTTATAGCTGAGGACCCTGGAACTCAAAGAGGCTCAGTGTGTTTCCAGAGTCCTTCAGCAGAGGAAAAGGCCTGAGCTCAGATCTCCACGATCTGACTTCCAGAGGGCCCTCTTTCATCTCACCATGCGGTTGTTCGTTTCATAAATATGGAGCACTTACTGGATGCCTGACCCATTGCTGAGGACACAATAGTGACTGAGTCAGCTCTGGGCCCTGCCCTCACAGGGTGACAGTCCAGTTAGGAAGACTGACTCATTCCCAGACAGCGACAGCTGAGAGTAGTCAGGCTGCGACAGAGGAAAACAGCGCGCACAGATGTTCAGAGAAGAGGCCTGGCCTGTTCTTGGGGTGTGTGTGTCAGGGAGGGCTTCACACAGGGGGCCACATGGAGGGAGCACATCCCGGAGGGTGGAAAGGATCCCCCAGGCTGAGGCTCAGGAGGAGGTGAGGTCTAGACTCAGATGTGTTGTGGGGACGGAGCATGCGCGTCAGTGCAGAGATGGGAAACTGAGGCCAAGGGGCTGAGCCCCCGGAGGGTGCAGAGAGCGAGAAGAAACAAAGAGGGCTCAGCCCTAGGAACCCCAGACGTTGGGGGTGTTTGCGTTAGGAATGCTTAAGTTGCAAGTAATAGAAACTTAAGCAGATCGAAACACTGAAGAAATTTATCATGGCGAGTGGAGACTGGAAGCAGAGGTCGTTGGGTTCTGGGAAGCAGAGAGAGAGCACCGGAGAGAGAAGGATGTGAGCTTACCTGGTCCTAGACGAATGTGTGCTCCCAAGCTTTACCCCTCAATAAATGGGGCCGGCACACTCGGTGGAGGGAGAGGTGGGGTAAGAGGTCCCCATGGCCCTCATACACACCTAGCTGTCACACCCCCAGATCTGGTACCTCCTGGAGGGCAGCTACCGGGTGTATAAGCTGTACCCGTCCAGGGGCTGGGAGGTGTACATCAGTCTGCAGGTGATGCATCAGTCCTCTCTCTACGCCCCCAACGAGACCATGGTCACCCTTTTCTACGAAGACAGCAATCTGTACCAGGTGCCAGGCAGGGCAGTGGGGAGACTTGGGGGAGCTGCAGTGTGGCTGACACCAGCTCACCTGGCCACGCCTTCCCACTGCAGCTGATGTACCTTTTAAACAACCGGCAAGGCCAGATCGTCAAGAGGCTTATGCCCGTGGAGCAGCTTCTGATGTACCAGCAGCTCAGCAACCGCTACCTCTTGCAGCAGCAGGGGTGAGAAGACACTGGATGGACCACAGCAGGAGTCAGAGAGCCCCAGGCACTGCCCGCTCCCAGCGGGGAGACGAAGCCCTCCCCAGGGACAACCTCAGGGCTGCGATGGGGGAGCTCAGGGCCTATGGAAGCTCAAAGGAGGGACCTGACCCAGCCTGGGGAAAATGCAAATCAGGGAGGGCTTCACAGAGAATGTGCATGAGCTGTGACCTGAAGGGCGAGGAAGAATCGGCCGGGTAATAACATGGAGGAGGGTGTTCCAGCCGAGGGGAGCCATATGTGTGAAGGACCTGATGGGGAACAGAGATGGGGTGTTTGAGAACTGAGAGAAAGTACGTGTAATGGTGGTGGCGAGGCACACGAGGTGAGCCTAGCGGTCATGGGGAGAACTTGGACCTCATCTCGAGGGTCCTAGGGAGCCATGATGGGATTAAGGGGAGAAACTACCTGGTCACCTGCGGAGGAGCCCAGGGAGGCAGTTGGGGGAGAAAGGGGGAGATAGAAGGATGATGTCCAGGACTCTGGTCTGAGGGACTCAGGACCTTTAGGGCATGTGTCCAGGGGCACCAGGGGCTGAGGCTGAGGAGGCTGAGGAGGAAGAGCGGGGCTGGATGTGATTTGGGGAGAGGGATCCGACCCAGAGGAGTCTCCGGGGCGCTGGCACGGAAATGCCAGCCTCCATTCCCCACTACCGCCACACAGGAGCCACATGACGCTCTCCTTCAGAAATGTCTGCCCCTTCACGGTGATGCGCCTGCAGAACCTGCCCAACCCGCAGAGATACACGCGCCAGGAGCGCTACCGGGCGCAGCCGCCGCGCGTGCTGGAGCCCTCTGGCTTCCACACCGAGAACTCGCTGGCTCTCTATCAGGGCCTCGTCTACTACCTGCTCTGGCTGCACTCCAAGTATGACAAGGTGGGCGGCTGGGGGGCTGTCCCAGGCCGGGCCTGGTCTGAGATAGGACTGCGGAGGCGCGGAAGGCAAGGCCCGCGAGGCTGGAGGAACGACTGCGGAGGGTGGCCCAGCGGAGGCGCCTCGATGAGTCTGGGCTCTGGGGCAGGGGGCTTGAGCAGAGCTCTGGGAGATGGCTTTGCGGGTGTGGCCTCTGGGCTGAAAGCAGGGCGGCCCGGGGTTTGGGTTAGGGGCTGGGATTAAGGCTGGGAAGGGGCCTGGGGGCGCCAACTGCTTGGGGACGCTCCCCTGTGCCCCGCCCGGCTCACGGTGCCGGCGGTCCCCGCAGCCATACGCCGACCCTGTGCACGACTCCACCTGGCACTGGTGGAAGAACAAGAAACAGGACCAGGTGCATGGAGAGGGTTGCGAGTGAGGGAAAGGCGGCCCCGCCCCGCCCCCACCCCGTACCCTCTCCAGGTACTGACGTCGCCCTGCTTCCCATGTTCCAGGATTACTACTTCTACCTGGCGAGCAACTGGCGGAGCGCGGGTAACGTGCACATCGATATGATGAGCTACAAAAAGCTCTATGACCTCAAGGCTGGGAACCAGCTGCCCGAGCGCATCTTCCTGGATAAGGGCACCAGCTACCGGTTCTCCATCTTCCTGACGGTCCGGGGCCGCTCATTCAAGTCAGAGTCGGAGCACGGTCTGTGGGCGAGACCCTGTGGGCGAGACCAAGTGGAGTCTGAGCAGCGGGGAGTGGAGTGCGGGGCGGGGGGCGGAAGGGTGCTGGGACCTGGGCACCATCTACAGGGTAGGGCTCCTGTCAGGGCTGATAGGAGGCCCTAACCCTTCCACGTGCTATGAGCAGACAGCACCTTCCCCCTGCGGAGCCAGTTGGGCCTAGGCTTGGGGCTGGCTGACCCGTCCTGTATTCACGCGGTGGTGAAACAGAAGATCTTTATTAATCGCAACTCGGCGCTTTTCTGGGTGAGACCAGGTGGTGAGGAGGTACAGGGGCAGATTTACTGGGGCAGTGGACATGCTGGAAGCCAGTGGTTACTTGAACTAACCCTGAATCTTCGGGCACGCCTGTTGACCCCTTTATTTCTGTCCCCACCCCAGGTTACGCTCAGCGATAAAAGCTTTTGCTTTGACCAGGGTATTAGTGGACATCACCTCGTGAAGACCTCTGTGACGATCAAGGTGTGGACCAAGCCTGGAGGGGAAGGATGAGGGATGAGGAGAAAGACTGGGCCCAGGACCCACTGTCATCACCTACTACCCACAGGTGGTGGGCTCGGCTGGGCACTGCTTCCAGAACACGATGCAGGGGCCCCGCATGCAAGTATTAGACCATGGGGTACCCAGCCCTGTGCTGGGAGGGAAGGGGTTGGATGGCACCTTGACAGGGCTGATTCTGTGTGCTCCCCTGGGAACCCCACCCACACTCTCGCTTCTTTCATCCTTTTCTGTTTTCAGAAAGGGCGGCCCTTACAGTTGTGTAGATTGTATCCGAGCTTGTGTGTTCTTTCTGATACTGTTCTGCAGGGGAAGTAAAATATGTGACAGGGTTCTCTTTTCCAATTGTCACGAAGGCCCCGTGTGGGCAAGCTTGGCTTTTCTTCTTCATGTCGCTCTTCATTTGCCCACTCACACATGCTTTGTTCACTCCTTTGGGTCCTTGGTTCTTCACTTACTTATACATGCAATAGCCCCTTTGCAGAGAGGCAGATACTGAGGCTCAGAGAGGGGTAGACATCTCCAAGTAACTCAGGGAGCTAATAAGTGGTAGAGGAGGGATCCGACCCCGAGACCTTGCTCCCTCCCACTTCCCTGCCCACTCACCAGCAGACGAAGCCTGGTACTCCTCCCACCTGGCTTGGTACGACCTAGGGCAGTTAAAAAAAAAAGGGGGTTGGGTTGCTACTGCCCCCTAACTCCTTGGATTACATGAGATAATCAGGGTCAAGTGCAGAAAGAGAGTGACTGACCTCGGCCTCCATAGGTGTGTCCTGCTATGCTTAGCGATAGGCATTATCTTCCACAGAAGGTCAAAGTTAACACCCCCACTATTGACCTGGCAGATTCCTTTTGGGAATCTAATCTGCAACACACCATTACAGCAAAAGGTTAGAAACAACCTAAACGTACATTAATAAGGGGGTGGTTGAATAGATTATGGCACATCGTGCAATGGAAAAATATGCAGCTGTAAAAAAAAAAAAAAATGGAAGAAAGAAAGAAAAGAAAGACCGCATAGTGATGTGGAGTGGTCTCCAAAACGTATTCTGTTCTTAAGAGTAAAAAAAAAGCTGGGTTCCCAATAGTGTATATAAAGCATTAGCCTGAAAGAGGTTCACTGAAAACATATATTCATTTTGCTTTTATTTGCGTGAAGAAACTTTGGGGAAATGAGCAAGAAAGTATTCACAGAGGTTCCCTCTCTGGGGATAGAGGAGAGGCAGGACAGTTGGAGGACGGGAATGGAAGGGAAACTTTCCACTATATATACTGGGGTGTGTATACACATATTTCCTTCCCTTCCTCGTTACACTAACCCTGAGCCTAATTGCATTTCGTTTCCACCAATAAGTAAAGATCACCCAGTAACAACAACCAATCAAGTACCATAACTATACAAAGCAACAATACCTATAGCCTCCATACTAAAAAGCCCAGAATCCCCAGTATCATAAGTAACTCAGCCCCCTATACCACTGAACTCAGATACAACCTCTATCTTCTCATTTTTTAACACACACAGCACTAATATGGCCTCCATAACTAGATCAGATGTAAAAGCTCCTGAAACAGTTTTGAGGATCAAATGCCTTTGTATATGTACAGCACTTAGAGAACATCACCCAGTGCCTTGCACACGGGAAGAGCTACATGAGCGTTTGAGGTTATCAGAGTATTATTTTAAGGAAAATAATGCTTACCAGGATTGCTCCCTGGTGAGAGCGAGCATGGCAGACAGTGGTGGTGTGCGTGGGAGGAGGGGTGTCCTCATCTCACCCCCCAGCACAAGTCTTTTCTCCTCCCACTCAGGGCAACCTGATGGTGCCAGTGCTTATCGGCTGCCCGCCCGGCAAGCGCCTGGCCTTTGACATCACCTACACGCTGGAGTACAACCGCCTGCAGAACAAACACTACTTCGACTGCGTGCATGTCAACCGCGAGATGCCCTGCTTCCACTTCCGCGACAGTGCGTGTCCAGTCCCCTCTTCTGCCTTGTTCATTGTCTTCTACCCCCACCACTTTGCTTTTTCGGGCTTTCCTCTCTGCCAGCTCACCTCCCCACCCGTCCTCTGCTTTACCCCTTGGTCTTCTCTCTCTCTCTCTTTCCTCCCCCCCGACCCCATCCTCCACTTCTCTGGCCAAGCTAATTCTCCTGGTCTCTATCCCCTCTGACCTCACAGCCTTCTACCCCTTCTTCTTGATCCAAGATATGGTGACGGGGGACTCTGGCAGTTTTAAGGGCAGGTAAAGGCCTGGCCAAGCCCCGGCTGACGGGAGTGGGGAGGTGGGTAGGGAGTGGAGTGGGGGCTGGGTGATAGAGCTGATGTAGGAGCCTGAATAACGAGGCGCACCTCTGCTCCCGGCAGCTACGTGCTAAAGGTGGTAGGTGGTGGGCCCAACCTGGACAACATCAGGGAATACAGTGAGGAGGAGATTTACCGCTTCAACAGCCCCTTGGACAAGTAATCCCTGAGGGCCCGGGCCAGCCAGTAATGAACCTTCCTTCCCCTGCAAACCCCTCAGGCTTCTCAGGTCCAGGTCCACACCTCACCCTCACTGCACGCCCCACGCACCTTGGGATCTCAGTCCCCGCCCACAGCAAGTCTAGGTTCTCACAAACTCTTGCCCCACCCCCAATGTGAGGCCCCGCCCACAAAAGGGGTCATTCCGCCCCCTAACACCACACCTACTTCTGGCCTCAGGCTAAGCCGGCCGCTGAAGCACCCCCACTGAGGTTGCTCTGTCTTCCGCAGCACCAAGAGCCTCATCTGGACTACAAAAAACACAACAATCGCCAAGGACTCGGCCTTCAACGTCATGTCCCACCAGAGCTTGGGCATTAAGTGAGTGCGTGGCTGCAGACTCCCCTATGCCCTACTTGACCACAGTCTGTAGGGCCTGTCCATCCCTTCTGTCTCTGGGAGACCTCTTGAACCCCAATGTACACTGACCGCCTTTGTGTTCCTCAAATGAGGCTGACCTTTACATGAGCCGAACCCCCTGTTTGTGGGGCTGGTCCCTCTTACTTTTTCTTCAGGCCTTAGTTCAGATGCTTCTTCATCCAGGAGGATTTTCTGATGGTTCTAGATGGGAGAGTTGACTCCCATATACTCCTGTGCTACCCCATCTAGCCCTGACCCCTCTGGTGGTCACTGTCTCCTGTGAGATCTGTCACCCGTACAGGTCCAGGTCCTGAAAAAACTCAACGTAGTATTGGTAAAATGAGACAATGAATGAATGAATGAATGAATGAATGAATGAATGAATGATAGACATTTATTGACATTTGAATGGAGTTCTTAATGAATGAATAAAACAGTGGAAGAAGAAATTAGTATATAAGGGCTCAATTACTATTTTTGTTTCAATGAAAGGAAGAAAATGATGCCATGAGCAAATGAAGGAAGGGAGTGAATGAACAAAGTAACCGACTTGCACTTTGTCAGTGTTCAACCTATGTCTGTTGAATAAATTAACAAAGGAAAGAATAAATGAATGAAGATATGACTTCGTACCTAGTAGATGCTCGAGCTGAAGGAATGAAGGCAGCAAGGAATAAGTGAGGAGCTGGCACATAATAGGTGTATAATAGGTGTAATCTAGATGAATGCATAATAATGGAATTGACAGATGGACCTGTAAAGGCAGGAGGAGATTAATGAGTAAACAAATAGTCTTATCACTTGCTAGGCATTCAGCCAGTCTAATGGATGAATGAATGAAGGATGAATCAGGGAAGAATGTATAAGATTGTATATAGTTGGTGCTCATCCAGAGTCTGTGTGGTGGAGAGAGAAATTAGGGGTTGGCATGTGCTAGACATGATTTGCAACATAAGTGCCTGAACTTGGTCTCCCAGGTGGCTGTGTCTGCAGAACTCCCCATGCCATGACACCGTTCCCCATAGCATCTTCGCCCCCGAATTCTTCTTCAAGGTGTTGGTGAGCAACAGGTGAGCCAGACCTGTGACCCAGGGGGGGTCAGGGGCTTCCTGTGGGGTCCTTGACTCCTCCCCAATCCTGGACCCCCTGCCCCAACAGAGGTGTGGACAAGAGCACATACTGTGACTACCAGCTCACCTTTCTGCTGCATATCCATGGGCTTCCGCTCAGTGCCAGGCGGTCCTTCTTCATTCTCATGGTGAGTAGCTAGCTTCCCAGGAGCTACCCTGCCAGGTGGAAGGGGCCCCCCCAGGCTGCCCACCTATGCTTGTTGTATGGTGCCTGCAGGTATCAATCAGCATCTTTCTCAGCCTGGTGATCCTGTACATCATATTCTGCCTCCTGCTGCCCCTTATGGTGAAAACCTGCAAATTCCTTCGCTGGAAGATCAACAACATCATCACCTCAGAATTCTACTACACTCACAGCTCCTCTTCCAGAGTCCTCAGCAGCACATCTGAGACCAGATCCAGTGTTAGCTCCAGGGGCAGCTTCCAGGTGGCAGAGAAGAACAAGGCTGAACCTGAAAAAATTGGGAAGAAGCCACTGACCTGAATGTCTTACCTGCCCCACCCAAACCTCACCCAGTCTCATCCCTTACTTCTTGGGCTATCTTGGAAATGCAACCTGTCACCCCAAGCCTTCCTTTCTGCTTTGCTTGAATTTTGACTTCTCCTTTAGACCACACAGCCACATAGATCATTAAAATACCAAAATCCTGCCATGCCAGCTGGTAAATAGCGGCTTCTTTGTGTGCCTGCCAACTCAGCCTCTCCCCAAGGCGCCCCTGACTTCCTATAGTCAAGCAGAATCCTTAATGACCCAGGCCAAGTGCTATGGCCTGTAGTCTGTTCTTATTGTTAGGTGCCCAGGTTTAGTACCAACTGTCAAATATTTTCAATGTCAACACCTATCTGGTGTCTAGCTTAAGGAACAAACTTTGGAGAGGTTAGGATCTTTGTTTTAGATGCAAGAAGCAAGAAATGTCACTTGAATGGTCCATATTGAAATGGTAATATATAGGTTTTGTCAATATAGGCTTCAGGTACAGTTTGATCCAGAAGTCTTCAATATCTATAGGACTCTGGCTCCATTTCTCTGTAGCTTTCCCTGCTCTGCCCTCCTCTGAGTATGGCCTCTTGCCTCAGGTCAGCCTCCGTCATATTCTGAGCTGCACATACCTATCTTATTCTCCAGAGAAAGAAAGGGCTGGAGTCCAACATTAGCAGGCTGTCAGTCCTGTCAGTCACCCTGTTTGGAGGGGGTCATAAGCTCATCATTTTACCACTCACATTGCCAGAGGAATGAGACCCTGGTTGGT
>NW_011888984.1:1698626-1702526 GCF_000151845.1 Pteropus vampyrus | reverse complement strand
CAGAGAGGCAGTCGGAGCTGAGAAGTTGAAGGATGTAGTCAAATATTAGAATGATGCCCCTGGCTGCCCTGTGGAGGATGGCTCAGAGCTAGAGCCAGGGATCCCAGGGAAACAGTAGGCCAGGGACCTAGACAGATGAGGATGGTGCTGGATCAAAGCCTGGTACAGGAAAGAGAGGAAGGTGCAGGTGGGAGATATGCTCAGAGGCCTAGTGAACAGGTTATGGGGGTAGCAGACCATGAAAGGAGTGGGAGCATTTAGGAAAAGGCCCGGGTCCTGGGGGACAAAGAGGCTATGTCATTGAGATGAAGATCAGGGAGAAGGAGCAGGTTTGGGAGAGACACTGAGGTTGGGATCAGGGTGTTGGAGGTCAGAGAGACTTCTAACGGAGGCTATCCAAGAGACTGTAGGAACCTCAGATCTGGGGCTCAGGAGGGAGGTTAGGGGTGGTCAAGAAGTATGAAACAATAGCAGTAAAGACTCATCTATCAACAGCATTAATTACACTGATGCAATTAAGGAGAACATGATGAGAATATCCTGTTTTGACCTGTCTTAGTCCATTCAGGCTGCCACAACAGAATACCATAGACGGAGTGCCTTACAACAACAGAAATTTATTTCTCACAGTTCTGGAGGCTTGGAAGTTCAAGATCAAGTCCAGATTCCATGTCTAGTAAGAACTTGCTTCCTAGTTTGTAGACAGCTTTTTGCTGTATTCTCACATGGTGGAAGGGGTGCGAGAAGTCTTTGGGATCTCTTTTATAAGTGCATTAATCTCGATTATGAGGGCTCTCCCTCATGACCTAATCACTTCACAAAGGCTCTACCTTCTGATGCCATTACATTGGGGGTTAGGTTTCAACATATAAATTTGGGAGGTACAAAGATTCAGTCCAGATCAGATCCCTTTTCTTAGATTATTGAGTAAACTTCATGATGTTCTATCAAGAAAATATTATCATTATTCCCATTTCACAGATGATGAAACAGAGGCTCAAGTATGCAAACATGTATAATTACATAAATAGATGCCTGAAAAGGCTTTTTCTAAAATTAAACATTTATTCTTTATATAAATTCTTAGTCAAATAGAAATATGAGAAAACTTTGAACATGATTATCAAGTTTAGTGATTATCAAAGAAAGATGGCATATGACATATGGTAATTAAAGCCAAAATCATTTTTATTAAAATTGAGAACAAAACAAGAATGACTCATCACTGTTTCCAGCATTGTGGTTGGAGATTTTAGCTAATGTAATAAGCCAAGAAAAAGAACAACTCTGCACATTAGAAAAGACAAAAATGATCTTTATATGGAGCAGAAATGTGGTGTACCTAGATCATCCACGTGACTCCTGTAAGAAAAGAAACTTAAATGAATTAAGATAGTTTGAAAGATTTCTGTATATAGAACAACTATACAAATTCAACAGCTTTTCTGGTACTATGAAAAATATAGAATTTGTCCTAGGAATAAATTTGTCTGGAGAAGAACAGGACTTAAGGAAAGTATAAAATCCTGCCGAAAGACAGTAAAGCTTAACATAAACAAGTGATTTAAAGATAGATGCATGTCCCTAGATTCGGAGGCACATGTACATTCTATGATGTTTCTAAAAATAACACATGTACATATGAGTCTTTTCTCACTACAGAGGGAAATTTTGGACTCAGATTTGGCTAGCAGCCATTTTCATACAATATCAAAGAGTAATCAGCTGTACATGACAGGGAAACTTGGTAAAATCTGATACTAGTAACCAGAGCTGGCAACGTCCATGTGTGCAAGGTCTGTTGGCTAAGGATGTTCCCACAAAGGTGGAGAAATTCTATACACTGGCACCAGGATTCCATCAAATCACATTATGAGCCAGATAAACACATCATAAGCCTGCATCAGCCAACTCAAGATTTGTTTTAAATATCACCATATCCGTTTCTGGCCAAGATGAAGTAACAGGGACTAGATACTTCATACCTGAAACAATTAAAAAAAAAAAAAAGACAAAATACACGAACCATGGCTTTCAAGACACTGAATGTCATGTAACGAAGGCCAGTGATCCTTGAAAGATGGGAAACAAATAAGGTGAGTCCTATAGTTGTCTTAGCTTACTGTCCCAAGTGAGTGTGCAAGTTGAGGTGCAGTAGGGTGGAACTTAGAACACGCTGAGTTGAGGATATGAAGATAGAAGTCTGGAAAGACCAAGATAATTAGAGATATATGACAGAGTACCAGAGAGAAGAAAATCACATAGGGAGAACTGCAGAGTTCTGCAGAGCACGGATCAGTGACTGGAGCGTGTATATGAGGAAACTACATGAGGCTGAAGGGAAAAAAAAAAACACTCAAAAGGATTAGCGAGAACAGTGACAGGCACTCACATGGGGCTGGTACCTATTCTCACCAGCCAGACTGTTAAACCTCACAATTCACGGAGTACTGGATTGAATACTTAGGAAGAACTAGAAAATGAAGAGCAAACTACACCCAAAACTCACAGGAGGAAGGTAAGAAATAGCTCTGGACTCAATACTGCTCTGGACTCACCTAATATCACATAAGCAAGATCTGAAGCGTCAGACTGTATCCAATGAATTTAACTGCACCTCAGGATAAACCTAAAAAATATTTATAGGAACACAAAAAATATCCAGCCCCCAACAAGGTATAAGTCACAATGTCTGGCATCCGAACAAAGATTACTAGGCATGCAAAGAGTCAGGAAAACAACACCCGTAGTTAGGAGAATAACCAATTGAAACTTACCCAAAACTAACACAGATATTAGAATTGGCAGAGAAGAACATTAACAAAATGTAGAAAGAGGATAAATAGCAGCAGCAACCTGGAAGAAAAGAGTACAGGTCTAGTTCATTAGCTCACTGGTGTTATTAAGGGCATGATGCATTTGGAGGCCTTGTCGGCATTATACCAGGAAGAACTGGCAAAGGCTAAAGAAGGCCCGATAGTCCAATAGGTTTCCTTTAAAAAGTTTCCCAGAAGTGTCACTCAGTGACTTCCACTTATATATCACAGGTCAGAACTGGTCACATGGTTACCTATTGCTAAAAGGGAGAATTGAAAGGTGAATAGTTTAGCTTTCCAGCTTTCATGGTAGTGGAAGGCAAGGACAAAGGAAAAGGTCTTTGGGAAGCTAATTCACAGTGTCTGCCATGCTAGGGGAAACAACCGTTTAAATTGTGACTAAAAAGTCAAGAAGTAAATAAATGGCTGACAGTAGCCAAGAAAATTATTTAAAAGAGTAAAGAAGGACTTAACTTCGCACATTATAAAACTTAACCATTATGCCACTATAATTAAGAACATGATGTTGATAGGTATATAGACCAACAGAATAGAATTAAGATCCAGAAATAAACTCATACATGTACAGTCAATTGATTTTCAACAATAGCATTAAGACCGTTTAATGGGGGAAAGAATTGTCTCTTCAACTAACAGTTCTGGGACAAATGGATATCCACATGCAAAAGAGTGAAGTTGGAAGGATGTCATACAAAATGGCAAAGTAGAAAGCTGTAGTGTTTAGTCCCTCCACTGAATCAACCATTGAGATGAAAAGAGTGATTGGAATCAATCATTTTGGAATTCCAGAACCAAATCAGACATTCATAACAACCATGAGGGTGCTTGATGAAGAGAGAGGCTGCTGATCTTTCATAAGTGAATGGCATTAATGAACCAACTCCCATCCCCTATTTGTCATCTATGCCATAACAGTGGGGATCACAGCCCACATTCTCGAAGTGTCTGGCTGGTGCCATGGCAGGCAGTGAGGACCTTGTTCTTGAAAAGTGTGAGGCTATAAGTGTTTTGATTGATCTGGGGGTGCCCTGAGGGACCAACGCAGACTTGCCTTGGTTTTGGC
>NW_011888984.1:1661338-1698436 GCF_000151845.1 Pteropus vampyrus | reverse complement strand
TTTGTCATCTATGCCATAACAGTGGGGATCACAGCCCACATTCTCGAAGTGTCTGGCTGGTGCCATGGCAGGCAGTGAGGACCTTGTTCTTGAAAAGTGTGAGGCTATAAGTGTTTTGATTGATCTGGGGGTGCCCTGAGGGACCAACGCAGACTTGCCTTGGTTTTGGCTTCTCAGAAACAGCATTAATGGGAAGATTTAAAGAAATAGGACTTTCTCACTTCCTATTTGAATCTGGACATATAGAAATAAGAGAACAAAAATTTCAGTGACGATACATACCAAGGAAAACACACTCACCAAAAATAGTTTGGAAAAGTTGCATTCTGATGGCTCTAGCCCTCAAAAAGCAAAAATCAGCAGTCTCCAAGAAGTAGGCGAATCAGACTTATAGAATTATTACATTATATACTCAGAATGTCCAATTAATTACAAAAAAAAAACCTACAAAATATACAAAGAAACAGGACTGTATGGACCATTATGCAAGAAAAAAAAATTGATACATACTATTCCTGAGGAAGCTCAGACATTGGAATTTTTAGTCAAAGATGTTAAATCAACTATCTTACATATGCTCAATACGATAAAGGAAACCATGGACAAAGAACTAAAGAAAATCAGGAAAATGATATATGAAAAAAAATGAGAAATCAGTAAACAGGTAGAAATTATAAAAAGGAACCAAACAAAAATTCTGGAGCTGAGTACAATAATTGAAATAAAAAATTTGCTGAAGGATCAATAGCAGATTAGAACAGAGTGAAGAAGAAAAAAAACCAGAACCTGAGGAATCTGTGAGACGCCATTAAGTATACCAACATAGGCATCATAAGATTCCCAGAAGGAGGAGAAAGAGAAAAGGGTAGAAGTAATCATAATGACCAAAAACGTCCCAAATATAACAAAAGGCATCAATCTATACATTCAAGAGATTCAATTAACTCCAAGCAGGATAAATTCAAAGAGACATATTATAGTCAAATTGTCAAAATCCAAAGACCAAAAAAGGATTTTAAAACTGGCAATAAAGAAGCGACTCGTTGTGTATGAGATAGCCTCATAAGATTAACAGCTGATTTCTCCTAAGAAATCATGGAGGCCAGAAGGTAGTGAGATAAAATTTTAGTTATGAAAGAAAAAAATCTGTCAACCAAAGTTTCTACATCCAGCAAGGAAATGAAAAAGGATTCAATCAAGAATGAAAGAGAAGTTAAGACATTTCTAGATAAACAAAAGCTGAGGAGTTCTTTACCAATACACTTGAAGTACTAAAGGGAGTCCTTCAGGCTGAAATGAAAAGACATTAGGCAGTAAATTTAAACCATAATAAGAACTAAAGAACACTGGTAAAAGTAATTACATATGTAAATATAAAAGCCAGTATTACTGGTTTGTAACTTTTTCCTACATTATTTCAAAGGCAGTTGCATAAAACAATAATTATAAATTTATGTTAATGAAAACATAATGTATAAGGATGCTGTGACAATAGTAATATAAAGGGGGAGGGGTGGAAATGGATAGGAGCAGAGTGTAAACTATTGAAACTAATTGTATATTCAAACTAAGTTTAGGATGTTAATTGTAATCTCCAAGGTAACCACTAAGAAAATAACTAGAAAATATACAGAAATGTAATAAAGGAATGAAAATGGTACACTACAAATAATCGACTAGATTTATTTAAAAAGTCGTAATGGAAGAATTGAGGAACAACAAAAAAAAACCACATAAAACATACGGAAAACAAATAGTTAAATGGCAGGAGTAAATCTTTCCTTAGTAATTACTTTAAATGTAAACAGGTTCAAGTGTTCTTTTAAAGGGCAGAGATTTTTAAAAACCCATAATTCATCTCTTCTATATGTTATCCACAAGAGACTCACTTGATAGACCCAAAGAGGTTAAAAGTAAAAGAATGGTAAAATATATTCAGTAAAAATAGCAACCAAAAAATGAGCTGGGGTGGCTATATTAATTATCAGACAAAATAGGCTTTAAGTCAAAAAAGGATATGAGACAAAGAAGGACATTACATATTGATAAAAGGTTCAATACAACAAGATGACATAATTTTATACACGCGCGCACACACACACACACATATATATACGCCTAAAAACAGAGCCCCAAAATATATGAAGCAAAAATTGACAGAATTGAAAAGAGAAATAGTTGAAGACTTCAACACCTCACTTTCTCTAATGGATAGAACAACCAGACACAAGATCAGAAAATAGAGTACCTGAACAATAGTCAAAACTCACTAGACCTACAGACATATAAAGAATACTCTACTCAACACATGTGCACATGGAACATTCTCCAGGATATATGGCATGTTAGGCCTCAAGACATGTCTTAATAAAATTAACAATATTGAAATTATACAAAGTATCTTTTATTATTACAATTGACTGAAACTAGAAATTAACAGAAGGAAAACTGGAAAATTCACAAATATGTGGAAATTAAACAATACCAATAAGTCAAAAAAAAAAAATCACAAGGGGAAACTAGAAAAGACCTTGAAAAAAATGAAAACATAATCACAACATACCAAAATTTATGGGATGCAGCAAAAGAGGGAATTTATACCTATAAACACCTACATTAAAAGAGAAGAAAGATTTCAAGTCACTAATCTAACTGTACACCTTCAGGAACTAGAAAATGAAGAGCAAACTACACCCAAAACTAACAGGAGGAAGGAAATAATAAAGATTAGAGTGGAGATAAATGAAATAAAGAATATAAAAACAGAAAGAAATGAAAACTAAAGTTAGTTTTTTGAAAAGATCAACAAAATTGAGAAATCTTTAGTTAGACTATAAATAAAAAACAGAACACTCAATGAAAGTGGGGGCTATTATTATCTATTTTATAGAAATAAAAGGGATTATAAGAGAATGCTTTGAATGATTGTATACCAATGAATGGGATAACCTAGATGAAACAGAAAAATTCTTAGAAACATACAGACTACAAAAACTGACTCAAGAAGAAATAGAAAATATGCACGTATGTACAACAAGTAAGGAGATTGAATCTGTAACAAGAAATATTTCAGTGAAGAAAAGCTTAGCACTAGATGACTTTACTGGTGAATTCCACCAAACTTTTTTTTTTTTTTTTTTTTTTTTGACTAGGTCAGACCTTACACTTTCTTTATTCTGGCTTGGGGTACAAGAACAAAGCAACAGGCCAGTGACCCAGTCTCTGTCTCTAGGTGTGCAGTTCCTGGTGCAGCTCAGCATGGATTTTGGCTCATACTACAACTGTGCATACATCCTAGGAGTACGCACACAGCAAACAAAGGTGTGTGGGAAGTGCAGGGGAAGCAAAGGATGAGACCAGCAAGCTCCTTCTCTCCTCCAGGAGCCTCGACCACACCTGTTTGGTCAAATGTTTGCCCGTCTGCACCTTCTACGGGTCATGCATGAAGTGCTCCACACTGGTCTGGCCACGCTTCTACTTCTAAGCATGAAGTATCACCAGTTCTCATCAAACACTTCCAAAAAATTGAAGAGGCAAGATACATGTCCTAACTCATTCTTACCCTTATTCCAAAGCCAGACAAAAACATTGCAAAAAAGAAAACTAAAGACCAATATCCTTTATGAATATAAATGCAAGAATCCTCAACTAAACACTGCCAAACTGAGTTTAGCAGCACATTAAAAGAGTTATATACTATGATCAAGTGGGATTTATCCCTGGAATGAGTAGTTCAACATACAAAAATCAATCAATGTAATATAACATATTAATAGAATGAAGGGAAAAAAAGATTATCTCAATTGATTCAGAAAAGGTATTTGACAAAATCTCCAACCCTTCTATAATAAAAAATACTCAATAAACTAGGAGTAGAAGGGAATTTCTTAACACAATAAAGGAAATATATAAAAATCTCATAGCTAACATCACTCTCAGTGGTGAAAGACTGAAACACTTCCCAAGATCAGGAACCATCGAGAATGTCCACTTCTACTTAGCATAGCACTAAAAGTTCTAGCCAGAGCAATTAGGCAAGAAAAAGAAAACAAAGGCATCCAAATTAAAAAGGAAGGAGTAAAGTTATCTGTTTGTGGATGACATGCTCTTATACATAGAACACCCACCCACCCACACACACACATACACGCACATGCAAGCACACAAACTGTTACAGCTAATAAATGAATTTAGTGAAAATTGCAGGATGCTAAATCAACATACAAAAATTGGTTGTATCTCTATACACTAGAAATAAAATATCTGAAAAGGAAATTAAAAAACAATTTTATTAGCAGAAACATCCAAAAATAAAACATTTACAAATAAATTTATTCGAGGATGTGAAAAAGTCTTTATATTTATAAAAACTTGTATACTGAAAACTACAAAACATTGCTGAAAGAAATTAAAGAAGACTTAAATAAATGGAAAGACATCCTAAGTTCATGAATTGGTTTTGTTATCAGAAAAATGCAAATCAAAACCACAGAAAGATATCACTTCACACCCATTAGGATCTAAAAAACAACAGATACAAGTATTAGTGAGGATGTAGAGAAATTGGAATCATCATACATTACTAGTGGGAATATAAAATGGTTCAGTTGCTGTGGAAAACAGTTCGGCGGTTCCTCAAAAAGTTAAATATAGTATAACCATCTCATCCAATAGTTCCACTCTCAGGTACATCACCCAAATGAATTGAAAATTTGTCCAGGGTGTTAAGACAAATACATGTACATACGTGTTCATATCAGCACTATTTACAAAGCCAAAAGGTGAAAACAGCTCAAATGTACATCAATGGATAAATGGATTAACAAATTGTGATGTATCCATATAACAGAATATTAATCAGCCATAAAAAGAAATGAAGTACTGATACATGCTGCAACATCTATGAACCTCAAAAACATTACGATAAGTGAAAGAAGCCAGACACGTAAGACCACAAATTTTATAATTCCATTATGTGAACTACCCAGAATAGGTAAATACAATAGTCCCCCCACATCTTGGGGGATACATTCCAAGACCCCCAGTGGATGCCTGAAACCGTGGATAGCACTAAACCCTACATATACTATGTGTTTTCCTACTATGTCTTTATGCATTTATCTATGATAAAATTTAATTTATAATTAGGCACACTAAGAGATTTAAAAAAAACTAAAAATAAAACAATTACAGCAATATACTGTAATAAGAGTTACGTGAATGTGGTCTCTCTCTTACAATATCTTTCGAATTGTTTACTTCTGGAATTTTCCATTTACTATTTTTTAAAAATTATTATTATTTATGCCTACAGCACCTGGTCTTCTTCGGTGGTTTCCCATCTAAATACTAACTAGACCCAACCCTGCTTAGCTTCTGAGATCAGACATCGGGCTCATTAACAGTGGCATGGCCATAGACCATGGCCCTTGGGTCCACTGGGGAGTGAACTCAGGACCTTCTGCATGTAGAGCAGATGTGCTAACCGCTACACTATGGAACCACATCCCCCATTTACTATTTTTGGACTGAGGTTGCTGTGGGTAACCGAAACCCCAGAAAGCAAAACTGAGGATAAGGGGAAACTACTGGACACAAAGACAGAATGCAAGGTGGTGGTTACCAGAGGCAAGGGGAAAGAAGAGAATGGGAAGGAAGTGCTTAAGGGGCATGGGGTTTCCTTTTGTGGTGATAAAAATGTGTTGAGGTAGATAGAACTGGTATTTGCACAACATTGTGAATGTACTAAATGCCACTGAATTGTATAGTTCAAAATTGTCAGTTTTAGGTTATGAGGATTTCACCTCAACGACAATAACCATATTCATCCAGTATGATATTTACTAAGAATATATATATAGAACAGTAACAGAATGTAATAGGTGACTTTAAAATATGTCTTATTGTGAAAGAGATTTAACATAAGACACAAATGTCTTTCATTTTGATGTGAAAGTGCTGGTTTATTTAATAAATGGTTCTGCAAAGTTGTCTATGAGGGTGGAATTAACTTAGATCCTTACTTTACACCATATGTAAAGTTAATTCAAGGTTAATAAAAAGTACATGTAGAAAAACTTAAATATTTTACCAAAAATATTTGGAAAATATTTGTTTTACTTTGGCGTGGGGAGAACTTCCTAAGTGTAGAAGTCACAAATGGAAAGTTACATAAATTTGACTATATAAAAATTAATTAAAATTTTGCACTGCAAAAGACAAATAAATAAAATTTTATATATATTCAGAAAATAAACAATAGACCAAAGATAATAATTGCAACAATATGACAAAAGGTTTATCTCTAATATGCATAAGAATCTAAAGTTTACAGAAAAATACAACAATCCTAAGGAAAATTTTAGAAAAGAGGAAATTCAAGCTTTTAATAAACACAGGAAAGTATATTCAACTTCACTAGTATGGAAATGCAAATTAAAGCAAAAACAAATGAACAACTAGAGCTTGTCTTCTATGAGGCTAGCAAACTAAAGAAAAAAAAAAAAACAACAACAAAATCTAGTGCTTGTCCCCTGTGCAAACAAAGGCAAAACAACAAAACTACCAACAACAAAAACAAAACATACACACACAATAAAAAATTTTAAAAAACAAAAGAAAAGAAAAAACAAAACAAAACACCCAGTGCTTATCCCTTACGAAACTGGCAAAAAGAAACTATAAACTCCAGTAGCAGTGATGCTGCCAGCACTTTCATCGCTGATGGAACTGTGGACTACTACAATTTTAGAAAGCAATCTTACGACATCTAATAAAATGAAAAATATACATACCTTGACTCAGTAATCTTTCTTCCTAGGACCTGTCTCTTAGAAATAAAACAACTATATTCAAGAAAGTACATTTAAGGATCTTTATTTTAGCATTGTTAGCAGTGGCAAACAAAAAAAAAAATGACCTAAATATCAACATGAAAACATTAAATGAATTTGGTATATTCATACTGAAGAATGTTATGCAGTCAGTTGTTTTTTTTTTATTAGGAATATGTCCATTGATCTCTAGAGTTGGCTTTACTATATTGCTAAAAAGCATATTGCTTTTTAGAAAATATGTATTGTATTGATGCAGGATAGGACAAATTCCCCTGAGTGGGGTGGGGTGAGGTGAGGGATTCAAGTCCTGCACTGAGAAAGAAGAGGGCTCTTGGTAGAGCATAAGAAAGAATTCAAACACACACCAAAGTTAGAGTCAAAAGAAAAGTTTATTAGGGAAGGGGTAACACTCCATTAACATAGCATGATCTTCTCTCAGAGGCAGAGAGTGAGAGAGCCTAAGAGAGACTCAGAGGGACAGAGACAACAAAGAGAGATGAGGACAGTGAGAGAGACAGAGTAAAGGCACTGAGAGGGACTCTGAGTGTTCAGAGAATTCAGTTTACATATCATTCTTTAGTTTCCGTAAGTTACAGTTTAAAGACTTTGTTTACCCATTTTCCTTTGACAATATGGGCATACAGTGAGAACGGATAAGAGTATGTAGTGAGAAAGGGTAAGACTGTGTAATGTGAAAGGCCTGTTGGCAATTCCCCGCTTTGATCCATAGGTTCCTTATGGTTTTAGCCATAGGGAATGAATGATTTTATTTTGCGTAGGGCATCATTTAAAGACTCTGTTTTCCTGTTTTCCCTTAATGATGTGGGGAAATGGATTGTTAGCAATCTCCCATCAGAAATCGTCCTTTGTTCTGCAGGTTTCCTCCTGGTCTGGTTGCAGGGCTGATTAGCATATTGTAGTCTCTAAATATAGCTTGACTTAACATTTTAGTTCTCTTGCCTCCTCCCTACATTAGTATCAGTTTTGTTTACAAACTTTTTTAAAAGACACAACTTATTTTACATATCCATTCATTCACTCATTCAACAAATATTTATTGACGTGCTGAGAATACAGCCTTAAAGAAAATCCATAAATATCATGCAGTCGAGATTCTAAATGATGGAGACAGAGAGTTGGATTTGAGAAAAAGGGAAGATGTTGAATAGGCAGGTGTGATACCTATCGAGGAATCAGGAGTGGGCGGGGAATGGGAATCTTCCACATATATGTGGCACTTAAAGCCACAAGACTGGGTGATTTTTGTAAAGTTTGCGTATGTTTCTACAAACTTGAGGGAAAATATGGAAGGATGCAATGACAGATTGGAGAAAAGACCTAGGTTCCAGCCTAAACTGTTAGTCTCTTGGAAGGTTACCTAGTCTCTCAAAGACTGTTTAGAAAATAGAATAACACAGCTGTCCAAATGGCTCCATCACCGCCGCCTCTTGGCTTTGAAAAGCTGCCATGATGTTGGACTCTTCAAAACAAACATAGCATCCAGAGCTCAGGTTGAAACCAGGGTAGCCATATTGATTACGGGAAAGGAGAAAGCGTTGCGACCGCAGCCATCTTCAGTGAGGGCGAGAGGCGACTTCCGGTGACCATCTTAAGAGACAGCAGGCGGAGCTCCGACTAACATGTTCATTAAGGGCCGAGCTCCCAGGACACCGCCTCGACAGCCACCGAGCGCACAGCGCGGTGGGCGGAGGCAGGTAGTCGTAGCCACGCCCCCGGCTTTGGGCTCCACCTCCAGGCCCCACTTCCGCCGGGGGAGCGGCTGTAGGCGTAGGTCTGACCGGCGGTTTGCCGCATCACGGAAGATGGCGGCTGCGGCGATAAACGGGGCCGTGGGCTCCTCGAGCTCGGGGCCTTCGGCGGCCTCGGGCGCGATCCTGCAGGCTGCGGCCGGCATGTACGAGCAACTCAAGGGCGAGTGGAACCGTAAAAGCCCAAACCTTAGCAAGTGCGGGGAAGAGCTGGGCCGTCTCAAGGTAGGGGCGGACTGGGGACGCTACGACGGGTCTAGACCTAGCCGAGTCCCGGACCGTGGGGAGATCGCGGTGCCATCGAGACCAAGGCGAGCTGGGGGATCCAGTAGGGTGAAGAATTCGGAACAGCCAAGTTGGGGTTTGGAGTGGTGAAGGAAGTGAGAGGGACCTGGAACGGACCAAACGTGGCCCCATGGTGCGGGGTGGCGGGGTGATGGAGAGAGTGGTTCTGGCATGACTGAGCAGCAGATCCAGATTTTGATGCTCGGAGGCCTAGCTGGCTGTAGTAGCAGGATGAGGGTGTCGGAATTTTTCTGATGGCGGGTTCTGGATGGGACCGAGTGAGGAATGAGGACTGGACACGGTGATGAAAGGAGGAGGAGGAGGAGATGATGGGGTGTGTGGTCAAGACCAGACCAAGTTAGGATCTGAGAGGTTTGGGTCTTAGGGTCACATCTGTGAGAAGTGAGGGGCCGGCCAAGTGTGAGGGCTGGCCTAAATCTAGGAAAAAATCTCATAGTAGGGGACCAGAATGAGGTTCGGGGTGCTTCAGACCAACTGGGAAAGAGTACAAATACTGTGGGCTGGACCATGGGGTGAAGTTAGTGCTCCTCTCTCCCTGGTGTTGATTTGGGATGGGTGGGTAGCTGGGCCCAACCTAATGAAGTATGTATGGGAAAGGTCTGCCAAGAACTGAAGGTGCTAGTGTCCCTCTACCCTCTTGATTCCATTGGGCCAGACACATAGTGCATCTACTGTTTACTCAGTGGGGCTATCAATAATGGTAATATGAGGTGATCCTGAATGATTACAGTGTGCCCAGGCCCTATTCTCAGTGTTTTGTGAGGACTGACTCTTTTAATACTAATAACAACCTTATGAGTCAGGGATAAGTATGAGCTGCATTTTCTAGATTGCAAAAGCAAGGCCTAGAAAAAGTAAGTAATCATTACCCGAAGTCCCATCTTCTTTCCTTTCTTCCTTCTTTCCCTGTCTTCTTCATCAGCTGGTTCTGTTGGAGCTCAACTTCCTGCCAACCACAGGGACCAAATTGACCAAACAGCAACTCATTCTGGCCCGTGAGTGTCACTGGAATTGGTGGGGGATGGTGGGCTGGGAGTTGTGGTAGGAATGGTAGCAGTGGTGGTCAGGAGACAGGGCAGGTTCTCAGGAGGTGACTGAGAACCTGCCCTGTCACTCACAGGTGACATACTGGAGATTGGGGCCCAGTGGAGTATCCTACGCAAGGACATCCCCTCCTTCGAGCGCTACATGGCTCAGCTCAAATGCTACTACTTCGATTACAAGTGAGGATGGGCTCTGCCCAGATTGGGGTTGGAGGGTTACATGGTGACTCTTTGGCCCCTGGTGCTCCAGCTGCGTGGGTCATCTTCCTTTACCTGGGAAATCCCCCTTTGCTTAGCTCCATCCCCAGAGGCTGCAGGGTCGGGGGGTTGGCCTGAAGGTCCTGAGGCTGGGATCGTACCATCCAGTCTCTGTTATCCTCCAGTCTGTCTCCACTTCCATATTCCCTCACTAATTTCTACTCCCCAGTGTAGCCACGACCACCCTTCACCTTTTCTGGCCCCAGCCTTGCCCCTTTGGCTCATCACCCCCACGGCAATCAGAATCTTTGTGACACTGAAATTCGACCATGTTGATGCCCTGCTTGGAACTTGTCATGGCTCTCCATACCCCCCAGGTTCCAGGCCAAGCTCTTTCCTGTGGCCTCCAATGCTGTATCAACCCTGATCCCACTGCTTGGGTGCCTACCCACCCCACCCCACCCCTGACCCCTCTGTGCCTCCCCATCCTACCTCTGACCCCTATGTGCCTCCCCCATCACAGCCCTGACTCCTCTGCCTATGCTTTCCCCATCCCAGGCCTATCTCTTCCACTGGACTGTGAGCTGCCTAAAGGTAGATGGGTCTTGGTCACTGCTGTGTTCTAGCACTGCCAGCAGGGGCCAGGCTTAGGGTAGGGACTCATTGGGCATGTGTTGAATATAAAGCTGGATGGTTTTATAACTCAGTGGTACTTACATGAATTGATGATTAAGAATTTGGCATCAGAAGTCACACAAACCAGAATTTGAAACTGATTTTGCCACTTTGATTATGTGGTCTTGGGCAAATGACTTTATCTCCCTAATCCTGTTTTCCCCTTAAAGTAAGAGTGATGATTCTTAATATCGTAATCATAGCTAACACTTATACAGTATTTATTTGGGCCAGGTACTGTTGCAATCACTTTATCTGGGTAAATCATTTGATTCCTTAACCCTTATTCATTTAACCTACCTCTGTGATATGGCTGCTGTGATGATACTCATTTTACGGCTGGGGAAACTGAGGCTGAGTTACTTTCTAAAGTGAGGTCATTTGCTTGGGGGTTTATGACTTGTGACTTCTTGCCTTTCTGGGCATCAGCTTCATCTGAAAACCCTGGACTCAATATCTCTCCAAGGAGACAGCCCGGGACAGTCGTCAGGGTCCCTGGAGCCTGGAGTGGGGGGCTCAGTAGGTACCTAAGCCTTCGTTACCTTGGTTCCCCTGCCCTGGTCCACAGGGAGCAGCTCCCCGAGTCGGCATACATGCACCAGCTCTTGGGCCTCAACCTCCTCTTCCTGCTGTCCCAGAACCGGGTGGCTGAGTTCCACACAGAGTTAGAGCGGCTGCCGGCCAAGGACATCCAGACCAATGTATACATCAAGCATCCTGTATCTCTTGAGCAAGTGAGGCTGGGGAAGCGGGAAGAGGGCCTGGCTAAAGGGGGTGGTACAGGGACAGACATTAGGGAAGGTTTCCTGGAGGAATGAGCAGGGTTCGCTCATCTTTCAACCCACAGACTCATTTGCTTAGTTTTCCAACAAATTTTGAGCCCCAGATGTGTGCTATTGTGGTTGGTTTTCAGACTGTACAGTGAACAAAACAGATACAATTCCAGATCTTATGTGTGTGACATTCAGGTGAGGAAACTGACAAGAAATGGTCTGTCAGATATTAAGTGCTATGGAGAAAAATAGGAAGGAGGATGGTGAGTCAGGGCAGGCCTTGCTTTGAAAAGGTGACATTTGAGAAAGACTTGAGAGGCGTGAAGAACTCAACCATGTGGACATCTGGGGAGTCAGTGATCCAGGTAGAGGAAGCAGCCAGTCCCAGGGTCCCAAGGCAGAAACATGCCTGGCGTAGATTACATACCAGCCCAGGGCGGGGAGAGAGAGGGAGGGAGGGAGGAATGGAGTGAGTGAGTGAGTGAGTGTGTGTGTGTGTGTGTGTGTGTGTGTGTGTGTGTGTGTGTAAGTAAACCAGGGAGGGCTTCCTGGACGAGCAGGTGCCAAAGCTGCATGGGAACTGGGTGTTCTGGCAATGAGGGGATTATGGAGGCACCAGGAGTATGGCGAGGCCTCAGTGGGCAGATCCCTATGCTGCTGCTTCCTTATCCTCTCGTCTTTTCCACTCCTGACCTCTGCAGTACCTGATGGAGGGCAGCTACAACAAGGTGTTCCTGGCCAAAGGCAACATCCCTGCTGAGAGCTATACCTTCTTCATTGACATCTTGCTTGACACTATCAGGTGTGTGGGGGCCAGACGCTGTGGGGTTCGGAAAGAGCTCAGAATCTGGAGTCAGGCAGTCCTTAGTTGAATCCTATTCTGGCCACTTGTGAACTGGGGGTGCTGAGCACATCAGTTCTCCATTTCTATGAACTGGAACCAGTCATGAGATTGGCAAACAGCCCTCATCTTGCTGTGGTCTGTTTACACATGTGCCCATACATGTCAGGCCGAGAGCATGGACTTGGCGCCCAGACAGTGCTCAGCAGACAGAGACCATGCTGCTTTAGAAGTGTTCCAGCCCACATGTCATGCAGCCTCACCTCAGGTCACCTAGACTGTGGAGCCCTCATTTCTCCTTCAGAAAGGGGCTATCAGGTTCTGGTAGCCTCACAGAGGTTGCTGTCTGCACAACTGACATCACATGAGCAGGTGGACACGACATTTATTCCCCCTTGAGGTAAAAGGGTGTCCACGTTGGTGTCCACGTGGTGGCAGAGTGTCAGACTGAGATGGGTTTCCATTCCTTGGGTGGCTGAGCCAAGCCCAGAGAGGTGGTGGGAGCAAGGAGAGCAGTTTGGCCAGTTGAGATTATTTTTAATTATTAGATATACTGGCCATCCACAGTGAACAGGGAGTAAAAAATGAGCACCACATGCCTACTACCTGGCCTAAGATAAAATACCTCAGACGCAGATGTTCCTTCCCTGTCATTGTTTTTCCTCCAGAGCTAACTTTGCCCGTTTCAGTGACTCAGTGCCTTGCTGTTTTTCTGCTTCACTGTTGATCATGATGCCTCTTAGCAGGAGTACATGGAACCCCCTCAGATCAGATCTACAAATGGGGTGCAGAATCCTTGTTGGGGGTTGTTACGTGACGAGACCGCCTCACGAGAATCCTAGGCTGGCTTCCAGACAGCCCGAAGCCCTCGTGGTTGGGAGTGGGATTCAGAGTTTGGGCCCAGAAGCTGGTCAGACCTGGATGTGGACCCTACTGTGGCTCTGGCTTTGCAACTCAGGCCAAGCTCTTTCTCTCTTTCTGAGCTTCCACTGGTTAAATAGGGCAGGGAACAAACTCCAGCAGTCAGTGCTGAACTGAAGGATCAGCTCATGCATGTCAGGCCAGTGAGGACAGGGCCCGGAGCTCTGTCTGCTCAGTAACGAGAATCTCTTCTTCCCCCAGGGATGAGATTGCTGGGTGCATCGAGAAGGCCTATGAGAAAATCCTCTTCACTGAGGCCACCCGGATCCTCTTCTTCAACACACCCAAAAAGATGACAGACTACGCCAAGAAGGTGGCTGGGGTGCAGGTTGTAGGGCTAAAGGGTACACTCACTAATAGCAGTGAGGATGGTCTGGAGGGACGCTGGGGCAAGACTGCCCAGGTTTAAATCCAGTTGTGTGGCCTCAGGCAAGTTGCCGAACTTCTCTGTGCTTCAATTTCCGTATCTGTAGATTGGGGCTCGAATTCAACATGTGAGATGAGCTTAGCACAGCACCTGGCTCCAGGTGGGGGTGGGTACTCGACACATGTCGGCTGTTGTCCTTTTCGGAATTCCTTGGAGGTTGCAGTTTTCCCTACAAGACTTTGCTTCATTCGGTCTGGGGTATTTGTGCAAGAGCAGTGCCCCTGGGGATGCTGGTGCCTGGGGTGCTGTGACCCTGGCGAAACTGAACTTGAGCAGTGGTGATGGCTGATATTTAGTGATCGTTTCCTCTGGACCAGACACTATTGTCAGCACTTCACAGATATTGACTGAATCCTCACAGCAGATCTAGGGCATGCGATGAGAGTCCCAGTCTCAAACATGGAGAAACTGAGGCACAGAGAGGTGAAGTTACTTGCCTAGAGTTGTTCGGGTGGAATAGGATTGATGAGGAAGTCGAGCCAGGGCCCATATGGGTAATTACTGGCTCTGTGGGTTGGGGAGGGAGCCCGTGTGATCACCCCACCCATCTCTCATTCCTCCCTTTCTGCAGCGAGGGTGGGTCCTGGGCCTCAACAACTACTACAGCTTTGCCAGCCAACAGCAGAAGCCAGAAGATACCACCATCCCCTCCACAGAGCTGGCCAAACAGGTCATCGAGTATGCCCGGCAGCTGGAGATGATCGTCTGAGCCCAGCAGGCACTGGGGTGGGGCCGGGCTTGCATTATTGAAAGCATTCATAGTGCTGGGTTTCTTCCAATAAAGCTGGATGGACATTCTCTCTCCTAGGCCCTTGTCTTCCCCGGGTGGAATGGGGAGGAGGCAAGTCCTTATCTTTGAAGAATTTGGAAGTTTGAGGGCCCTCAGGGGGCAGCCACTGTCCAGTGGCCTTTGCTCAAAGTATCAAACACATGCACCTGGGTAGGGGGACTGTTGTACCCAGCTGTGGACACACAAGAGGGCCAGGCCAAGACACCAGAGGTTTTAGCAAAGGGGATGAAATGTCCCAATTTTTGAAAGTTTGCAATGAATTAAACCCTTTTTTAAAATGACGTGCAAAGTGAACCCGTTTGCGGTCTACCAGTTTGAGACCTCTGTGGAATGAAAGGCATGGGCAGGCCCTGGTATGGACTTGTTCCAGTTCCCAGCCTTCTTGAGCCAGTGCAGTGACTTATGACCTCCCACACCCCAGTCTGTATTTCCTGCCTTGAAATTCTCACAAAGGTGTTTAAGGCAGAGTCCAATGTGGCTGAGCCATTTTGGGGATTTTCAACAGTCTCCCAGAGTCAGTTTCCCCAGCCATGAAATGGGAATGGTCACTCCTGCTTTCCAGAGTGATTTGTGCTGAACTCTTGAACTTGGTGCCAGATCAGCTCAGAAATGGGGCTAATGGTATTGAGGGGAATGAGACCGTCTCACCCCCAGGGCCAATCAGTCTGGATGCTGGATGAATGGAACATCCATTACTGCTGCTCTACAGTCTCCTTACTCTTTCTAGGATGTGCTCGCATGGAGACCTCTGCCCTGCCCCACCCCACCCCACCCCTTCAACCCTTAGCAGGTGACTTGATAGGCAGCTAGGCATCTGGATGGTTATTTTATTGTCAAGGAGAGGAAGGCAGAGGCCATTGCGCAGACTGCACTCAGTTGGAATGGGTGGTCTGCAAGTCGTAGTGCTCCAGCCCCACGACCAGGGAGCCGGCCAGCTTGATGGTGGCGACCCAGGGTGGCTCACTCAGGTGGTTTGTGGGTGTGCTCAGCCTAGGGGGAAGGTGGAGTCAGCAGGGCCCGGCTATGTGACCAGGCCCTTATCCCTTTTAGGCTCTACTTGTCCCAGCTGTATAAGAGGCCATGTCTGAATATCCCAGAAGCAGTCTAGGGCAGGCCTGTATTCACTAAATAGGAAAGGGGGCTGAGGGTTGGTAAAAGTGTGACCCCCCACCCCTAACCCCAGCTGAGCCCCAAGAGGGTCTCCTAGTGACTTAGGGTCCTCAGGAGCGAGGGTCACAGAGATCCTGGTGACTAATCCTGAGATTCAGTTTTGGGGGAGGCGGTAATTGGATGATGCTGTGATCCTCTCCCCTGGATCTGAGGACTCAGTAGTAGTCTCTTGCAGCACAAGGACTGGGGTGTCAGTGCCCTCTGATGGTCAAAACCTTGGGATGCAGAGTCAGAAGTTGCCAAAGGGAGGGGTAGAAGTCTGAGGGGCTAGACCAGGGGCTTCCTTTAGAGGCCTGCATTTATATTCTTTTGGTTCCAGAAAACAGTCATCTCCTCCCTTCTCATCCCTTAAGGGCACCTCCTGGTGCTTTTGGGGACAGTGGGAAGAGGGTCAGGCTAGCTGGAACCAGCTTCCTTTATGGCTCCAGAAAGTAACAAGAGAGCCAGGGGTCAGCTTGGTCTAGATACCGAGAGGCTAGGCCCCTGTGTCTCCCCCACCCCCCACCCAGGGGTTCTGAAGGCTTGGAGCACAGCTGGGCTTGAGATGCAACCAAAGGAAAGGTCAAGGGTCAGCTAGGGTCCGGATGCCAAAGGCCGAATGGGACTATCGGAAAGTCTTAAGAGGGGTATGCTCTCCCCTCCATAACCCTTACACCCCTCACCAGGCAGACACGTTGCGCGGCAGGCGGCGATGGCGCGGCTGGTGGCGGCAGTAACACTTGCAGGGACAAGAGTTAAGCACCTGGAAGGGTGGCCAGTGGCGTGCCGCACCTGTGTTAACTGTCCCTGCCGGAGGAGTCCCGCCGCCACCACCCCCTCCACTGCCGTTGTCAGTCACAGTAGCTGCAGTCCGTTCGCGGGGACCATCTCCAGGCGTGCCATCCTCACGGGGCGCGCCCCGGGCTGCGCGGAGCCCCTTGTTTCTGCGCGTGCGGGCCTTGATGGGCGCGGGTGCAGGAGCTGATGGCTCGGCCACGGTGGGAGCTGGAGCCGGGGATGGAGCTGGGGCTGCGGCTGCGGTTACGACTGCCGTTGGGGCTACGATTGCGGCTGGGGCCGGGGCCAGGAACGAGGCCGGGGCCGGGGCCGGGGCCGGGGCCGGGGCCGGGGTCAGGACAGGGGCAGGGGCAGGGGCCCGGACAGGGGCCGGGACAGGGGCAGGCACCACGGCCTGGTCCGCAGCCAAGGCGAGGGGTGGGGCGGGAGCCGGGGTGGGAGCCAAGGTCGACTCCAAGTGGCCCGGGCCTGGGGTGGGCGAGAGCACGGAGGGCCGCGGCGTTGGCTGGAGCACTGGCGGCTGCGGTGTGGGCGGCGGCGGCGGCGCGGGAGGCGGCGTGGGTGGCGGCGGCGGTGGCAACAACTCCTGTGGCCCCGGAGGCCCGGGGCGCACAGGTTCGCCATTGGCAGGCGCTGGGAAGATGAACATAGGCGGCGCCAGCAGGGAAGGTGCGGGCCTCCGGGGCCCGGGAGCTGAGTGCGCCTGCACTGGCGGAGGCGGTGGGGAGCCCCAGGGCCCAGAGAGCGCGGCCGTGCGCCGTCGGGGCGCCCCGATGCCTCCTCCAGCTCCATTAAAGCGGAAGTGGCGTTCAGGGCCATCGGGAGGACTCACCCAGTCAAATTTGGGCTTTGAGCCTGGGAAGGTGGTGTAGGGTGGCGGCGGAAGGACCCGGGGATGGGACGCAGGCGCCGAGGGGAGTCTAGAACACCCCTCGCCGTCTCCATTACCGCCCCCTGCTTCCTGGGTCCCCCGAGCGACCTCTCCCAGGGGGCGAGCGGCCCCAGGAGTCAGGGGTCCCTGCTTCAGGGCCTCAGCGTAAGAGATGGCGCCCGAGGCAGAGGAGAAGAGTCCACCGCCTCCGCCGCCCCCGAGCGAGGCTTTGGCGGCTAAGGAACTCGACGCTGCCGCAGGGGGCAAAGGGGGCCCCGACTTGAAGGTGACTTTACACAGCAGACTCAGGCCGGACTCCGAGGCCGCAGGCCGGGCCATTTCGCCCTCGCCCGCTTGGGGCGGCGCCCCTCCGCGGGCCCCGCCGGCCGTCTGGCCCTCGCTGCCGCGCCCGACCTGGCTTTCTGTGGGGGTTGCGGCGGATGTGGCCAGAGCAGGACTGATTTTGCGGTCCGGGGGCTGCCGGTCGAAAGGTGGCGGTGGTAGCGGCTTCCGCGGCTCCAAGGGTGGTGGAGTCGGGGATGGGGCCCTTGGGACAGGGTCGGGGTCTTCTTCGGTTAGTTGCCGGGGCGGCGGCGGCAGCGGGTGGAGGCTCGGAGGGTCGCCCTGACCGCGATGGCTTGCCTCCAGCAGACCGCGGATCCGGGGCACCGGAGTGCCCGTGGGTTTTCGCCACTTAGACGGCGCGGGCAGCAGGGTCCCCACGGGGGGCGGGGGTGGTGTGGAGACCGCGGCCGTAGCCGCCTCCTCTGAAGGGGGCGTCACTGGCGAGGGCAGTTCTAAGGTCAGGGGCAGGGGTGAGGGTGAGGTCTGGGGTTCCGGGGGTACCAGGAGTCCCGGGGACGCGAAGCTGCCGGGGAACCAGACGCCCAGCCCGCGAGCCAGGCGCATGGCAGGGGAAGAGGGGGTCACCTCGGGCTCTGCCAGGGTCGTCCGGCGAGAGTCGGAGGAGCGGTCCGAGGCCTGCTCTTTTCGGGAGCCCCCGCCAGCGGACGGCTCCGACTGCACGTTCCCCATTTCTGACGAAGGTCGGGGACTGTGGTCGGAAAAACTTCCGTCAGTCAGTCGACCAGGGATGTGCGGACCCAACGAGGCTGCCTGTTATTGGTCCTACCGGTCGGCACCTGCCCCGTCCCTGTCCTCCAAGATCCACTCAGGCACTGGTCTCTAGCCACATTCGTGTTCCCTGACTCTCGGCGCTCACTCTTTCTTCCCCGCAAGGGCCCACACAGCTCCTGTTCGGACAGAGGTTCCTTCCTCTCAGTGTACTAAAGCTCGGTCCCTAACCCCCTGGCTGATCCCTTAGATCACATCTCTACACTTTGGCCACGTCCCCGGTCTCCGGGCTCCAAGACAGGTCTTGCCAACTTTCCTGTCACTCAGGCCATAACATTTGCGGTTGTGTTCAGTAGCCTAAAAAACCTTACAAGGACTTTCAGGCTTCTCTCTCTGCACTCTAACCCCGCCCCCGCGCTCTGGTCCCGCCCTCGATTGTCAGGGAATCGTGCCTCATCAACACCTCCCCAGGTCTGGCCCCTACTCCACCTAACAAATTCCAGGTGTTCTGGTCATGCTAACCCCTCCTTCAGTTCTCACTTTTAACCCTCCGTTATCTCTCTCTGTCGATCATTTGGGTCCTGCCTTCTCCCCCGACAGCGACAGGTCCTCAGGCCTCACTGCTAAATTTCTTTTCCCGCTCCAGGTCTACCGTCAGTCCTCAACACTCAGGCCCCACCCCTTCCTCCAAGCTCCGCCCTTAGCTCCTCCTTCGCCCAGAGGTTCCCACTCACCGACTCCTCCTGCCGACCAAAGTTCAGACCGTGGCCCCCTGGGCCAAGGGCAGTACGGGGAACGGCCGTAGCAGAAAATAACCGAAAAGAACGGGGGTGCGGGTGAAGGCAGCTGGGCGAGACAGCGAGGGCGGACCCCGAGATCTAGGCCCCGCCCCCAGGCTCGAGGCCCCGCCCCCCTGTGAGACAGCTCGAGCATAGCCCCTTACGAACCTGGATCTAATACTCGGATGTCTTCTTCCCCTCCCCCAAGCCTTGGCGTTCTACGCCCCACCCTTTTAGGACGTATTCCATAGCTCCTCCCCTTTACAATGCTTCGCCCTTCTCCTTTAGTCCCTCTCTCAAAGCCCCGCCCATTAGGAACACTGCTACGTAGTTCTTCCCTTTTGGGGGTCTCTCTTGCTCCCCACTCCTAAGTCAATTTACTTCTAAACTCCCCCCTTTTAGGGCTCTGCATAACAACTTTTCCCAAAACCCTCTCCTTCCTCGGGTCCTTCCAAAAGGCCCATCCGCGGTGGACCCGCCCCCTCCATGACGCACTCTCGTGTCCGCGCCTTAGATGTCCTCACCCTCTCCTTTCCTGGGCCCTCCGACCTCGCCCCCTCGCGAAAGCCCCCTTCTCGCCCCATCCTTTTTCGAACCCGGTGAGGCTTTCAGTCCCTCCCATTTAGAACCCAAAGCGTAGACCTTCACCTCTTTAGAACGCTGGGAAGAGGCTATGAACCTGACCCCTTCCCCACAGCCTCAGGGACCAACGGTGCGAATGGGTGGGAAAGGAGGGAATCCTCTCTGGATCCTGAGAAAATGGGAGCTGGGGGGCTGTTCGCAGGAGCCAGTGCCGGGCTCTAGGACCCAGCGGGCAAGTATGCCCGCCCAGCGCTTACCCCTCCCCCAAGCCGCCCCCTCCCCCTCACCCATCTTCCAGGCTCCCCCTCCCTCCCCCCTCGCCCCGGCTCCCGGTGCCCGTCTCTAGCGCTGCCGGAGCCTGCGAGGGAGCCGGAGCGAACAGGAGGAGGAGGAGGAGGCCACGTCGCCGCCGCTCGGAGCCCGGCCGGAGCCTCCCAGGCAGGTGCCAAGGGGGTGAGAGGGCGGGGGCTGACAGACCGCCTGTCCCGGTGTGGGGGCGGCCAGGGCCGCGCTGCGCCTCCTGCCCACCCGGGCTCCCCTCAGATCCCGGCTGGAAGGACAAGGGGGTGGGGGCCCCTAAACTGCGCGGCAGCCATTTGGGGTACCAGTCTCCATTTGGGGGTCCTGGACTTCCTTGAGGACGCTCCATTCATAAATTTTCGTACTGGACCCCCACCATTGAGGAACTGTGGAGACTACTCCCCCCGGGAAACGTGTGGGGAGCGTGGGGCACCCAGAAATCCTGGCGTCTCATTGCAGCTAGGCCCTGGGGGGTACCCCTGCCCTTTTTCTCTGCTTCACCTGTTGTCGGGGGAGGCGGGCGGACAAAGGAAGCAGTGTCACGTGACTGCTCATTCACAAAATCCCATTCCATTGAGAAAAGGGGGCTGGGGGCGCTGCTGCCGCCCCTTCCCCTACTGAAGGGCGGGAGAAACCCGGCAGCCTGCAGGTGGGGGCAAGGGCTAGAGCTTATTGCATGGGTCCCTAAGTCTGGGACGCCAGGGTCCCTGCTCTAGGCGGTAGTGAGGGGCTGGACGTTGATCCCTATTACTGGGCGGAGGGCTCCGTCCCCTGAGCTGGGGGGAGGGGTAAAATGCTTCTGAAGGATGCTGGGGCGGGGAGGTGGAGGAGGAGAGATCAACACTCTCCCCCACCCTCCCACCCCCGCTGCCAATCTCTCTCCTTTGCCTTCTTTAGGCTGGGGCCTGAGGGAGCAGGCTTGATTTTTTGTGAATGAAATGCTCTCTGGATGTGTCTGGGTCGCCGGTTTCTGGCTTCCTCTGCTTCCATCTCCCTTTGGGCCTCTCTCTGGCCATTTCTGTTTCTCTCCCTGGTCCCTGACCATCTCCCGTTGCTGGGTGACTCAGTGAGCTTTACATCCGGTCTCATTCATAAATCCGGGAAGGAGTGGGGGAAGAGAGCCTGGGTTTCTCATCCAGCCTGTGGCCTGGACGGCAGGGTGCAGAGGCAGTGTAGGGGGGACGGGAGCTGAGTTGATGGGCTCTGAGAAAATACATATGCGCAAGCACCCAGCTGTGAGGGGGAACGATGGGTGGGGCTGCGGGTATGGGAAGGGAGAAGGAGACGGGGTTGATAGGGGATGAGCAGGAGGGGGAAGGGAAGTGGAAGACTGAAACTGCAGTGTGGATGGGAAAGATGGGGAGAGGGAGGAAAGGTGGGTATGGAGGAGGTAGGCATGGGAGAAAAGAAATGGCATGAGGAAGAAAGAAGCCATGCTGGAAGAAGGTAGGCATGGGGAGAGAAGGTGGGTATGGGGGAGAAGGTGGAAATAGAAGGGAAGGTGAATATTAGTGGCAAAGGGTGCAGTGGATCCAGATGTGAGAGACAAAGAGGGGAGATGGGGGTTGGAGGGACATTGAACGGGAGAGCAGAAGTCACTGACTGTGTTGTCCCTCTCTCTCCACCTCCAGGTACATGGTTCGGGTCCGAGCTGTGGTGATGGCCCGAGATGACTCCAGTGGGGGCTGGCTGCCTGTGGGGGGCGGGGGCCTCAGCCAGGTGAGCGTATGTCGGGTCCGAGGGGCCAGGCCCGAGGGGGGGGCCCACCAGGGGCACTACGTCATCCACGGGGAGCGCCTCCGGGACCAGAAAGTGAGCCACCGTGGGGCGTGGGAGTAGGGTGGGGGCCTGGGGAAGTAGGGGAATGGGGCTGGGAGTGCAGAGGTGAGGTTAGGTCATCTTCAAGCCTGGGAATCAAACTGGGGTGTGGGATGGAGTTTGGAAGTATCTGTCCTATGGATAGGAGTTGGGAGTTTCGGGAATATTTGGGGTATTAAACAGGTCCTGTCTACTGCTGTCGCCTGCTGGACTATCACAGCAGCCTCCTCACTGCTCTCCTTGCCCTGCTCCCTCCCCCACTTCAGTGTGTTCCAGCGGGGCCCTGCTAACACCTGACTCAGATCATATCCCTCTTCCGCTCAGAACCCTCCTGTGGCTCCATCTTGCTCAGAAATCCTCACCACGAGGGCCTACACCACTGGCCCCAGTCTGCCCTAAGTATATGAAGTCATTTGGCAGGGGACCATCTGGAAATGTCAAATAGGGTTTACAGTCCTATATGTGGGTTCAGCAGGAATATTCTGGGCTGTGTGGCACGAGCTGGAAGGACAGTGTTCAAGTTTCAGGCAGGGGTCTAGTAGAAAGATTTCGATGGTTTGCAAAAGCTTGGTTGCATTTCAGAACAGGGGTCTGAAGGAACAATGCTGGGGATTTGAAGTGGCGTGAAGGAGCGTAGTGACGTTGGGCAAGGATGTGAGGGAACATCTAGCATGTGAACGGAAATCCGTGGGAGTTTGATGAGAATGTTTGAGGTAGTGTTTTGGGAGATTATTGGGGCATCAGAAGGGAATTAATAGTAATATGTTGAGGTGTTCAATAAAGTTTTGGAAATACTATTGAGTTAGAAGGGAAGATATTGGATTATCAGAAGGGGACTAATTTTTTGAGGCATTCAATAAAATCTGGGATTCCTATTGGAATATCAGAGGGGAGTATTGAAAATGTAGAGATCAAAGGGTTTGGGGGAAATATTGGAGTATCAGAGGTGTGTTCAATAAAATGGAGGAGTGGCATTGGGGTGTTGATCAAGATTCCAGGCTACACCTAGGACTGAGAAATGAAGCTTGGGGTGCTGGGGTCTGCAGAGAGGCTAGAAGCGGAGGGGAAGTTCCAGGCATGGCTGGATGGGAGTATCTGACCTGGCTCCTTTTTGCCCCTCAGACCACCTTGGAGTGTACTCTGAAGCCAGGCTTGGTTTACAACAAGGTGAACCCCATCTTCCATCACTGGAGCTTGGGAGACTGCAAGTTTGGGCTGACGTTTCAGAGTCCTGCAGAGGCTGATGAGTTCCAGAAGAGCCTGCTGGCTGCACTGGCGGCGCTGGGTAGAGGTGAGCGGCGTACGTGGTGGGCACCGAGGGTCGGAGTGGAGGGTGGGGGAAGCTGGGGCCCAGGGAACTCACTTTCTGCCTTTCTCCCTGCCCCAGGCTCACTCACTCCCTCCTCCTCTTCCTCCTCCTCCTCCCCTTCCCAGGACACCGCAGAGACTCCCTGCCCTCTGACGGTGAGTCTCGAGGACCAGCTCTGCTGGGAGGCCAGGGGGGTTTTCTATTCCACAAACAATTCTTGAGCACCTACTGTGTATCAGGCACCATGCCACATGCTGGAGACAGAAATTTGGGCCCAAACTATCACTATCGATTCAATCCCAGAACAGTTTCTGTTCTGTCATGATAGAACACGTTCATACACTCATTCAAGGGTATTTATCGAGCACCTTCAGTAAATAATGTTTTAGGCACTGGGGATACATCAGTGAACAAAACAAAGTCCCTTTCCTCATGGAGCTTCTCTTCCGGTGTATAGAGGCAGAAAATTAAAAAAAAAAAAAAAAGGAAAAAGAAAAAGAAAGTAAACTATAAAAATAAATATTAAAAGTAAATGGATGAACACATTACTTTAGTGACTCGGCACAAACCTTGGAGTCGTCCTTGACTCCTCTCTTGTTTTTAATGCCCCTCATGTAATCTGCCAGTAAATAATATGCTCCACTTTCAAAATGATCAGACTACCTCCAACCTGGTACTGCCCAACCTCATCCTCCAACTGGACTATCTCATCAGCTTCTCACTGTCAACTGCCCTTCACCCCCCATCCCTACTGTCAGTTCCCCACACACAGCCAGAGGGACCCTATTGACACTGAAGTCAGATCGTAGCCATACACCAGTCAGAACCCTCCCAGGGCTCCATCTCACTCAGGATAAAGGGCAGAGTCCTTACAGTGGCACATAAGATCCCACACCATCTGGTCCCCTCTTATTCTCCCTCTTGCTCACTCTGCTGCAGCCACACTGGCCTCCTTGCTGTTATTCTAAAGGGCAGGCACATTCCTGTCTCAGTCTTTGCACTGGCTGGTCCTTCTGTCTTGGAACACTCATCCCTAAATTTCCACATGGCTCATTCCCTTATGTCCTTCAGGGCTTACACACACGTCACCTTCTCAGTGAGGCCTTCCCTGAGGAACTTGTTTAAAATTGCAATCTCCTGATGTTCTTTATTGTGTTCTAATTTTTTCCCAGTTTCTAAGATATTTTCCTTATTTTCTTTACCAATAGATAATTTTCTTATCTGTTAGTTTACTGTCATTCTCCCATGCTAGAGTGTCAGCTCCAGGAGGGCAAGGATCTTTTGTCGCTTTCTTGCTGCATCTCCAAGGCTTAAAACAGGGCCTGGTATACAGTAAGTGTTTAGTAAAGATGTGTTGAATAAATTTATTGAATCAATAAATGTACAGAATGTTTGATGCGATTTGGCACTTGCTGGGAACAGTGGGAATTGCTTGAGAACACTGGGGAGGAAGGAAACTGATACCCTTGGCAGAAAATGGGGACTCCCAGGGTAATGGGAGATGCAGGTGGGTCTACAAAAGTCACATAGACACTTCTCAATTATTGAGTGTTTACTCAGGAAAGATTCTGTGCCTTTCAAGCTCCGTCTCACATCCTCACAATGGCCTCTGTGAGCCTGGCGTGTCGTGGGTGCTCAGCGGATGGGTATTGGAGATAGTAAATGCATGAGGTAGAATGATTCCCAGGTGACAGAAAGGAAACCGAGGGTCCGAGGAGTGATGTTTCAGCTCGTACAGGACAGAGTTTAGTCTAGATGGGAAGGAATGCATTCCAGGTGAGTGGAACTGCCCCAGAAAGGTGTGGTGGGAATGAGGCAGGAAGGCAGCTGTCTGGCCAAGGGAGCAGGTTTCTGAGAAAGAAGGATGATTTGACATCCCTGTAGGTTGGTGAGCCGAGCAGATAAGAGCATGGGCAGCTCTTCCCAGACTTCAGGCATGTGGCATGCCCTTTACAGTGAGGCCTAACCACAGCCTTATGAATAGACATAATTATGATCCCCATCTTACAGAGGAGGAAACTAAACCTCAGAGAGATGAGCTCACTTGCCGGAGGTCACACAACCAGTCAGTGGCAGAGCCAGGTCTTGAACCAGGGCCTGCTGCTGCAGAGCCCCCGCTGGCAATGGGAGGGGGCCTGTGTGGAGGGCAGCGGCTGTGCGGGGTTTGGCTCTGAGGCCACCAATCTCCCCCAGTCCCACGTGGACAGCGACTCCTCCTCCAGTCACAGCCGCCAGGAGACGCCTCCCACCGCCTCGGTGGCGGCCCCCATCATCACCGTGGAGTCAGCTTCTGGCTTCGGGCCGGCCACACCTCCCCAGCGCCACTGCTCCTCCACTCAGGTGCGCCTTCGTGGGTGGGTCTGGGTGCTGGGGTCCGGAAGTGGGCAGGAGCTGAGGCTGCAGAGGGGTGAGGAACCACAAGCAGATCCTAGGGGATGACTGACCTGAGCCAAGGGGGTGAGGGCAGTGGAGCTTGCAGGCCTGGGTTCCTGGGAGGGGAAGTTGGGGGAGGGCTCCCCATGTTCCTGCACTCTTGGAGATTTTGGAAAGTTCTGAATTCCAGAGTGGTTGGGGGACGACTTGGACAATGAATTCTTCCAGTATATTAGGGGGTTGCTGGTACTAAAGGAAAGGATTCTTTAGGTCGTTTAATTCATGGAGTTGGGAGGTGCGCCCAGAATCCAAGGGGTTAAAGGGACCTGGGGACTGGACTCCTTCATCCCAGAGGAGGAGATGACTGGGGTCCAGAACACCTGGATCTGAGCATAGAAGGGGCTAGGGGCTGAGACTCCTGACTCTTGAGAGAGGATAGGACTGGGAGCCTGCACTGGGTTCTTAAGGTGTGGGCTTGGTGCCGGGATTCTTCTGTCTGTCGCCTAGATTTCCTCTGTCCCCCGGGAGAGGAGGGCTGGGGCCTTGGACTTCCCAGGACAGGATGCTCAGATGAATGAAGCCGGTGGCGGAGTCTGGATTTTGGGGTCTTCTGAGACTGGGATGGATTGGGGTTGCGGCGGGATGTGAGGGATCACAGACCCCGCTAACCGGTTCTCCTGTCCCTTCGTCCCGCAGAGCTATCCTCCGCTCCTTCCATTCACGGGAATTCCAGAGCCCTCAGAGCCGCTGGCCGGGGCAGGGGGCCTGGGCTGGGGCGGCCGCGGCTATGAGGATTACCGGCGCGCCGGGCCACCCGCACCCCTCGCCCTGTCCACCTGCGTCGTGCGCTTCGCCAAGACCGGCACATTGAGGGGAGCCGCCCTGGGGCCCCCCACTGCCCTACCCGCCCCTCTCACCCAGGCTGCACCCCCGGCACCCCCAGCTCGCCCACCCCCGGGTCCAACCCCCGCGCCAGCCAAGGCCTCCCCGGAGGCGGAGGAGGCAGCGCGTTGCGTGCACTGCCGCGCGCTCTTCCGCCGCAGAGCAGACGGGCGTGGTGGCCGCTGCGCTGAGGCCCCGGACCCTGGTCGCCTGCTGGTGCGCCGACTTAGCTGCCTGTGGTGCGCCGAGAGCTTGCTCTACCACTGCCTGTCGGACGCCGAAGGGGACTTCTCGGACCCGTGCGCTTGTGAGCCAGGCCACCCGCGCCCCGCTGCACGCTGGGCCGCGCTGGCTGCTCTTTCTCTGGCAGTGCCCTGCCTCTGCTGCTATGCGCCCCTGCGCGCCTGCCACTGGGTCGCGGCGCGATGCGGCTGTGCTGGCTGCGGGGGCCGCCACGAGGAGGCAGCGCGGTGAGGACGGCCTAGCGGGTCCAGTCCCCAGACCAAGGACCCAAAATTGACGGTTCAGGACCCCGGACTCCATTCCGATCCCAAATCTAGGCACACCCGGAACTTGGACCTTGAGTTTGGATTGAGAGACCCCAGATCTGGAACCTGGACCCCAAATCTAGGACTGAGAGACCCCATACACAGTTTCATTGGGATGTCTGTCCAAGAGGTCTCAGGCGTCCTGAGTTCTGGCGTCCCCATCCTGCACCCTTCTCCCCGACCCCTGGCGTAAACTGAGGAGACTCCAGGCATTCATTCCTAGGCTCCATGCCTCACGCAGGCCTGGGGGCACAGGGACCCTGACAAACGCAGGGTCTGAGCAAACCCCCAGATCACTGTCCCACAGGCAAGAGTTGCCAGTATCTGAATCTGCCTATATACAGTTACTCCCAGATCTTGAAACCACAGGACCCAGATCATCCCCGAATGGTCCCTGAATGATCACCTAAACCCTGGGGCACCCATATCTGAGATGTTCTCGTAGCCCCAGGACCCCTGAAACACCAAGCCCTCTTAAGATGCCCTGAGTCCTTACACGTGCTCCGACAGATGTTCTCTGACCAAAATGACAGGAGACCCAACTTAGAGCATGGCTCCCCTCCCCCCAAAATCCAGATGTCAGACTCCAAGACACTCCTGGAGCTAGAGATCAAAGACCTCTATAGACCCCCTCCCCCGCACCCAGTGTTCCCAAGAGCTTTGGATCTCGTATGTAGGACTCTGAAGTTCCTAGTACCCCCAGATGGAGGACTAAAGGCCACCAACACCTCAGGCCCCAAGACACTGGTCCCAAGTCCTCAGCCCTCTTCAACTTGGATTTCAAGCCCCAGAATGTCCCGGAATATTTGGCTTCTTTGTACCCCCAGATCCCCAATCCCCTAAAGCCCAGCTCCCAGAAGATGGCATGTTCATGACAACTCGGACCTCTGACTCCTTGGCCCCTACCCCTGAGTGACCCCCAAGGTGCTTTAAGAGCACTGGATCCAAGACCCCAAGGTGCCATTGACCTTCCAAATTTATGGCTCAAGCCACTACAACATTGAGATTATCCCTGAGCCAAGACCTTGGTCCCTCTATACCAGAGACAGATCCGAGGTACCCCAGGACCCTAGCACCTTCGCATCAGATTTCTTGGGAAATCTGTAGCCCGATAATCCCTGAGACCTGCTGCCCCTTGAATCCTGCTGTCCGTAGGCTTCACTGAGACTCCAAAGTCCCAGACTCTGAAATTCTATTTCCAAGGGCCCTGGCCTAAGCCCCCAGCATCCCATAGAACCACCCCTTTACCCTAGGAGAGAGAAAAAAAAAAAAAAAAAAAAACATTTTGAGCTCATGTTCCTGGATTCCAGGACCACCATGAGCTCCCCAACTCCCATCTCTAGGACCCAGCATTGCCATAGATGATTGTGCAGGCTGTTTACAAGGCAAAGGCACATGGCCTAGGTGGTGAGTGGGGTTAGAATCCACATCACACTCTGCTGGCCACACTGCCTTCAGAGAAAGGTGTGCCTTTTTCTAAGTTACACAAAAGCACCTTTTGGGACAGCTAGGCTCTGCTGGTGTGCTTGTGAGTGCGCTCCCTCCTCCCTTACCCCTCCCTCTCTCCAGACTGCGGACTCTCCCCAAGCCGAACCTTGAGCCCTAGCCCTGATTCGAGCTTTTATGTTCCGCCCTCCATTAATCCCTTCTCTTCCATCTCAGAGGTGGGGATTGCTTCAGAAAGTTTGAAAGCCTGTTTCATGGCCCCCAGGCCCCCTTTGGGGGAAGGTGGGTGCCACGGTCTCTTTCCCCTTTGTAGACTGGGACTTCAGGGTACCTCAAATCTGATGACCTGAATAGGGGGGGGTCAAGGTCTTGGAGCAAGACGATCTCAATGTCATATGGGCTTAGGACCTGCATCTGGTCCCAAGCATCTGGAAATATGCACTTATCTTTATTACCCAGACTCGGATGGCCTTGTGGGGGTTCAAGGGATAGGTCAAGGGGGCCAGAGGGATAGAGCCTTCTGTCACTTCCTTTAAATTAACTATTTATTACATCCGGAACCTGTGAGATTCAACTCTCCCAACCAGACTCTGGGATGAGTGAGAGAAAAGGGGGTGTCCCTCCCATCCCCACTCTGCCCAGCTCTCATCACTGTCAGACCCACCAGAGCTGAGGGCAGAGGGACTGGGGGCTGGGGCAACTTGGTTCCCCATCCCCCTCTCTGTGCCTCGGTCTCCTCCCTTCCGTGGTGGGCAGGGGGGAAACTCCATTCTTAACCTACCTCGTTTTGGGGAGGGGCGGGACGGGGGACCAGAGTGCTGTAAGGTGCTGCGGGATCTGCGGACCAAGTGGTGGGAGCCGGGGGAAGGTTCCTCCGGCTCCCACCTCCCAGCACCGCCTCTTCCAGGTCTCCCAGTCTTGCTCCCTGCTTATTACCCACCTCTGATCCATGAATTATCTCTATCACCCCCAAATCAGGGGTGTATGGAGGGCTGATGCTGGGAGCCAGGAAGACAGACCCTGGTACCTCCAGGCCCAATTTCCCAGCTGCTTGCCCCTCGGATTGGATGCTTGGCCCCCAGACTTGGGGGAGGCACCCCAATATTTATCTTCCTGATCTTGATTCCAAGCCAGTCTGTGACCTCAATATTGTTATTGTCAATGCAGGCAGAAGTGGTGGGGGAGGATGGGGGCCAAAGACCCAGCCTTGTCATCGAGGGAGGGGACATGATATCCTCTCCAAGAAATATCTGTGACAAAGTCTCAGCCTGTATTCTTTATTTGCATCGATGTGCCCCCTCCACTCACCTTCCTGAACCACCAAACAAATCTATCCAATGTTCCTTTCTTCATCCTTTACTCCCAAGCAGACCCTCCGGCTAAGTTTCATACAGTCAGTCACTCAAATACATAATTGAACATCCATTGTATGTCAAACCCTGTTCCAGGCTCTGGGGATAAAGCAGTAAACAGACAAAACTTATTTCCCACAAGGGGCTTATGAACTTTATAGTGAGAGAGATGAAGGACGTTAGAAATGACATGAACTGTAGCAAAAAAGTGCAGATGGGGGATGTTAATTTTAGCCAGGGTGGTCAAATTTGGTCTCACTAAAGAACAACTGAATAGAGCCCTGAGGGAGGTGAGGGAGTCCAGTGGACGTCTCCAGGAAGAGCAGGTAAAGGGAACTGTGAGTGCAAGGCCCTGGGGGAGGAGCATATCCGGTTAGTCTGAGGGACATTAAGGGAGCTCAAGTGTCTGGAGGGGAGGAAGCAAGAAAGAAAGTACTTAGGAGATGAGGGCAGAGGTGACAGGACAGATCTGTAGGGACTTGCAAACCATTACATGGACTTTGGTGTTCATTCGAGTGAAATGAAGCTACAGGAAGGCTCCAAGTATGGGAAGGATGTGACCTGACTCAGGTGTTCACAGGTTCCCTCTGGCTGCCTGTTAAATGGGGAATAGACACGGGGTGGGGCGGCGAGGAGACAAGAAAAAGACCATTGCGATGGTCCACGGGGAGACATGGTGCACAGGACCAGGGTGAGAGAAGTGGAGGCGGGGAGAGGTGGGCAGATACTAGCCCCATTTTGAAGGTGGAGTTCACAAATTTAGATATTGGGTTCAAGATAAAGAGAAAAGTCAAGGTTATGATTCCAAGGTTTGGGCCTAAGCAATTTTGTTTCATCATGGCCTCCTGAGTACCCAGCCTTGGGGTAGACAAGACTAAGGGTAGGCTCTGCCCCTGAGGAGGAAATTATGGCTTTTGTTGTTCTCTGAGGCTCAATGCCTAGGCTACTCCTGCTCCCTGCAGAATTATCTAGGAACTACTGGAGACCAGGATATGTCAGGAAGAGATTAAATCTGGAACAATAATTTTAACAACAGAACAGTAGCAGTAAAATAACAGTAGTAGCAAGTTAAAAGTATAGACTTTGGAATGAGATCTGGCTTTGAGTCCTGGCACCGCCCGTGCATTCACTGTGACTAATCTCTGGACTTTAGTTTTCTCCTGTCAGATGGGGTAAGGTACTTAGCCCAGTGGCACACAGGAAATGCTCAATACATTTGTTATTCTTAATTGAGTGCCTCCTATGTGTCTACTAAGCACTTACTCTAATCCTCACAACTCTAAGAGGTAAGTACTATTATTATCCCCATTATAGGATAGGAAGCAATTTGGCAGGGACACAGGTGGTGAGCGATAGAGTCAAACCCTTACTGGTCTGACTCCTAGGGTGCAATCTTTTAATCACGGTGGTATATTGCACCTGCTCTCTCTCTCCAAGACCTGGGGAGGCAGAGGGGTTAAGGCCCAAAAGGTGCATGGTGACCAATGAGGAGGGCCTCTGTTGGGGGGGTGCGGTGAGGGGTAAACTGGGTTTTCCGAGTCCCTGACGGAGTTCCAGCCTTGAGTAAAAAAGAAGGAAACAAGTTTCTGGATTTGGAGCAGAGCTGGGAGATCAACACTTGGTTTAGGATGCTTTACGAGCAGAGGGCATTTGAGGGAGGCTGAGGAAAACAAAACCGACGGTGCTGCTACGTCGCAGCAGCAGCGATACCCGCTGTCCTGTTGCGACAGCGGGGAACCTGAACGCACGCTCTGGATGCACAGTACCAGACGAATTTCCTGAGCCCTGACTGGTTACCAGAAGGGCGATGCTCTAAGTTTCGGCGTGGGCGTTACGGAGGCGGGTTCTAGCTCCTCCTGCACCAATGGTATTCCCAAAGGTCCTTCTCAATAAGCTATTGGTCGGTTATGCTACTTGGACCGAACGCGCAGGCTACTCTTGGGGCGGGGCCTCCCTCTGGCCCGCAGGGGGCGCTCCGCTGGCAGAGGAGACGCTTTCATGGAGGGGGCGAAGGCCGAAGCGCAGGAGGGGGCCGCTGTGGCCCGGGACCTGCTGGCCTTGGGGTAAGGGGTACAGGGTGTGCCAGGCGGTGTGCAGGAAAGGACAGGTTTGTCCTCATAAATTCTTACGGATTTCCCCCGACCCCTCCCGCTGCTTCGACCTCGCCGCAGGTATGAGGGCTTCCCGGTGGTGGCGGCGCTGGGCCCCTCATGCCTAGACTTCAGGGCGCTGTGCGCTCAGCTTGCGGCGGAGCTGGCGTCTCTAGGAGCCGTGGAGCGAGACAAAGAGGAGGTCGCGGAGGCGCTGAGCGCCGGCGACGGTACGCGTGGGGCGGAAGGCCTGGAGGGGTGGAGTCCGGGTGGCGCCGCCGCCGCGCCCTGACGCGTCTCGCCTCCCGCAGGCCCCGGCGCCGAGGAGGAATTCCTACGACAGTTGCCCGGCCTGCTGCGAGGACTGCACTGCCCGGACCGCGCGCTTTGCAGCGGAGACTGCGCGGCCGCGCTGCGGGAGCCGGGCGCGTGCCTGCGCCTGCTGCGTGAGCCCGGGGCGGGGCCCGGGATGCGGAAGTGGGCGAGGCTTCAGCATCTAAAACGAGTGGGCTCAGCACATTGAGGTGGAGCCAGCGTTTCCCGAGGGGGCGTGGTCAGAATGTTGAGGCGGACGAGAGGGGTCGATGTGGGTGGGGTTAGAATTTGATGCGAGGATTTTGAAGCTCAAGTGGATTGGGTTAAGATGGAGCCCGGCACGTGGTTCTCAAGTGGGCGGGGTTTGAAGTCTGAGGAGTAGAGCATGCTCTGGAGATGGAGATAGAGCCAGGGTTCTAGGTGGGCGGGACTAGAAAGAGCTTTTAAAGCCGCAGGAGCTCTTTGACCCTCCTGGGTAGGTTGGCAGCCCTCCTTGATTGCACCGCTCTCTTTCTCTACTCTTAGGCTTTCTCTGTACGGAGCTCCAGGCTGCCCGCCTCCTCCTCCTGCACCCCCAGCTGGATCCCAGTCCAGCGGCACCACCGCCGGGTGGGGAAGGGGCAGAGGAGGGAGCTGGCATGGTCCAGGAACTGGTTCTTACCCTCCAAGCTCTAGGGCTGCCCAGACCCCCACGGGCGACCCTTGCCAGCCAGCTGCTGCGGGAGTTGCATGCCAAGGTAGAGAGCGGGAGTCCTCTCTGTGCCCGGGCCACCCCACCTTCCTTGTAGGGGGAGAGCCCTCTCTCCAAAAGCGGCTCTGGGAGGAGTGCCCCAGCCACTGCTGTTTTCTAGAGCTGTGACCACCATTCTTAATCCCATGGACTTGGGTCCTCAGGGCTGTGGGGAACTGGGGTCCACAGAGGGTCCTTACAGTTTCTGCCCGGTAGCCTTAGACTCCTTCTCTCATCAGATCTCAGAGCTTCTGCCTTCCCTGCCCCCAGGGTCCCTGCAGCCCCTCCTCAGCTACCCGCTGGACGCACCCAGATGGGTAAGACTGTGTATGGCTGTATGTGAACAATGTTCTCATCCAGAGATGGGAGTGAGGGGGGTACCCCTGGCATGACCAGGACCTTTTTCCCAGGAAATGTTGGAGCATCTCTGCCAAAGCCTGCAAAGTCAGTACTATAGCCGCCGCTGCCTCCTCCTCAAGCGTCTGGACCTCACGACATCTGCTTTCCACTGGAGTGATCGCGCAGAGGTGTGGGCAAAGGATTCTGGCAGGAGCAGAGAGACCCAGTGGTGGGAGCTGCAGCTGCAGGGAGGAGGAACGAAGTCCAAGAGTATTAAATATTACCCTCCTGCAAGTTCTGAGGCCCAAGACATTGTAGGATCTTGTGAGGTTTGCAGCTCTAGCATCTCAGGGCCTCCAGGGCATTCTAGAATTCCCAGCTCTGCTTTGAGAGTATTTTCAGAGCTATACCCCTTATTTAGAGATGTGGGAAGCGAGGCCCTGAGTGGGAAAGAGAAGCTTCCAAAATGAGAGATCACACCTGGATTGGTTCTTGAGCACCTTCTCCATGTCCTCCCCCACCACCACCACCTCCAGGCCCAAGGGGAGGCCATGAAGGCAGTGCTGACCCCAATTCGAGAGGCTCTGACCCCAGAATCGGATGTCTCCATCGCGCACGTCCTGGCTGCCCGAGCTGACCTGTCTCGACTTGTCCCAGCTACAAGCAAGGCTACCCGCCAAGGGACCTGCTGTGCCATCAATAAGGTGGGCACCTCGGCGTGGAGAAGGGCCCCAGCATCCTTGGCCTTCAACTGGCCTTTGAGCCTCTGCCCTGGCCCAGCTTTCTCCTCTCCTGCCTGAGTTCCTGGCCTCTGGCCTCATCACCTCTAATCCACCTTCTCCACATGGAAGTTAAAAGGATATTTCTAACTCAGAAATCTGACCATGTCCCTCCCTAGCTCAGAACCCTCCTAGGGCTCTCCAGTGCCTTCAAAACAAAGACCAACCTAGCCCCTGCCTACCTCTCCAGCTTATAGCTTAAAATCCTCTCCCACCACGTCACCCTGTCTATTTTTAGCCATTTTAAAAGCAGAAGTACCCTGTTTAAATGATTACGTATTTAGCCTCATACCTCTCTTTAAATAGTCTTATACTTACATAAATGAATATTAGGGACTACAATCTAGCACAGCAAAGAATGAGGGAAAATTTAAGGAAAAAAGTGATTCGCTTTAAGGAAATATAGTAAGTAAATAATATAGGTGATGGACAAATGATGGATATTTAGGGAAAAAACACTGGTTTGCTGGAAATGTTATACGAAGCCCCAGCTGTGAAATAGGCAAAAGGCGATGTGTCTTTGTTAACATTGGTGGTGACCTGGACCTCTCCCATTACTTTTCCCTTTTATTTCTCTCTTGCTGAGGCCCCTGGAACCCGGTGTGAAGGCTCCAGGCCTGTATCTTCCACCAGCCCAGCCTTCCCGCCCCTACTGTACCAAAGAGTCAACATCTGCTCTTGCTTTTTCAACTTCATGCTGCTCCTTGGCTCTCTGGCCTTCTTGTCCAAGGTATTTTCCTTCTCTGAAACTCAAGTCTAATCAACTCTCAGGTGCTCATGGGCAACGTGCCAGACCGAGGGGGCCGCCCAGATGAGCTGGAGGCTCCCATGCCCAGCTGGCAGAGCAGAAGAGAGGACGGAGGTGGGCAGAAGGCAGGCCACCAGCGCTGGGGTCGCAAGAAGAAGAAGAAGTAAAGGGGGACCAGTGTTTGGGGCGGGGTCCTCTGTGAGATGCCGATGCCATTGATAATCTCTTGGGAGTCAGTCTGAAGGTTTCTCTTGGCACCTGACACTCAGGCCCCACATCCTCTGTTCCTGAGGCCCCAAATGTCTTCTCCTATCCACCACTCAACACCAAGGACCATGTTCTCCAGAAAATAAATTTAATTTGTGACAGCTGTAGGACCTATCTCTGTGGGGGCCAGGTCAGGGGTCCTCAGGTTTAAGGAGGGGAGGGGGCGTCTCTGTCCCTTGGGTCTGAACAGGCCCCTGATACTCTGACTTTCAGAGTCCTTCTTCAACAACACGCCTTTCCCTTCCTGTGGGCATGAGAAAGGAAACGCACAGGAATTGGACAAACATCAGCGCTCACCATGTGCCAGCCCTGTTCTAGGTCTTTGAGATACAGCAGTGAAAGGTGCAGATAATGAAAGCCTCTGCTCTGCCGGAGCGGACATTTCTGGGAAGGAGGGGAAGCCATTCAACAAGAGAAATAGATAAAATGTATAGTTTGCCAGATGGGGAAAAGTACTTTGGAGGAAAATAAAGCAAGAAGGCAGGATCGGGACCATGGAGAGATTGCAACTTTGAGTATGTTCAAGGGATGCCTCGCTGAGGTGACACTTAAGCTAAGTCCAAAAGAGGGGTCATATGGGCCTCTGGGTAAGAGGGAACAGCCAGTGCAAAGGCCTTGAGGTAGGAGTATTTTTGGCCTGTTCAGTGACTGTCGAGGCCAGTGTAGCTGGAGTGGAGGGAGGTGAGGGTGAAGAGGTGCAGGGACAGATTGTGTGCAGTGGGCCACAGTATGGACTCTGGCTTTTTAAACGAGGTGAGATGGAGTCACATGATTTGACAGGGGTGTTCACAGGCTCCCCAGTTCCACCCCTTCTCTAGCCGCCTCTCCCCTCTGAAACCCCAGAGTTCAGAACTCCGCCCACCCTGTTCCCTCCCCGTCCTGGCCCATGCTGACTGTCAGCGTAGCACATTGGTCAGGAGCTTCCGATTTAGAGGCAGACCGAAGACCTGAGTTTGAGTTCTGCCTCCACTTAGGAGCTCTGCCACTTTGGGTTTAACCTGCTGAGCCTCAGTTTTCTCATCTATAAGATGGAGATGTAAGGAGTTAGTGAGGTAATGCTTAAGTCTAAATGTGTCAAACACGGAGCTGCACAATTACTAAGTGCAGGGAAAGGGAATACAATTAATAGTTACTCTGATACAAAAGAAAATGACCTTTCAGGGTAAGAGATGATGGATGTTTCAACAAAGGCAGTGTGGATGCCAAGGAGGCCATGCCTTTGGGACTTCTGCTGGAGGCCCAACAACAGGACTTGGGAATGGCTCTGGGGGAGGGGAGTGAGGGAAGAGACCGAGGCGATTATCTAGGAATCTGGCGTGGAGGACTGAGTAGGTGGCGAGGCAGTCGTTGGGAGGGGGACCTGGGAGGAAGAAGACATTGGGTGATGAGGGTTGGTATACGAAGGAGACGTTTCAATGCCAGGAGCAGTGCCTCACCCAAACTTCCGTTAGGTAGGTGAATGAATGTCTCTGTGGACTTTATTTTTGCCCAACCTGAGAGTCTTTGCTTTTGAATACCGGACTTTACTCCACCGACTTACTGTATAGCTCCTGATATATTTAGCCTTATTCTTGTCATATTTTTTTCATTCTGTTTTTCTCCTTACAAATCCTGTTCTACTAGTGGCTACCCCCTCTTGCCCCTCAACAAATTGAAATTCCTATTTTTCTAACAACATTAAAAATTAACCAAAATCTATATCCTCCTACCCAAGCAACTGAGGACTTGTGCACATTTTCACTTTCCTAAGTTTCACCAAGTCCATCTGGGTTTCTCAGGCAAGTGGGCCGGTCTCTCCTGTATCCCGTTGGGGGCGATTCTTCCTCACCGTCTCTGGATCCCAGGAAGGGTGTGGGGGCTCTGTCTGGGTCCAAGCATGGCGAAGGTGACACCCCGTCTCAGGTTCCAGGGAGAGCGTGTAGGAGAGATTGTCCTCGGAGCCTGTTTGTGGGGCATGGGTGGGAGGGATG
>NW_011888984.1:1639404-1661288 GCF_000151845.1 Pteropus vampyrus | reverse complement strand
ATACAATTAATAGTTACTCTGATACAAAAGAAAATGACCTTTCAGGGTAAGAGATGATGGATGTTTCAACAAAGGCAGTGTGGATGCCAAGGAGGCCATGCCTTTGGGACTTCTGCTGGAGGCCCAACAACAGGACTTGGGAATGGCTCTGGGGGAGGGGAGTGAGGGAAGAGACCGAGGCGATTATCTAGGAATCTGGCGTGGAGGACTGAGTAGGTGGCGAGGCAGTCGTTGGGAGGGGGACCTGGGAGGAAGAAGACATTGGGTGATGAGGGTTGGTATACGAAGGAGACGTTTCAATGCCAGGAGCAGTGCCTCACCCAAACTTCCGTTAGGTAGGTGAATGAATGTCTCTGTGGACTTTATTTTTGCCCAACCTGAGAGTCTTTGCTTTTGAATACCGGACTTTACTCCACCGACTTACTGTATAGCTCCTGATATATTTAGCCTTATTCTTGTCATATTTTTTTCATTCTGTTTTTCTCCTTACAAATCCTGTTCTACTAGTGGCTACCCCCTCTTGCCCCTCAACAAATTGAAATTCCTATTTTTCTAACAACATTAAAAATTAACCAAAATCTATATCCTCCTACCCAAGCAACTGAGGACTTGTGCACATTTTCACTTTCCTAAGTTTCACCAAGTCCATCTGGGTTTCTCAGGCAAGTGGGCCGGTCTCTCCTGTATCCCGTTGGGGGCGATTCTTCCTCACCGTCTCTGGATCCCAGGAAGGGTGTGGGGGCTCTGTCTGGGTCCAAGCATGGCGAAGGTGACACCCCGTCTCAGGTTCCAGGGAGAGCGTGTAGGAGAGATTGTCCTCGGAGCCTGTTTGTGGGGCATGGGTGGGAGGGATGGGATGTGGGTGCGATGAGAATGCCTCATGACCTGGGGACTAATCCCTATCCACCGATCCCCCTTCCTAGGACTGCTACGCCCTGGGTCTTACCACAGCTGGCATGGGGACTTGGTGTAGGTGGGATGGGGGCTCCGGGGGGGCTCACATCGCCCTTGGCCCCTGGCCTCTTACACTCCTCCTTCACTCGGTCTCTGCAGTGTTTGTGGCAACACAGCCCACAGTCTGGGGGGAGGCAGTGGTCAGCGGCCAGAGGCCCAGTCCATGCGCCCGTTCTTCCAGACTGCAGGTCCTGGATTCCCTACTCCCTCACCAATGCCCCACTCACCCCGACAGCGGTAGCCTTGCTTGGTGACACCCCAGAGCTGAAAAGGGAAAGCAGAATAGGTTACTTAGGCTAGGGGCGGAGGGCTGTGGATGGGGTGGGGAAACCATCCAGGTTTTGGAAATTCTCAAATTTCCAAGGCTTATGTGTGATCTGAGGATTAAAGAAATTTGGAGGTTCTCTCAAGTTTGAGAGTCATCTAGGCTATTAGAATTGGGTCAAATTTGGAATTAATACTGTGACTCCTGTGAACAGAAATTGTGTCTGTTGTGTTTCATGCTGTGTCCACCCACCACACACCTTGTGCCTAGAACTGAGCTGGCACACAGGAGGTGCTCGGTAAATATTTAGTGAATGAGAAAGCGAATCTGGGAAGTCGTCCAAGCTTTGTGAATTAGTCTTGGTTGGGAGATTGAAAGATTTGTCCATTATCCAGAATTCGAGCGTACGTTGCATTTGGAAATTATCCAGGGTTTGAATTATATGGAGTCTAGAGATTTGCAGATTGACTCTGTTTGGAGATAAGTCTCCCAGGCTTGTAGATTAAATAGGGTTTTAGGTATTACCCATGCCTTGGCAGTTGCCCAAGGGGGAGGTCATCTGGGATTTGGACATTAGCTAGACTTTGGAATTATCTGGGATGCAGAGAACATCCAGTGTTTGGGGTGTATTTGACACATAGGGATTATTTGAGGCTGAAGGGTTTCTTGGAATTTGGATTATCCGGGGCTTGAGAATTGAGTGTTCCAGGGTAGAGCTGGCTTCTGGGCCTGTGAGGACCTAGGACACTCTAGGGAAGATGGGCCCCAAGGGTGATAGCAGGCTGAGTGCTCACGAAGCCGCTGCAGCTGTTGCAGAAGGTGGGCTTGCGGAAGGTAACCTCATGGAAGGTGTGGAGGAAGGCCAGGCCCAGCTTGGAGCAGATGGCGCTGGCCCGGAGCAGGTACTCTGTCAGCTCCTCTCGGCTGAAGGAGCCACTCCTGGGGGCAGGGACAGCACTTCAGCATGGCTGCGCCCTTTCTCCCAGACCCATGAGTCCTGGTGACTCCAGCAGTCCTGTCTTTGGGGAGCCCAGGGGTCAGAGCACTCACCCTTGGCGTGGGGGTGGGTGAAGCCCATGGCAGGCAAAAGGGAAATTGCCTGAGAGTCGCTCAAAGTCTTCCTGAGAGATGGCTCCCCGACCCTCGGGATCGTAATTCTTGAATACGGACTTCAGAGGAGCGTGGGAAGGGAGAGTAAGGCCAGTGATGATCCCGGCAGTCTTAGAGCCCGTCCTCCAGGTCAGGGCTGTGCAGGTACCTTCCTTCCCAGCCCCCCGCGGCCAGGCCACAGCCCCCTCCTTACCTCCACCAGCTGCTCCACATGCCGACCCAGGGTGGCCCTGTCGGGCTTGGGTGTCACGCCAGGAGCCCACTGCACCACCGAGGGGGCTTTGAAGGGGGAGGGTGGCTGGGGCAGTGACAGAAGGGCTAGTTAGTCAGTGCATAGCTTGGGCTGGAGGTCAGAGGTCAGGGGTCAGTTCTCACCAGACTCTTAGGATAGCGGGGCTCCCGGGCGTAAGAAAGCTCATAGATCTCGTCCTCCGTGTAGAAGAGATCCAGGGAGAGCTGGGGCGGGAAGGGCATTACAGATCCTCTGTCTCCATCCTCCTACCTGTAGCCTGTGCCCTACCTGGACCCCTAGCCTCCTCTTCTTCCCAAAGCCCCTCTTCTCTAGGGACCTCTCAGGTCCTCTCTTCCACTGAGACCCATTCACTCTCCATACCACTTGTCCCCTAGTCCAGAAATGTCATTTTCTCACTGAGGCTTTTTATTTATTTATTTTTTTGATCCCGTTTAAAATCACATACTCCTGCCAGGTTCCATGCCTTTTTCTGCCTTAATTTCCTCTATCCACTGATCATGTAAAAGACCATATGATTTACTTATTAGCTTTGTTTTATGGGTGGTTTCCCCACTAGGATGTCAGCCCCACAAGAACAGCAGTTTTTCTCTGACTTGCTCACCACTGTGAGCATAAGGGCCTGAAGTGGTGCCAGGCTTAGAGTGGGTGCTTAGAAAATATTTGGCTGATGGCCTTCCAGCACCAGCAAGGCATAGGGCCTTTGGCACCGCTCATCTTAGGACAGGGCCAGCTTCACGGGCAGGCCGCACACTTAGAAGGGCCCCCGCTTCATTTAATGTCCTACCATCACTGTCTTGAAATTCTTAAGAATTTGGAACAAGAAGCCCCATATTTGGGCCTTGCAAATTATGTAGCTGGGCCAGTTTTAGGGTCTGAAAATCAACTTTTCAGTCTTAAACTACATGGCTCTCAGTGGCCCAATCTCTCTCAGTTTATAGCTCCTTAGAATATTAGAATATATATTCCCCAAATCCCCCACTCCCCATTTTAGGACATAGTGTGGTGGTTCGTATATGTTAAAACATGGATTCTGAAGCCGGCCTGCCTGGGTTCAGATCCAGGTTTTACTTCTGTGGGACCGTGGGCAAGTGACCTCGCCTCTGTGGCCCTCGGTTCTCCAGTCCGTAGACTGGGCATGATAAGGGTCCCCGCCTTGGGGTTGTGAGGATGAAATGAAGTATTCTGTAGAAAGTGTCGAACATGATATGTGGCAGAGAGTAAGTGATTAATTACTGTTACTAGCTTTTTGCTTAGATTCCTGAATATATTAAAACTTGGAATTTTGGATTACTGACATGAGAAGCTCAGATCCTTGGAATTCAGAAGTGCGAAAGCCCAAAAAATTTTGGAGTTCAGATCAATGGATACTTGAGTTGCTGGGGGAATTGGGGGAAAAAATGCATCATCTTTATAGAGCTCACTGTGTTCCAGATACTATTTTAAGTACTTTATGTGAGATATATTATTGATCGATCCTTCTCAACGACTCTGTGAGTGGGTCCTATTATTATCCCCACTTTTCAGATAAGGAAACCAAGGCCAAGGGGTTAAGTGACTTGCCTAAGGTCACACAGCTGGGGAATAAAAGCCCCTAGAAGCTCTGGTTTCAAAGCCCACACATCCCAGCACTATTCTCTCCTGGTCCCGCAGCCCCTCACCCACCCAGGACCCTAAATCTCAGTCCCGCAGGCTCAGCCTCCAGGAGCCCAGCTGGAATGGGGCAGCTCACCGTGAGCAGGTGCAGCAGGTCCTCGTTGGCACTGCAGGGGGGGTGCTGCTTCTGGAGGGCTGCCAGCTCCTGCAGCCGTAGGTACAGGCTGTTGAGCTTGGGAAGGTGCAGGCGGCCGTCGGGCAACCTGTCAGGCTGTGCCTCATGCAGCGACACCAGGTCCTTGAGGTGCACACCCAGCACAGGCAGCCGGAAGCCTGTGCAGCCAGCCCAGGTGCGGCGGTAACAGGCATAGTTGTTGTGGGCAGCGAGGAGCTCAGTCAGCTCCAGCAGGGTCTGTGTGGGAGGCCATGTTATGGATGGGGGCGAGGGAGAGCATGTTATTGAGAAAGCAGGTTATGCTCCCTTAGCCCCTGGAGGTATATCCTAGCAGCCTCCTGTGTGGGCTCCCAACTCTCAGGGACCCAGTGCCGTTTTGAACACCTCCCGAGCCCTTTCATGTTTCACAATGGCCTCAGCATCCCCCAAAACTGCTCTTCCTCTTGGGTCCCCATCTCTCATTCCCCAGGCTAGAGTGATTTTTTAAAAACCCAAATTTGATCGTGGATGCTGCCATTATTCCCAGACGTCCGCAGCTCTCCAGTGCTGGGAAAAGCCCGGACACCTTAGTTCAGCCTGCAAGAGTCACCAGGATCTCCCACTGGGCATCCGCCTGGTCTCCTGCCACATCCTGACCTCAGCCACACACTGGACTCCTGAATGACCCACTCTCCCCAGACATTCTCAGGACATCCCCGACGCATGCTCCTCCCGTGGGTGGCCCAAATGTTGGTGTGGTTGGGGGCATTGTTTTACTCCCCACCCGGACTATAAGTTCTCTGCTAGCATCTCATTTGTCTCCCTCCAGTCCTGCTTAGGACCAGACACGCAGAGTAAGAGGGGTCAGCATGATGGATGGATGGGTGAAGAGGGAGGAAGATGGCAGAAGAGGACAGGGCCTGGAGGTCTGTTGGATTTGGAGGAACAAGGTCTCCAGGTGGCTCCAGGGCCGAGGGCAGGGATGCAAGGGGGTTGGGGAAAAGTATGTGGCTGGGGGGTCAGGATAGCTGACTGCCGGAACTTTGGGGAGGGTAGTGGCCCTTCACCTTTGTGCTGTCAGGGCTCAAGTGGGTGTGGGAGTCCTTGAGCCTGGAGATGGCACTATGACACAGGCCTCCCGTGACCGCCATCAGTGTGTTGAAATTCTGCAGCTGGTGGAGCCTCTAGGAAGGAAGGGCAACACAAAGGTGGTGGGTGTCACATGGCAAGCTGGGGGTTCAGAGGACAGCATCCCAGCTGAGAGTATCCCATCGAGTTGGGGCGTTAGGCATGTGTTGGTATGGGCCAATGCGGGCATCAGACAGGCGAGATGCGTCAGGCAGGGGTGGGCCACGACCACGTTATGAAGGCGTTACACAGAGGTCAGGCAGGTGAAAGACTAATGTGAGGTTAGAAAAAAAGGGGAGTCAGGCAAGTATGGGGTGTTAGACAGGTCGAGGGACTAGACAGATGTTTGTCAGACAGGTATGGGGACTCAGATAGATGTCAGGGTGTCAGGACCCTGGGGAGCCTATTGCTCTGAGAGTCAGAGAGATGAGGGGAGACAAGAAGGCCTGGGCTCTGGGCCAATGGGGCCACAGTGATATGGAGGGGTCAGGTAGACATGAGACAGGTGTGGGGTCAGATGGGCATCAGGGGGAATTGCCTCGCCTTCCCTTTTTCGAATTTGAAGGGCACAGGTCGCTGGGGGCAGAAAGTGGAGCCAGGGAGGAGTGGAAGATGCTCAGACCAAGGACACCCGCAGGCAGGCGAACGCGCCAGAACCGCAGGTCTCAGAGGCGGGGCAGGGGAAGCTAGGCCATGGGAGACCTCAGAGGAAGGGCGTAGCCTGCGAGGAAGTACGCGAAGGGGCGTGACCACGTTGGGGAAAGGGGGCTTCCCTTTTCTTCAGAAGGGAGAGAATATGTCTGCAGGGGAGGGAATGACACATGGGGCGGGGCCAGGGAGAGAGCTGAAGAAGAGGGGGTGAGGAGGGATGTAGTCACTGTCCCAAAGGGACGGCCGGGCCTAGTGACTAGGGTAGAGGATGACGTAAGGGGGTGGGCATAAAAGAGACTCTTTCACTGCCTTGAGGATAGAATATTCGGGTATAAGGCTTGAGAGACCGAGCCAGGAGGGACGTCGTCAACTGCTACGTCTAGGACCAAGGGGTGAGGCCAGGGCGGGTTCTACGCGGTGATATCAAGGCCAAGAAACAAGGGTCGCCAAGTCCGGGTTAGAGAGTCAGGACTGGAGGGCGGAGCCAAAACTTGGTGACTGGTGACGTCACCGCCTAGGATGGACAGCCGGAGAAGGGGCAGTTGTGTTGGGTGAGCAGAGCACCCAGAAAGCGAGCAGGGAGGCGGGGAGGGCCTTACCTGAGCCACGTGGATGAACTTGTCAAGCACCTGTGCGCGCTGTGCGGGCCCGGGACGGCTCAGCACCATGACTTGCACCCAGCGGGACACGCTGTTGCTGAGACCTACGGATCCCTCTAGGGCTGGGCAGCCCCGCACTGAGCCCTGCAAAACGTAGTCCCGCAGGTCCTGGGGCTGCGGGTGAGGTGGGCGTCAGGGAGCGCCGTGGCACTCAGGCCTTGCGGGCCTCTCACAAGCCCATCGCCCCAGCAGTCACGATCTGCGATGTCCTAGCCCGGCTAGCTTCACAGTGAGAATCCAGATCCCATTGGGGTGATCATGTCATTAAGTATATAAATGCCTAATCACTATGTTGTACACCTGAAACTAATATAATTTCACATGTCAACTATAACTGAAAAATAAATTTTAAAAAAGTATAAAACGGAACAAAACAACAGATTCTCATCTTGTCTTGAAATGATGATGACAATAGTTAATACATGTGTAGGTTGAAACATATGAAATTACCATTGGGATAGGTAAAATATGGCAAACTATGGCAATTTCAAATGGTTCTACCAGATAGCATTTACTCTGGACCAGTCACTGATCCTATTTTCAGCACTTACATGGGCCAGGCATTGTGACAAGCATTTTAAAATGGACACATTAATTTAATTCTTTCAACCTTCCAGTGAAGTATTACGACCTCTATTTTATAAACAAGAAAACTGATTCCCAGAGAGGTTAAGAAACTAGTTCAAAGTCACACAGGTAAGAAATGGCCGATGGATTTGAACCCAGTGCTCAGCCAGCTTAACTCATTTTCCTGGACCTTCTAGCACCCAAGTGTGAGTGTTTGAGATCCCTGCTGGAAGCCCTTGCTGGGGTCCTCTCAGTCCTGCCTGGCACCAGCCAAACCCCGCTCCACCACAAACCCTCCCTGGCTCCTCCTCCCCCCTGGAGGGAAGAGGCTCCTCACCGTTATAGTCTGGAAGGACCGAAACTCCAGGTAAGTGAGGTGCTGAGCCAACTCCTCTGTCTCCAGGTGGTCGAAAAGCAAGGACACTTTGCACTTTTTGCCCACGCTGGGGCTGTTCATGGAGGGCGGGGGGCCAGGGCCACCAGGACTCAGGCTGGGGGCAAAAAGGGGCAGGGTATTGGGAGGGCTCAGGGTGGAGGATGTTGGGGTGTAGAAGGAGATGGCAGAGTGGGGGTGGGGAGGGGAGGTGGGGGCTGACTCACAGGTTGGAGTTATCTCCCAGGCTCCTCTGGGCCAAGTTGCCCTCCTGCTCTACGGTGGCCCAGAAGCGACTTACAACCTCTTCTAACTGGGGCTCCTGGTGCACTGTCTCAGGGTGTTTGGTCATCCAGTACCTGAGCGTGGTTTATAGATGGTGGGATGAGGCTGGGGGTGGGGGTGAGGGTGGGCAAGTTCTCTAAAAGGGGTCTCTTGGGCTGAAGAATCTCTCAGTGCTGGGCTGGGGGACCTCTAGAAGGTCAGGGTTCAGAGAGGCATCAGGCTAGAGGGATCTCTGGGATATGGATAGAGGGCTTCTTAACATAGGCTGATGGATCAATGGGAGGTAGACTGGGGGATCTCTTGGAAGTGGAACTGCTAGGTAGCAGGATTGTGGAGGGTCTCAGGAACTAAGCTGGGAGCCTCTGGGGGTGAGATTATGGGAAAACAGCATAAGGGGGTCTAGAAGCTAGGCTGGGGTATGTGGGAAGTGGGGGGTTTGGAGATCAGAGCTGGAGGTGTCTGGGTCCCAGCTGGGAGAGGGTCTGTATGATCTGGTAAGGGGTCTCTAAGAGGTGAAGATTCTAAGGAGCAGAACTGGGAAGGTCTTAGGAACCAAACCAGTGTCTCAAAGTGGGAAACAGGCCTGGGTGGGTCTGTGGGGAACTGGGCTGGGAGTCTCTGGGAGGTGTTTTAGGGGGGTAGCAGGGTGAGGGTCATGAGTCATGGGAATGGGGGTTTTGGCTCAGCCCTACCTGACCAGGTGACAGATCTGCAGCCGCCTCAGCTCCTGCGTGTTCTCTTTGGCCTCCCGGTACTTGAGTTCTGGTTAAGGCTCTGATGTCCAGCACCCCAAACCTGCCTGCTCACCTTGTACCCATCTGTCAGACTCTCACGTCTCTGCCCTCTGCCCTCCCATCACTGCTCATGACCTTGGGAGGATATAAGGTCAGAAGACGGGCAGCAAGGTGGGCAGAAGGCAGCACCCAGCTGTGCATGGCCAGTACCATGTTGAGAATGTGGTCCCCGCGGCGCAGGCTGCCGGCCGAGTCTGGGGGCGGGAGAAGTGAGCTCTGTTAGAATGACTCCTGGACGATGATGGACTGCAGTCTCCAGAGCTGTTTGGACCACCTAATTCAGACCCTAGACTACTCTTGACTCCCTGCATGAACTTGGGCAAGCAACTTGGCCTCCTTGTGCCTCAGTTCCCTGGTATGTACTGTGTATGGACCAGCACGGCTCCTGGCAAGTCATACTGAAGGTGGAAATATCGTCAAACGTCCTCCCCCTCCGCATCTCAGGAAAGATAAACACAGGTGGCTCTCTTATTCCTAATGTAGTGATTGAAATTCATTTCACATACCCTATTTTATATCCCTCAGAACCGAGGCCTAAAGAGAAGCTTGACCCAATCTTAGGATTGGGGAGGCTGGCCGGGGAGGGGGACACTCACCAAAGGACTGGATGCATTTCTCCAGCAGCTCATCTTCGCTGCAGCCACCCTCGTTCAGCATGTCCATGGAAGCCATGATCTTGCTGATTTCCCGGGGACTGGGACACGTCTTGTGGCGGCGGGCCTGTCGGGGCCGGCCCCGCCCTCCTGTCTTCCCGGAACATTCCTGGTGGGACTTCCTGTGGGCACACCCCCCCCAACCCAGGGAATCATGTGAGCCCCTTCATTCAGGCAGAGCCCCAGAATCCTTCTTGACCCCAAAGCCCCAAGGCATGATGGGAGAAACTTCCTAAAGGCAAAGCCCCAAGGTCACTCCTGACCTCCTATGGACTCACAGAAGAAAACTCCAGGAGTTTCTCCTACAGGTAAACTCCAAGGGTTACTCCTGTCTCCTTAAGGGGTTTGGTCAAAGATCCTCAAGACTACTCTGAATCCCCCCAGAGAAACATGGGACATGGGAGATAACCCCAAGACTGCTAAGGACTCTAGGGAATCGCAAGAACTTTCTTCTGCAGGCATTGGCCCCAAATTCCCCTTGATGGCACAGTCCCAAGGCATTATGGGAGAGACTTCCTGTTGGCAGACCCCTGGGATTATTCCTGATTGTGCAAGGAATCATGGGAGAAGACCCCAGAATTATTCGTGCCTTTCCCAGGGAGAGTCATGGGAAATTCTGCCTTCAGGGAGACTCCTCAGAATTCCCCTTTGTTCTCTAACCCCTTCCCACCCCTTTTCCCCAGAGCCCTCAAGAGAGCAGTAGACCCCTAAGATGCCATCTTTCCCTCTTCCCCCACCTTGACCCCCTCCATCAAGCCAGCCCCTTGGCAGGACCTGAATCTTATCTGCCCACCTGAGCCCCTACATTTGGAACTCGAGAGAAGATACGGGTACCAAGTGTCTTCACCAGGGCTCTTCAGAGCTGGGCAGGGTCCCTGGGGCTGAGGCAGCTTCAAGGAAAGTTTAAAAATAACCCTCACTCAGCCTTGTGCCTCCCTGAGGCTCATGTTCCAGTTGGGGAAAGAGGGTAATGGAGAAACAGGGATGGCGCAGGGAGGAGGGAGAAGAATCCAGGCGAAAGGGCCTCGGTTTCCATAGCCAGACAAAATGGGGTTAGAGCAATGTATGCTGGCTGCGTGACTGCGTTAGTCATTTAATTTCTCTGGGCCTCGGTTTCCTCATATGAAGAATTCCTGGACCTTCCCCAGGAATCTATTATGAACGTTCAATGCCTTGCTCTTCAAAAATGCTAAGAGACTTAGTTTGCTTAGTTTGCTTAGGCTGTTAAGCGGCCAGGGATGGGAAAGCTGAACTTGAGACGCAAAGGGAGAAAACTGTGGCTCAGACTAAAGCCAGGCTTGAAGCATGGAGGTGAAATGGGAGACCCTCAGAACAAGGGCACTGCCATGTCCCTGGCGAACCCAAAGGGATCGGTATTGAAAGTTGTCGAGTAAAAGCTGGCATTTGCTGAGCACCTGTCTAGATCAGCGGCTCTCAAAGAAAGCACGGTCCCCAACCGATACCAACAGCAGCACCTGGGAGCCTGACATAAATACAAGTTCTCAGGCCTCACCCCAGACCTAAAGAATCAGAAACTTTGGAGGTGAACCCAGCAATCTGAGTTTTACAAGCCCTCCAGGTGGCTCTAATGTGTGCTGAAGCCCGAGAACCACTGGTCAAGACTGTCCCACTGAGAACGTAAGTGCCCCTCCAAGGAGGGGCTATGATTATTCTATTGATAAGAAACTAAGGCACGGAGCAGTTAAGTGACTTACCTAAGGTCATGCAGCCAGAAAATGAGGCAGCCAGGTCTCTACCATTAAACTGCTGGATATTATGGGGAGGGGACCCCTTTGTCCATCAGAGACATGCTGGAGGAAACTGGAGGACCTGCCGGGGCTAGGGACCCAGCCACCATCACCCCTGTGAGGACAGGAGGGCCCACTCGCCTAGGTGATAGAAGCCCCTTTTAGAACCTGCAGGCATAGCCAGCCGATAGGCCCTTACCTGCAAATTCTCTGCCCCTTGTAATGTCTGGAGCAGCGAGAAGTGGTTTAAGAGGCAGGAGAGCTGCCTTGTCCTGCGTCACGCTCCCCTCCCCAGGGGCAGGGCCCTGCAGGAGCCTGGAGTTTCCAGTCCAGGGGGCAGCGAGCACTGTGATGGGGAATCAGGAAGACCCCAGGGAGGACAGAGCACCCAGCCTAGGGAGCTAAGATGGGGGTAGGGCAGGGGGAAAGGGATTCAGAGCAGCTCCAATTCCAGAGAGAGCCAGGACAAACATCGGCATTCATACAAATAGCCCCAGCCCTGGCTGGCTCTGGACTCCCTGAAGCATCTTTCCACCTGGTACCCCCTGCTCCTGCCTTTGCTCCCAGAGGAGCCCCACACCCTACTTCCTTTTAGTGCCACCCAACCTTCCCACGCAGCCTGAGGCCAGGGGGTTAGGGTGCTTCAGGCTCTTTAGGGAGAGTCCTCTCACCTCTTGCTGTCTTTCCTGTTCATGCTTCCTGGGGGTGGGGGCGTGAAGGGGGTCTTAGGAGAGTCTGGCTCAGCTCCTCCCCCCCTCACCAATGCTCCAACTTCTTAGCCCCTTGGGAGCTGGGGCCTCCTCGGTGCTTGGGAAGAAAAGAGGAACTGCCCCTCCCCACCCAGCCCCAGGCCAGGGGGAAGGAAGAGGCTGGGGAGAGACCAAAGGTCCCCCCTCCCCCCACATGGGTATCCCTTCAGGCTGAGGTTTCCGGTGCTGCCGGCCCCCACCCCCAATCGCCAGGGCGGGCTCTTTATCTCCCCCATCTTTCTGTCTCTAGACCCGTGATTCTTTGCTCTGTCAGTTTCATACTTCAATAAAAGTGTTGCGTTTTTTTTTAAAGTATGCCTAATATGACACATTTATGTAAAAACACACTCAAAAGAAAAGTCTGTATTTCTACAGGGACGTATTCATGTATACACAGGCAAAGATTTGAATGGAAAGTTACAAGACATAGTATTTTGTATATTTCTTCTTGTTTCTTTTATTCTTAGTTTAGTCTTAAAAATACCATTTGTACCCCAGAAAACATTTTCACTTTATTACTTTCATTGTAACGAACCTTTATGTAGTGCTTACTGGATACCACACGCTTCTAAGGGGTTTTAAAATATTAACTCATTTAATCCTCACACAATCTTAAAGACTGTTACCTTGTTATGGAAACATCAGAACTGGAGATAAACCATCTGGGAGCCCCTTCCCCAACCCACGGTTCTTCTTATGCAGGGGCGACCAATATCAGATGTACTTGGGTTTCATCTGATCTGTTGGTTGTGTGTTTGTTCAGTTTCCTCGAATATGTGCTTTTTGTTTGTTTGTTTCTGTTTTTTTCTCATACCTATATGTGTCATACTTGACGTATTTTTTAACTGAAGTACAAGAAAGAGCACAAATCTTAAGTGTTTAGGTTGGTGAATTGTGACAAAATGCATATCCATGTGACAGTCACACAAATCAAGAAAGAGAACATCCCCAGCCCTTACCAACCCCTTGAGCCCCTCCCCATGGCTACGTCTCAAAACATAACCACCAGCCTGATTTCTAGCAGAGTAGTTCTGCCTGGTTTTGAATGGACTAATTTATGTTATATAAATTAGTATATAAATTGACTAATTTATCATTTCTGGCTTCTTCATTCAGCATCTTGTCTTTGTGATTCTTCCATGGAATTATATTTGGCTGTAGTTCATTCCTTTGTGTTGCTGTATAATCTTCCTTTGTGTGACTATTCCATGATTTACCAATAGATTTTTCCTGCGATGGGCATTTGAGTTGTGTCCAGTTTGGAACTGTTGTGAATATCGCTGCTGTGAACATTCTGGCTCCTGTCTTTTGATGAACAAAGTGTACAGTTCTGTAGGGTAGATACCTAGGAGAGGAATAAATAGGTCACAGTAATTAACGTGATTCTGCCAAACTGATATATCAGTTAAAAAATATGATTCTGTCAATTCAACCAAAGCTCTCTTCAAGGTGTGTTTTCGCTCTTTTCTTTTTTTCACTAAATGAAGTCGCCATGGATTTTTTTCACACTAGAACATTTAGACAAGCGTGGAGCCCATTCTCTTTAGCTTTACCGTGACGTGACATATCATATCGTTTCAGAGCTTCTCTCTGCATCTATTCTTCTTCCTGCTTCTTTTTCCTTCTCTCTCCCCAGTCTCAAGCTGTGCTCTCCACGACGTGCTGTCTGTCTGTCTGTCTGTCTCCAGCCTGTCTCTTCAGCACCTGCATCTCACGTAACAAGGTAATGGTCCTGGCTCAGCCAAGCTTGTGGTGTGAGAGCATCTCCAGGTTCCTGGGGAAGGTGGTGGGCGGGGAGCCTCAGGGAGGGAGGGGCTTGGAAAAGGCCCTGGCACCCGTATATTCTCTTGAGGCCCAAAGGGATGGTTAATACCAACAATAACACCGACAACCACAAAGGAAAAGATTTCTGAGGCAAACCACAAAAACTCATATGGCAGAAAAAGGATGCACTTGATAACATGCAAATAAGGATTTCTCTTAACGAGGACACCTTGGGACAAATATCAGATGATAGAGCGGGGATAGGTATTTACAACGTCTAAAATCAATGAGACATTAATACCTAGAAGGTAAGTGAACGGCTGCAAATCAGCAAGAAGTGTGTGCTGATCAGCCCTGCAGACAGGCCAGGAGCACACCTGCAGAACAAAGGAAGATGCCTGCTGGGATTGCTAACAACTCATTTCCCCACACCATGAAGGGAAAATGGGAAAAAGAGAGTCTTTAAGTGGTGCCCTACACAAAATAAAATTATTCATTCCCTATGGCTAAAACCATGGGGAACCTATGGATTCAAGCCTGGGGACTGCCAGCAGACCTTTCCCGCTACTAACTTTACCTTTACTGCTACATACTCTTATCCTTCCTCACTGTATGTCCACATCAAGGGAAATGGGTAAATAAAATCTTTAAACTGTAACTCACAGGAACTAAAGAATGATATACAAACTGAAACCTCCCCCCCCCGCCCCCGCCAACACTTGGGGTCTTTTTTTCCTTGTCTTGGCTTTTCGTCTTTGCCTTCTCTAGTCTTTGCTTTTCCCTTCTTTAATAAACTTTCCTTTGGGCGCGTGTTTGAATTCTTCCTACACTCTCTGCCAAGAACCTGCTTCTCTCTCGGTGCTGGGCTTGGTATCCCCCCAACTTGCAGGAATTTGCCCTGTCCTGCATCAGTTGGGGATGTGAGACCTAGGTACCCTCACACAGTTAGTGGGCAGCCATTCCTCGGAGGCCATTTGGCACTATTTAGTCAAATTAAGTGTGGCACGGAGCTGCCACCCAGCAATTACCTCCTGGGTGTGCATACCGAGACAGTCTCCCTCAATTCCATAAGGAGACATATACTAGTATGTTCACTGCAACATTAGTTTTGGGAGCTGGGGGCAGTCTGGGTATCCATCCCCAGAGGAGTGAGTAGATAAATAGAAAGGTACAGTCACCAGGGAGCCCTGCAAAGCCCCCCAGCCACAGCCCAGGAGTCCACAGAGCAACATGGCTAGGTCTTAAAACACATAATATTGACTGACAAAAAAAAGAAACACTATTAATATCTTATGATATAATGCACAAAGACAGAATAATTTTATATTATATATAAACTTAAAAACTTAATATTTAATATACGTGTGTGTGTTATATAATGTACAATAGATAGACATATAACTGTGTTGTACTATATAATTATATTGGCCTAAATATGTAATTGTGCATTATATAATTCAATAATATGCTACAAACTTACATGCTATGTTACAATTGTATCAATATATCAATATTTACGTAACACATAGCAACTTATTATACATTTAACATTTTATATATAATTTTATTAAACTGCAAGATTTTGTTTTGTATAACTCAATAGATACCATTATGTGTTAATAATAATTTTAATAGATCTATGTATCAGTCGCTTACCATGTAGTCGGCTCTAATTGGTTTCCTCATGGAATCTTCCCCGGGACCCCAGAAGGTGGGAACTATTCCAAATTAGCTCAGTTGACAGATGAGGAAACTGAGGCCCGGAGACATGAAGCTGCCAGCCTGGCAGGAGGCCCTAGTATATGTGGCTTCCTGCGTTGGGCCTCCAGGCCCCACAGCTGTCTTTTTTAGGGAACTGCAGAGGCCCTCCGCCAGGGCTCCTAGGAAAAAGCTGGTTATCCCTGTTAGAGCTCCCCTATTTACAAAGCCCAGGATGCTCATCCGCACAAAGGGATGGCCCAGCTAGTAGCCCTCAGTGGCTCAGGTGGCCCCTGAAGAGAAGGAGGGTTAGAACTCTAAGGGCAGGGCCTGGCTGTGGGGAAGTGGGTTTTTGTTATAATTAGGAGATTTTATGCAAATAATGAGACAGTAAAGCAGAATGTTTAAGAACCGTGTGCCAGGGTTTGACTCCCCTGCTTAGCCTCTGCGTGATCTGGGGCAAGTCACTCCATCCCTCTGTGCTCAGCTTTCCTCATCTGTAAGAGTATTGTCATCACAAGATCATTGTGAGAACTACGTCATTTATTCTGGTCATGTCCTTAAAACTATACTTGGTAAGGACCACACATTTTTATTTTCTCCTCGAAACCATGTGAATTGTTTAGCAGGATTGTTGTGAGAACTAAATGAGATGCAGTAAAAAGATCTTAGCTCGGGGCCTGAAATGCAAGAGGCATGCAAAAGACATCTGCTACGGCTATTATTCATGCCTCACAGTTTCGATGATGATGATGATGGTGATGATGAAGAAGATGATGATGATAACAACACCTCCATAACATTTACTATGCACTGGTATTGTTTTAAGTGCTGTAAATAAATGATATCATTTAATCCTTGCAACAGTCCTGTGAGATACGTACTATAAACATCCTCTTTATCAGTTGGGGAATCTGAGGCAAGGAGAGGCGAAATGAATTCTCCAAGATCACACAAAGGAGTGACAAGACCGGGACTCGGATATGGACTGTCTGACTGAGAGTCCTTGTTTTTAATCACTATGTACGCTGCTTTTTAAAGTCCGGAGACTTGGTGCACATCCTGGCTCTGTTGTATGACATCAAGCAGGGGCTCCCCGCTCAGCGCTTCAGTTCGCAATCTGTGAAATGGGAGAATGATGGCCTCTTTACAGTGGAGGTGGAGAGAGGACAGCTAGCTACCTTCTAGACGCTCCTCCTTTGCCCCGCCCGGCCCAACGCATGCTTCAGGGACAGGTTTGGGGACTGTGGGCGGGGCTCTGGCAAAGGGCGTGGCCTGAGTCGTCCTGGCCCAATGGGGACGGAGGGGATGGGCACCTCCTCCCGGCTCTGTCCAGCACGCGAGTCCTCCTCGCAGTTCCATCTGCCTCGCGGGTGCCTCTGACGTCCCCTGAGGTCTCCGACCCCAGCCCGCCCCCAGCCCGCCCGCCCAGTCTGAGTCCTTCCTATTCTTCGACCTCAGCCCCGGCCCCTCGGGCCTCGACATCATGGGAGACGGAGGAGAGGGTGAGGACGAGGTCCAGTTCCTGAGGACGGTGCGTACCTGTGTTAGGGGTCTCTGGGGCTATCTTTCGGGTTCCTCTGAACGTCTCTCTGTCTCCGATGTCTCTGTCCTGATCGCTGGTAGTCTCTGAGACTCGGGGTCTCTTCCTCTCCCTTTGGGTAACTGTCACTCTGTCTTTCTCAGTTTTTGTCTGTCTTCGTCCCCCCCGCCACCTTTCTCACTACAGAGAATTAGCAGGATTTGGGACTGCAGAATGGGTAAAGAGATCTTCCGCCACCATCTCTTCTGACGTTAGCGATTTGTCCCGGAGACGGGGGCGGGGGGCGGCGATGAGGCAGCACCCCCTCCCACCACCCTGGAGGCAGGCACTTGGGAAAGTGGTTCTAATTCCTGAGCTTAATTTAGCCGCCCCCTCCCCCCGACTAGCGTTAATTTTCTCCTTGCTCCAGACTCTGACCTATTTAAATTCTTGGGAAGACCCAACTCCTTTGAACTCCTAGCCCTTGAGGGTCTCCTGGGGGTCCCTCAGGTTCTGGGTCTCCTTTCTTTCCCCCTTTGGTTTTGGGGGGTCGATGTGGCTGTCAACGGTCTGTGGATGGTGTCTCTCTCTCAGTCTCCGTGGGCTGTCTCTGTCTCTCTGTCTCTGTCTTTGTCTGTTTCTTGGCTTCAGGCCCTCGCATTTCACTCTGCCTCTCTAGCTCTGTCTCTCCCTGCATCTCTGATCCCCCGCTGGGGGCAGGGATGGGAATTGGAACAACAGGTGTCTCTCCCAGAATAGCCTGCTTTTCTGGGGCCTGGGCAGGGGATGGGGAGATGGGGGGAGGGGCTGCCCATCTCGGAGTCCTTCCCACTTTTCCCTCCCAGCAGCTCAGCTGGATGTGGGGTCTGAGTATGGGAGATGTTCTTTCTTTTGGGCCAGGTCTGCTGACCCTGCACTAGCCCCTCCCCTCCCCCTCTGGGCCCTGAGAAATGCTGACACAGCATTCTGGCCCCAGAATAGGGCCCCGGTGAACAGGTCTGGTTTCCTGTGAGGGAGGAACAAACAGCTGGGCTGGTAATGAAGGATAGAGACAGCTGGACATTTAGCCATGGGAGAAGGCCTGGTTTCACCCTAGACTCTTGCTTCAGCTCCAGCCCTTTAGCAGACACCATGGGTTAGGCTCACTCCTCCTCCTGGCCCTAATAAGACATGGCCATGGCCATCAGCCCCTGAGCCACTCTACATCAGGACCTGTGCCTAGGGCCTTGGCCTTCTGAGGCGTCTAATTATATCCTTGCTGCCCTATCTTCTGAGGTAAGGCCCTATCTTTATCTCCCCGGGAGATCTGAGGAAAACCAAGGCCTGAGTGGTAGAGTCATTCGCCCAAGGTCAAGGCCAGGAAGTGTCATCTCTGGATGCCCCTGGGGCTCAGCCCTCCTGCTTTCACAAGAGGAAAACTGAGCTCAGACTTGCCAAGGTAGCCAGTGTTAAGTTCTAGAGGCCCAGCACTGGCATCTCTTGGCCGCAGGATCACTGTGTTTCCTTGAACTTTATTGAGGCATGTATGGTGGTTTTCTCAAACTTTTTGGACTTCACCCCAGCAGTAAGAAATATACTTTATATTGCAACTCAGTACATGCACATACATACATTATAAAAATTAACTTTACTGAAGTAAAATTGATGTGTAGTAACTGCACTCATTTTAGGTGTTACAGTTCAATGAGTTTTGACAAACTGTACACAGTCATGTACCTATCATCATAATCAAGACGAAACGCTTCCTGTACCCCAGAAAGTTCTCTCTTGCTCTTTGCAGTGATCACCCTGCCCATCTGCTTTATGTCACTGCAGATTCCACTACTCATTCTAGTGTTCGTAGACCGTGCACGCTCATTTGTCTTGCTTCTTTGGCTCAGCATAACACCTTTGACGTTCATCCACGTAGCAGGTATCAAAAGTTCAACTCCTTTCGGTGCCAGGGAGTATTCCATTGTGTGAATGTGGCACAATTTATTTATCAGTTCACCTGTGGATGAACATCAGGTTGCCTCCAATTCACGCTACTATGGATGAATTACGTGCATTTACACACACATGCAGACACACGCACTCACACACGCACACGCACGACACACACCTATTTTTCACTGAAACAAGTTTCAAAAAATGTAGATAGCCAGCTCTTGGAACACAAGGGGCAGGTTGCATTTTCTGTTCTTGCTCTACTTATTTTCCTTTTTAACTGTAGTGTCTATAGCCCCCAAATTGATTTCGTTTCCCTTTGATGGGTGGCAACCTCTAGCCCACTCTGCCTGGGTTTCTCAAAGCATGCCGCATGTCAGAACCTCCTGAGGACTGGTTAACGGTCCAGATTCCCTGCTCGCCTCAGCGCCACTGCATCAGGCTTCTGGTGCTGGGGTGGGGCAGGGGGACTGGGGCAGCAAGGTCTGATGCAGGAAAAGGTCAGAGAATCACTGGTGTAGTGATCAGGCCCCCTGTCTCCGGCGTATACCCTGGCTTTGCCATTTGCCTGCTTCCTAACTTGGGGCAAGTGATTTTTCCTTTTTTCTCTAGCCTGAATTCTCTAATCTGAAAAACAGGGACCGTGCTCACTGCAGCAACACATAGACTAAAACTGAACAATGAGGAGAAAAAATATGTACCATGAGGGTTTGAGGGGTCCACGCAGAATCTCTCCGAGCTCATCTCCTCCCAGTCTCGCCCTCACTCCTGCCGCCACCGCCATCCTGACCCCTTTGCTGCTTCTCAGCACCCTCTGCCCCTCCAGCTACGGGACTTCGCACATGCCGTCCCCTCTCCCTGGAATGTTCTTCCTCAGAGACCATCAGGCCTGAATCCTTCTCATTATTTGGATAAGGTTTACGGTTTAGGATAGAGTGTTAGGCTCAGCTCAAATGTCACCTCTTTGGAGAAGCTAACACTTCACCCCCCACACACACGCTGATGTCATCCCTACCCCAAAAGCCTCTCTCTTACTCACCCTGGGTAATTTTTTTTTTCCATTACACTTATCACTGACCTTAAAATTATGAAACTATTCACCTGTTTGTTGCATCTCCCCCACAGATGTCAGCTCCATAAGGACAAGAATTCTGTCTGCTTTATTCGCTGCTCTGTATCTATTGCTCAGATCAGTTCCTGGTAATAGTAGATGCTCAATAGGTGCCTATCAAATGAATGTAAAGTCCTGAGCATAAGGCCTAGCAGACAGTAGTGCTTAATAAGTGCAAGCTATGTGATTCCTATGAATACACACGCGTCAGGATGTCACAGTTGAGGGTTACAGAATAGAGCTGTTGCGGGGCCTCCTGCCAACAGGTCGACTCTCTGTCCTTCCTCTTAGGCTGGATAGACAGACTGAGGGCTGCCAGTGGGGATCGAAGCTGGAGACTGGAATGTTTGTGTGATATGCTGGAAGGGCTAGAGGCTGTGTGACCTCGGGTGGGACGCCTAAGCTCCTTGAAACTGTTTCTTCCGCTGTAAAATGGAATAACCACTGCCTTCCTCAGCAGTTAAGGGCTGTGGTCTCCATCATTTTTGACTGACACCTTTATCAGTGAAAACACTGAGCACTCCTCATGTACACTTATGCTAGTGATAAATGTAGATGTGGGCTACTATAGTAATATATTAAGAGGTGGTCTAGTGTTCTAAGAGTGTGACACATAGAACCACAGAGTTGGGATCAAATACCAGCTATGCCGTATGCCAGCTGTGTGACTTCAGGCAAGTTACTTTCCCTCTCTGGGCCTCAGTTTCCACAGGTTCACATAATAAGATTTACCTCAGCAGATTGTTGTGGATTAAATGAGTAATGCATGTGAAGTTCTTGGAATGCGACATTCCAAGACATAGAAGATGCTTCTATTGTACTTAAATTTTAATTTGTAATCTTGAAATTATTTCAGACTTAGAGAAAAGTCGCAAGGTTAGTTCGGAGAATTCCCGTACAGCTTTCAGTCATTTTCCCCAGATGTTAAGATCTGGCACATCTACTTTCTTCTCTTCTCCTCTCTTCTCTTCTCTCTCTCTCCATTTCCATATTTTTTTCCTGACTAAGTTGTGGACCTCATATCCTTAATCTTTAAATATTTCAGTGTCTATTTCCTATAAAACAGGCCAGTCTCTTACAAAGCACAGTAGTTATCAAAATCAAGGGATTTAGTATCACAATGATACCACTGTCTAATTTACAGCCCTTATTCAGCTTTGACCAGTGGCTACATGGCCATAATTTGTGGCATTTCTCCTCCATCCAGGATCCAGTCCAGGCTCTGGCATCTCATTCACGTCTCGTTAGAAAGAGCCCCTTAAATGATAACTATTTTTAAGATGATACACAAAAGACAAATTAGAGAAGGCCGAGCTTAGAAGCCATTGAACCGATACTTTCCACCCTCTGATGGTTCACCTCGTGGACCCCATCCGGGAAGCCTCTGGAGCCAGCTGGGTTCAAATCCCAGCTCCTCCCCTTATCAGCGCTATAGTCTTGGACAAGCCATGTCCTCTCTTTGAGCCTCAGTTTCCCTATTTTAAAATGGAGATGACACGGACCCCTATCTCATGGAGATGGTAGAAGCACAGGCCCCTACTTGAACAATTCTCTTTCATGAGAAGGGTGGGGTGAGTGGCCATAATATGCAATGTCTATAAGATGCGGGCAGGTGCCAGCCAGCCCTGACTCCTGGTCCCGTCCCCAGGACGACGACGTGGTCCTGCAATGCAGCGCCACCGTGCTCAAGGAACAGCTCAAACTCTGCCTGGCAGCCGAGGGCTTTGGCAACCGCCTCTGCTTCCTGGAGCCCACCAGCAATGCCCAGGTCTGCTCCGGAGGGAGGCCGGGGCTGGGGAACGAGGGGCTCTGAAGGGGCACAGAGTTTGGAGTTCAAGGAACAGGGCTCTAGGGGTCTGAAAAGGGGGTGCTTACAGGAGAGAAAACAGGGAGGGAGCTAAGAGGGAAAGGGGGCTGGAGGTCTGAG
>NW_011888984.1:1628015-1638154 GCF_000151845.1 Pteropus vampyrus | reverse complement strand
TCTGCATGGGGCCTCTCCCTTCACCTCTCCCATCCCTAGTGTGGGTCCCCTCCAGTCCAGGAGTGGGTCCGCCATGTGATCACGTGGCTCCATCACATGGCACCCTCAGAGCATGGGCATGTGAGAGCTGGGATGGGAGGCCTGGTGCCAACGGGTGACAGGGTGTCATGCCCCCAAGAGGACTGAGTCTCCCTGTGCTCAAGGTGCATGGCAGCACCGAGTAGGTCCCTATGGGTGATGTTCAAATCTTTAACAATGGGTAGGACTGCACCAGTGCACACCAGCCGCAGCCCGGCCATGTTGTGACAGGTTAGAGCACAGGGGGCCGAGGTCCATAGAGCATGAGATACTGGGGCTTGCCTGAGTGTCCCCATTACCAAGAACAGGTGTCCAGCCACCCCGAGTGACTTTGGGGCCTGGTTAACAAGGTGAAGGTGGCAGAGAGGAGAAATGGGCTTTGAGAGATGTAGACATCCCCATCCACAGGCTTCTCAGGGACAGAGTCCCTGCTTCCACGGGTGGGGACCTGAGGCAGAGGGTCTGCTGAGGGTCTGAGCTGAAGTTTTCTTGCGTCCAGGCCTGAGCATGGTATTTCATGGGGAACATATTCCCACTTGGGATAGGCCATATGTGTCAAGGGGGCCTCTTCTCACTCTGTGCCCTCTCTTCCTGCCCCCCACAGTCGTCCCAGGGTGGGGGACACAGGACACTCCTGTATGGCCATGCCATCCTGCTCCGGCACGCACACAGCGGCATGGTGAGTGCGTCAGCGAGGGGGAGCGAGCGGGGGCAGGGAGTGCCGCGTCTGCCAGGAGGAGGCTGACTGTCCTCTACTCTACGGCCCTAGTACCTGAGCTGCCTCACCACCTCCCGCTCCATGACTGACAAACTGGCCTTCGATGTGGGACTGCAGGAGGATGCAACAGGTGCAGGGGCTGGAGGCAGCAGGGTGTGATGGGACAGGGCAGGCAGGGACCTAGGGCGCAGAAGGCCTGCAGAACTACGAGGGTGGGCACGGGAATGTCCTGGGGGTAGCAGTGGGGGCTTTGGGGCAGTCTGGAGCTTGGATGGGGAGACTTGAGTAGTAATGGGGACTTTGGAGAAGTCTGGGGTGTGGATGGAGAGACTTGGGAAAGCATGGGGAACCCTAGGCAGAGGGTTCAAGGGCAGGAGTGGGGAACGGTGAGACAGAGAGTTGGTGGCAATAGGAGAATTTGGGGCAGAAGGCTTGGGAGGCTCAAGGCTGGGAATGGCTTGGGGAAGAGCATTGTGGGCAGCCATCATCCTGACAGCCCTGCATCCCACACACACACCCCCGCCCCCCCGCCCAGGAGAGGCCTGTTGGTGGACAATGCACCCAGCCTCCAAACAGAGGTCTGAAGGAGAAAAGGTCCGCGTCGGGGATGACCTCATTCTCGTTAGTGTCTCCTCTGAGCGCTACCTGGTGAGCAATCCCACCTCGTCACAACTGCTACTTCCCCCTGGGGCTGGAGGCACACGGGGTCAGCCCCAGCTCCTCACTAGTTAGCCTGGTTTCTGATACCCCATTTCCCGACTCCATCCCTCTTTCCTGACCTGTAACCTCTGATTTTCTGTCTCCCATCTGCTGGTGTCCTGGCTTCCACCCCTCGGTGTTTGGCCTCTGCCTCTGGAACTATTGTCCCCACCACCTTCACCTCTGGCTGCCATCTCCTGGCTGCCCCCAGCACCTGTCAACGGCCAGCGGGGAGCTCCAGGTTGACGCCTCCTTCATGCAGACACTGTGGAACATGAACCCCATCTCCTCTGGCTGCGAAGAGGGTGAGAGCCGCAGACCTCGGGCCCCCAAACAGACCTCCCACATTGCCCCTCAGCTGCATCCAAATTGAGTCCTGTAACCTCAGACCCCAAACTATGATCCTCACACTTAGATCTCCAGCTGAACCCAAATCCAGAACTCAGTATCAGACTCCCAAACTCAGACCCCAAAATATTGGTCCCCAAAACTCACATGCCAAACTCAGGTCCTGGAGGCCAGATCCCTAAACTCAGATCCAAGCTTAGAACATCAAATTTAGAGTTATCCCTGACCCCAAACCTCCGTCAGATGACAAGCACAGATAGTGACCTCAGCCCTCAAACCCAGACCCCCAAATTCAAACCCAGATCCCTAAACCGAGACCTCCTAATTCAGACCCCAAACTTCAGCCAACCCACCTCAGTCCTCCAACTTTAACCTCAGATCTCCAAAGTCATCTCCCAGATTCAGATCCCCATGCCGGGCCCCAAAACTTTGACTTCAACTCTCACACCCCAAACCCCAAAACCTTAAGCCAGATCTGAGCTGAGACTCAGCGCAGATCACAAAATTCAGGCCTGAATCTCAGATCCACCAACTTCCAACTGTAAAGTTTGGATCTCTCCAAACTCAAGGCCCCAAAGCTCAGATATCAGCCTCAGACCTCTAAAATCACACTCAAAATTCAGACCCCAACTTCAGAGCCAACCATTATACCTCTAAACCCAGATCTCCAAGTTAAGCCCTGGAACTCAGACTCCAGTATCAGGGAATATGAAACTCAAACCTCTAACGCCAGCCTCAAAAATCCAAACTCAGACTCACAAATCCCCCAACCTCAGCTTTGCACACCCAGACCCCAAACCTCAGACCCAAAATTTCATACTCCAACTTCAGGCCTCAAACTTAGCCCAAATCTCAGATTTCTAGCTGCAGATCCTAACCCAGCCCCCAGCCCTCAGCCCCCACAGGAGAAAAGCAGGTCCCTGGACCCACCTCAGCTCCCAGGCCTACCTGGGGCTCCAGCTTTCCCTTGCTCTTCTCCAGGTTACGTGACTGGAGGCCATGTCCTCCGCCTCTTTCACGGACACATGGATGAGTGTCTGACTATCTCCTCCGCTGACAGTGATGACCAGCGCAGGTCTGCGTGGAGGACAAGAGGGCCTGGGGCCTCGGGGTGGGAGAGGGGTGGTGAGGGAGGGCAAAGGCCTGCTGGGAGGCTGAGGTCCTATGAGTGGGGTTAGGGATCATATTCTGGGGGACTGGAGCCTGAACCCCTGACCTCACTCTCTCCCATGTCCCCAGACTCGTCCATTACGAGGGGGGAGCTGTGTGCACCCACGCTCGCTCCCTCTGGAGACTGGAGCCTCTGAGAATCAGGTGAGGGCAGGGGGGCTAGACTCGGGGAGGGATTAGGCACTGAAGAGGGGCTGGGAGGGGAGGAAGAAAGAGACTGGAGGATTTTGAGGGAAAATCCGGGGAGCTCAAGAAAGCAATGAGGTCCTCAGGGTCCTAGAATCCTGGAGGAAAAGGAGGTCTTGGAGGATGGTGGGGGGCTTCTGAGGGGGAGATCAGGGTGGGGTCCCGAGTGAAAATGCGGAGAGTAGAGGGGGAGAAAATGACAGGTCTGGGGAAACTGGAGCCATCTGGGGAGCCCGAAGGAAGCTGTGAGGGCCCAAGAGGACTGGGGGTCCTGAGGGAGGACCGGGCTCCTAAGAAAGATTTGAGGTCCTGAAGAAGGATTGGGGCTGGGAAGAGGGCTGGGGCTTGAGGAGGTTTAGACCAAGACTGTGGTGTCTGTGGGAGGATCGGAGGGTCCTCTGACCCCCTTCCCCTCTCCCTCCGCAGCTGGAGTGGGAGCCACCTGCGCTGGGGCCAGCCGCTTCGCATCCGGCATGTCACCACAGGGCGGTACCTGGCGCTCACCGAGGACCAGGGCCTGGTGGTGGTTGACGCCAGCAAGGCCCACACCAAGGCCACCTCCTTCTGTTTCCGCATCTCCAAGGTTGGTGGGGTCAGGGCGCCCTCCCTCCAAAGGAGCGCCAAATCCCACCCCAGGCCTCACTCTGCAGTCTGTGGGATCCCCCATCAAATGCACAGGCAGAGGAGGCTGACCTCTGCCCCCTACCCCTGCAGGAAAAGCTGGATATGGCCCCCAAGCGGGATGTAGAAGGCATGGGCCCCCCCGAGATCAAGTATGGAGAGTCACTGTGCTTCGTGCAGCATGTAGCCTCAGGCCTGTGGCTCACCTATGCTGCCCCGGACCCCAAGGCCCTGCGGCTCGGCGTGCTCAAGAGGAAGGTGGGCTCCTAGTAGGGGGAGGGGTGGGCAGGAGAAGGAAGGAGGGTGGTCAGACTTGAGGCTTTAGAAGTCTGAGGACAGGACTGAGAGAAAGACACAGGCTGAGAGAGAAACCGACCTGTTCCTTGCCCTCCCAGTGCACTGAAAAGTGGGAAAGCTACTTTTGACAGAGGGAAGAGCATGTGCAAAGGCCCTGAGGTTGAAATGAGGTTGGTCTGTTGTCATAATAGAAAGAAGGTCCAGTTTGGCTGGAGCAGAGTTAGCGAGGGGCTAGTGGAGGGGCGAGATGAGGACAGATACGGTACAGGAGCAGACCATGCAGGGCCTCATGGGCCATGGGGAGGGTCCTGGCTTTTATTTTGCATGAAGTTGGAGTCACAAGAGAGTTTTGAGCATTCCAAGGAGTTAACCTGACTCAGGTTCACAGGGTTCCTTCGCTGCTTGTGGGGGTGGGGAGTAAAAGCTGGAGTAGAAACACTAGGGAGGAGATTGCTGAATGGGTACAGGGTAATGGATAGAACTGGGGGCGGGGGGCTGCGGAATGGGGAAAAATGGCAGATTCTGTTTGTATTTTGAGGATTGAGCCAATAGGGTTTTCTGACAGGTTGCATATCCGGGTGAGAGAGAGATGGATTGAGGATGGTGCCATGATTTTTGCCCTGAGCAACTGAAAGATTGGAAACACCATTAACCAAGTTGGGGACAGTCAAGTGTCAGCACAGGAAGACAGGGATCTGAAGTTTTACCTTCAATGTCTAGTACAGAGCCACTCAACGACTTGCCGAGTGAATGAGTGGGAAGACTAGGGAGGCACTTATTTGGAAAACAAAACAAAACAAAACAAAACAAAACAAAACAAAACAAAAGAGGCTTGTGGTTGGAAACATGAATGGGGATATTTACAGCCACAGGACTGGACGGGCCCTTGGGGAGCTCAGCTCAGAGGAAAGCCGGCACTGTGACAGCCTTGGCTCACAGAGGGGCGGTTGGGCAGTCTATCTGGGACATGTTAACTTTGGGTTGCCATTACTCAGACTCCAGTATCAGGGAATATGAAACTCAAACCTCTAACGCCAGCCTCAAAAATCCAAACTCAGACTCACAAATCCCCCAACCTCAGCTTTGCACACCCAGACCCCAAACCTCAGACCCAAAATTTCATACTCCAACTTCAGGCCTCAAACTTAGCCCAAATCTCAGATTTCTAGCTGCAGATCCTAACCCAGCCCCCAGCCCCCAGCCCCCACAGGAGAAAAGCAGGTCCCTGGACCCACCTCAGCTCCCAGGCCTACCTGGGGCTCCAGCTTTCCCTTGCTCTTCTCCAGGTTACGTGACTGGAGGCCATGTCCTCCGCCTCTTTCACGGACACATGGATGAGTGTCTGACTATCTCCTCCGCTGACAGTGATGACCAGCGCAGGTCTGCGTGGAGGACAAGAGGGCCTGGGGCCTCGGGGTGGGGGAGGGGTGGTGAGGGAGGGCAAAGGCCTGCTGGGATGCTGAGGTCCTATGAGTGGGGTTAGGGATCATATTCTGGGGGACTGGAGCCTGAACCCCTGACCTCACTCACTCCCATGTCCCCAGACTCGTCCATTACGAGGGGGGAGCTGTGTGCACCCACGCTCGCTCCCTCTGGAGACTGGAGCCTCTGAGAATCAGGTGAGGGCAGGGGGGCTGGACTCGGGGAGGGATTAGGCACTGAAGAGGGGCTGGGAGGGGAGGAAGAAAGAGACTGGAGGATTTTGAGGGAAAATCCGGGGAGCTCAAGAAAGCAATGAGGTCCTCAGGGTCCTAGAATCCTGGAGGAAAAGGAGGTCTTGGAGGATGGTGGGGGGCTTCTGAGGGGGAGATCAGGGTGGGGTCCCGAGTGAAAATGCGGAGAGTAGAGGGGGAGAAAATGACAGGTCTGGGGAAACTGGAGCCATCTGGGGAGCCCGAAGGAAGCTGTGAGGGCCCAAGAGGACTGGGGGTCCTGAGGGAGGACCGGGCTCCTAAGAAAGATTTGAGGTCCTGAAGAAGGATTGGGGCTGGGAAGAGGGCTGGGGCTTGAGGAGGTTTAGACCAAGACTGTGGTGTCTGTGGGAGGATCGGAGGGTCCTCTGAACCCCTTCCCCTCTCCCTCCGCAGCTGGAGTGGGAGCCACCTGCGCTGGGGCCAGCCGCTTCGCATCCGGCATGTCACCACAGGGCGGTACCTGGCGCTCACCGAGGACCAGGGCCTGGTGGTGGTTGACGCCAGCAAGGCCCACACCAAGGCCACCTCCTTCTGTTTCCGCATCTCCAAGGTTGGTGGGGTCAGGGCGCCCTCCCTCCAAAGGAGCGCCAAATCCCACCCCAGGCCTCACTCTGCAGTCTGTGGGATCCCCCATCAAATGCACAGGCAGAGGAGGCTGACCTCTGCCCCCTACCCCTGCAGGAAAAGCTGGATATGGCCCCCAAGCGGGATGTAGAAGGCATGGGCCCCCCCGAGATCAAGTATGGAGAGTCACTGTGCTTCGTGCAGCATGTAGCCTCAGGCCTGTGGCTCACCTATGCTGCCCCGGACCCCAAGGCCCTGCGGCTCGGCGTGCTCAAGAGGAAGGTGGGCTCCTAGTAGGGGGAGGGGTGGGCAGGAGAAGGAAGGAGGGTGGTCAGACTTGAGGCTTTAGAAGTCTGAGGACAGGACTGAGAGAAAGACACAGGCTGAGAGAGAAACCGACCTGTTCCTTGCCCTCCCAGTGCACTGAAAAGTGGGAAAGCTACTTTTGACAGAGGGAAGAGCATGTGCAAAGGCCCTGAGGTTGAAATGAGGTTGGTCTGTTGTCATAATAGAAAGAAGGTCCAGTTTGGCTGGAGCAGAGTTAGCGAGGGGCTAGTGGAGGGGCGAGATGAGGACAGATACGGTACAGGAGCAGACCATGCAGGGCCTCATGGGCCATGGGGAGGGTCCTGGCTTTTATTTTGCATGAAGTTGGAGTCACAAGAGAGTTTTGAGCATTCCAAGGAGTTAACCTGACTCAGGTTCACAGGGTTCCTTCGCTGCTTGTGGGGGTGGGGAGTAAAAGCTGGAGTAGAAACACTAGGGAGGAGATTGCTGAATGGGTACAGGGTAATGGATAGAACTGGGGGCGGGGGGCTGCAGAATGGGGAAAAATGGCAGATTCTGTTTGTATTTTGAGGATTGAGCCAATAGGGTTTTCTGACAGGTTGCATATCCGGGTGAGAGAGAGATGGATTGAGGATGGTGCCATGATTTTTGCCCTGAGCAACTGAAAGATTGGAAACACCATTAACCAAGTTGGGGACAGTCAAGTGTCAGCACAGGAAGACAGGGATCTGAAGTTTTACCTTCAATGTCTAGTACAGAGCCACTCAACGACTTGCCGAGTGAATGAGTGGGAAGACTAGGGAGACACTTATTTGGAAAACAAAACAAAACAAAAACAAACAAACAAAAAAACCAAAACAAAACAAAAGAGGCTTGTGGTTGGAAACATGAATGGGGATATTTACAGCCACAGGACTGGACGGGCCCTTGGGGAGCTCAGCTCAGAGGAAAGCCGGCACTGTGACAGCCTTGGCTCACAGAGGGGCGGTTGGGCAGTCTATCTGGGACATGTTAACTTTGGGTTGCCATTAGAGCGCGGTGGTGGGCGAACGTTAAGCCAGTTAGTAGATATGAGTAGAGAGGATCCCGCCTAGACACCGACAGGATAAGCGAGAGAAAAGGAGAAAGAGATGGAGAGAGGGAGAGAGGGAGGGAGGTAGACAGACAGAGAGACTCAGAGAAAAAGAGACAAAAGTGTGGGATAGAGATGAGAGACAAGGATAGAGACAGCGAGACAAAGATGGACAGACAGAAACAAAGGGAGACAGAGACGTAGACAGAGACGAAGGGAAAAAGACAGCATGAGAGAGACCAGTGAAGAGGGATAGAAAGAGGGGGGACTGGCGGAGAGGAGGAAGGAGGCAGCTTCAGGGCCAGAGTCTGGGGGTCATGGTCCTGGGTGGCTGGGCCCCCTCCTGACTTCTGCGTCCCCCCACTGCCAGGCCATGCTGCACCAGGAAGGCCACATGGATGATGCGCTGTCTCTGACCCGCTGCCAGCAGGAGGAGTCCCAGGCTGCCCGCATGATCCACAGCACTGCCGGCCTGTACAACCAGTTCATCAAGTGAGCGACCTGCCCACACTGCCCGCGGGGCCGGGCCACACTTTGAATCTCATGCTCCTGGTGTTCAGGCACCTGACCCCATTTATCTCTACCTATGACAGCCACACTCCTAACATGACCACTAACCTCTAAACTCCCGACCTCTATAAACTTGACCCCTAATCTGACCTTGACAACCATGACTTTGACCTCACACTCCTGAGCACTACCCTCACTTTCACATTCCCGACATCCAGACCCTTGACCCCGGCTCTTCCCATCCTTGACTCCTGCTTCCAAGAACCCCCTGTGCCTACACAGGCGTGAGTCCTAGTTCCGGCTCTGCTCTTGGCCACAATGTGACCTCAGGCCAATGCCCTTCTCTCTCTGCGTCTCAGTCTCTCTGCTAAATAGATGTGTCTGTGGCAGAACCGCGGGACAGGGGGTGGTACTTGAGAGAGCGCCTCACGGACAGTCAGCGCTGCAGGGCCTTGGCTGACAAGTGCGCGGTTCCCGCAGAGGCCTGGACAGCTTCAGCGGGAAGCCACGGGGCTCAGGGCCGCCGGCTGGCACAGCGCTGCCCATCGAGGGCGTCATCCTGAGCCTGCAAGACCTCATCGGCTACTTCGAGCCGCCCTCCGAGGAGCTGCAGCACGAGGAGAAGCAGAGCAAACTGCGCAGCTTGCGCAACCGCCAGAGCCTCTTCCAGGAGGAGGTTAGGGAGGGGCGGGGTCCGTGAGCGTCGGGGGCGGGGCCTATGGAGGGGTGGGGCCGCGGAGCGGGGCGGGGCGGGGCCAGAGGGACGGAGAAGTAGAGGTCTGACAGTCGGGCGGGTGGAGGGGCACGCGGAAGGACCGCGGCTGTGCCAACTGGAAGGGGCGGAGGGTCTTGAGTGATACGCGAGGAGGCAGGGCCTTGGAGGGGCGGGGCAGCGCTTGTGGGCGGAGCCTCTAGGGGCAGGTGTACAGCGGAGCAGGGGCGGGGCCTGTGACAGGTGGGGTCTGAGTGCGAGGGGCTGAAGAGTTGGAGGACCGGGCTAGACAAAGGTCGGGGGGTCTGATGTTTCCACTGGGTGATGGGGGCACGTGTTCATTCAAAGGCTTCCAACTTGGTCTCCCTCCTCTCCGAGGGCTCCCAGTCTGATGGGGGAGGCAGACCCAGAAATGATAATAGTAACAATAACGACACTTACTTACAGAGTGGAGTTAGTTAATGCAAATTGCTTAAAACAGAGCCGGCGCATAGTAGATGCTCTGTTAGTGGTTATTATTACCTTGAATTTAGCCCTTATTATGTTTTAAGAGCTCTATCTACATGACATCCTCTGATAGCCCCATAGGGGATTTTAATTTCCATACTACAGATGGGTCGCTGAAGCTCAGAGAGGTTACAAAAACCTCTTTTGCTCAATAAATATGCAAGGAGATATGGCTGTCAACAAAACAGACAAAATCCCTGTCCTTATGGAGTTGACGTGGGGAGGATAGATGCCAATAAGAAAATTATTTTTTTTAAAAAAGAAAGTTACATGGTGTCGTAGATGATGATAAGTGCTAAGGAGAAAAAGTAAAGCGGGGCAACAGAAAGGAGGGCTGCGGATGCTGCGATTTAAAACAGAGAGGTCAATGCACATCTAAAACGAATGCAATATCGTATGTTAGCTACATTTTAATAAAATTTTTTAAAAGAAAAGCTAAACTAAACTAAAATAAAATAGAGAGGTCAAGAAGGGTAACCTGAATGAAGAGAGGGCGCCATGTGGAGGAAGGATAGAGAAGAGAGAGAGGGGTGAGCAAGTGCTCAGGCCCTTGGTGGGGTGTGCTTGGCGTGCTCCAGAATAGCAAGGAGGCTGCTGGCGCAACTGGAACAGAGTAAGCTGGGCAGAGTGGGAGAGGATGAGGGCGGAGAGGTGACAAGGGCCAGGCCATGGTGA
>NW_011888984.1:1620232-1626883 GCF_000151845.1 Pteropus vampyrus | reverse complement strand
TGTGAGATAGGCTTTATTCAAATATGAGTTAGAGAGTGCTGTTGGCTGTGAATTTAATGTTAGTGAATCAAAAATATATATTAGATCACTGTCTTTAAACGGAAACACACATAAACCAAGAGTGTGTGTGGACTGATGAAAATGTTGTGACAGATACTCAGAGGCGCCAACTGCCTGCGTTTCCTCTGAGAGCCGCGGTTGTGTATTCACTAATTCAGTACTCACGGCGACCTCATAGAACCCAGATACCACGAGTAACAACGATGGACTGTAGATGTTTTATGTGCTTTGCTGTCTGTCTGTTATAATTCACAATTAAAAAAAAAAAAGACAAAAGGTTAAAATGTATAAAAACAAGTGAAAGCGAAAAAACCTCTCTGCTGGTTGGTCTGGAGAGTGACGTGGGCCGACTGGGACCAGGAGTGGGGTGCTTGGAGGTGGAAAAGATGGACAGAAAACTATGGGAAAGAGAAGCACAAATTCAGTCCTGATATTAATAAAGCTGTATTCTGTTGGGGACAGAGGCACAGAGGACAAGGACCGATGCTAAGGAGGAGAGGAGGGTGATTGGAGTGAAGGGGGACATGGAGCTAATAGCGCTGGTTTAGATCTGGAACTCACAGTCACTAGTCGTTGAAGAAATACGAAGTAGTAAATCCAAGAAAGGCAAGGAAGGGAGGGCCTGGGACCCCTGAGGTGACCCCTTTGTTTTCCCCACCTCAGGGGATGCTCTCCCTGGTCCTGAATTGCATCGACCGCCTAAATGTCTACACCACAGCTGCCCACTTTGCTGAGTTTGCCGGGGAGGAGGCAGCCGAGTCCTGGAAAGAGATTGTGAACCTGCTCTATGAACTCCTGGGTAAGGGGCCCTGGTCCTGAGCCCCCTAGAGCTCCCCAGGTCCCCAGTCTCATCGGGTCTGACCCCTCTTTACATCCTCAGCTTCTCTGATCCGTGGCAATCGTACCAACTGTGCCCTCTTCTCCACCAACTTGGATTGGTTGGTCAGCAAGCTGGATAGGCTGGAGGCCTCATCTGGTAGGAGAACCCAGGGGAAGGGACAGGGACTTGGGGGATGGAGGGGCTGCATCTCACCTCTCACTCCGATACCTGTGCAGGGATCCTAGAAGTGCTATACTGTGTCCTGATTGAGAGTCCTGAGGTCCTGAACATCATCCAAGAGAACCACATCAAGTCAATCATCTCACTCCTGGACAAACATGGGAGGAACCACAAGGTCAGCCCCTCTATCTATCATCCTCTGAACTCTGAACCCTGACTCTCACAGTCCCAGAACTCCCCACGCCCCTCCCCCATCTCAACTCTTACCTGGACTTCTCTTCCATGCGCTCCCATCGCAACACAATGGTCTTCAACTTATGGTTCTTAAATGGGTTCTGGGCCACAGATGTGCTTCATTAGATCTCTGAAATATATCTTTTAAATTTCCTATAATTTTCCAGTTGTATTCCCTTTAGATTGGGTGCATATATGCTCTCCGCCTTGCCACAGGTTCTACCAGTTCCCACTGCATTATTTCTAACCACTTCACAGATTTACATGATCTGTCTAGCCCCTGAAGACACAAGTTTGCAACCCCTGCCGATCTCAAATCTCATCCGGACACCTGTGCTCTTTGACCTGACATTTTCACTCGTCCCCAGACCTCTGACCTCTTACCTCTTATTCCAGTCTCTCCCTTCTTATACTGCCGATGCTTTACCTTAACTCGCATGGCCCCAGACTCTCGCCTGACCTTTCTCTTTGATGCTTGACCTTCGAGATCCCTGACCTCCCACTTTATTCACCTCCTCTCAGTCAAAATCTCCATCTCCTGTCCTGACTCTCTTAGCTTCCCACCTAGGGACTCCCCTAGACCCCTGCCCTGGTGCCCTTGCATCTTAACCTCTGACCTTCACCTCCAGGTGCTGGATGTGCTGTGTTCCCTGTGTGTGTGTAATGGCGTGGCCGTGCGCTCCAACCAAGATCTCATTACTGAGAACTTACTGCCTGGCCGTGAGCTTCTGCTCCAGACAAACCTCATCAACTATGTCACCAGGTCTGGCCCCTAAACCCTGACCCCAGACTGATCTCACCGCAACTCAGAGACTCCACGCTCGGGTGGATGTCCCTTCCTCCATCTCTCACCCCTGGACTTAACATCCAGTCCTCACAGATGTCTGCTCTTGCCCCAGCTCTCCTGGCTCCCCATTCTCGGCCTCTCTCTCTGCTCCATTTCTGCCTCTGTTCTCCCTCCCTCTCTCTCTCTCTCTCTCTCTCTCTCTCCCCCTCTCCCTCCTTCCCTCCCCTTCCCTATTTCTGTCTCTATTTATCCTATATCTGTTTTCCCCATCTGTCTTTCCTGTCTCTCTCTTCTCTATCCGTCTTTGATGTCTCTCTGTCTCTTACTGTCTATCTCCATGTCTCTTCCTCTCCGTTTTTCCTGTGTATACATCTCTTTCTTTTTCTCTCCCTCTCCCCGCTACCCCACAACAACCTGGCTCTTCTCTCCTCTACCCCGCCCCCCTCATCCCCTCTCCTGTCCTGTCTCTCCTGCAGCATCCGCCCTAACATCTTTGTGGGCCGAGCAGAGGGCACTACGCAGTACAGCAAATGGTACTTTGAGGTGATGGTGGATGAAGTGGCTCCATTCCTGACAGCTCAGGCCACCCACCTACGGGTGGGCTGGGCCCTCACTGAGGGCTACAGCCCCTACCCAGGGGGCGGCGAAGGCTGGGGCGGCAACGGGGTTGGCGACGATCTCTATTCCTACGGATTTGATGGGCTGCATCTCTGGACAGGTACCTAGACCCTTCCAGGGGACCCTCAACCCTGACCACTGACCCCAGAGTTTCTAAGCCTTTCACCACACACCTTGGGGTTCTTGAGATCTTGATGCCCCAAACGAGCAAACTTTTGACACTTCATTCCTCATTTCCCAAGACCCTAACCCTAATCCTGTCTCTAACACATTTCTTCAGTCTCCAGAACCCTGACCCTAGAGGATATATAATCTCTGACCCTAGAGATCTCAGAAAACTGCCCAATTATGACCTCTGCTCTTTGACTTCTGACCCCCAAGGCTCCAGAATCCTAACTCCGGGAAAGCTTTAATCTCCGGCCCCACAGCTCTCAGGATTCTTACCTCAGGGGGACCTTGACCTCTGCCCCTGAGCAAAGAGGTATCAGACCCTCATAGGAACACTTAATCTTAGGGTATCCAGGATCCAGACCCCATAGGTTTCCTTAATATCTGCCCCTTGTCTCTTGAGATCATTGGTCCAATGGGACCTCTGACTTCTGACTCCTCCCTGGTGACCCTGGTGCAGGACATGTGGCACGGCTGGTGACTTCTCCAGGGCAGCACCTCTTGGCCCCTGAGGATGTGGTCAGCTGCTGCCTGGACCTCAACGTTCCATCCATCTCCTTCCGCATCAATGGCTGTCCTGTGCAGGGTGTCTTTGAGGCCTTCAACCTTGATGGGCTCTTCTTCCCTGTTGTCAGCTTCTCAGCCGGTGTCAAGTAAGGATTTGGGCTGCTCCCTTGCCAGTCCCCAGACCTGGGACTGTCTCGAGACAGCTTTCCTAAGCACTTACAGAGTCTTCTGAGGCCAGGATCCAGCTGCCTTCCCTCAGGACTGACTGGTCAGACCCCCACTTGAAGGTCTCAGTAACCTCTACATGATCCCAAACACTCTCAGTATCTTCCCAATGACCCAGACCCTCCCAATGACCTCAGCTTCTCCCAAACTCCGCGTCCTGTTGGCGACATCCAAATGTCCTCAAAATTTCACAATTACCTTCTAATAACTCCATACTCTCCCAATGATCTCTTAAATGACCTCAGACTGTCCCAATGACTCTATGCCATTCCAATGATCTTCAAATGACTTCGGAATCTGATAGTGATCTTCTAATGACCCTAACCCCTCCTAATGATCTTGGACTCTCCTAGTGACTCCATGCTCTTAACAAGTTCTCAGTGACCCCAGCATCTCCCAATGATCTTCCAGTCATTCTATAATTTCTCAGTGACCACTCAGTGGCTCTAGTATTTCAAAGACCTCTCTATAACTCAGTCTTTTCCCAATGACCTCAAGCTCTGTGAATGACTTCCCAATCACTATTTAGTGGCAATTATGGTTTTCTCACAGTTATGCCAGATTCTCGGTGACTCCCAAATGACTTCCTTTTTGGTTTCCCAAAAACCTTACAATATCCCCAAATACTCTATTGGCCCAGCTCCCCCAAAGGACCTTCCTGTGACCTTGCATTAACTCCCCAATGACCCTACATTTTCTTTTTTTGATCTTTTGATGATTCCTATTGACCTCGGATATTCTCTTTGACCTTGGAATTTCCTTTCTGACTTCTAAATGGCCTCCATGAGCCTATGACTGCCCAGTGACCTCAGGTCTCCCCAGAACCTTCCACTGATCCCAGGATTGCTCCCTCACCCTCACTGAGCATAGACTCTTCTCTGTAAGCCGCCCCACCAGTGACCCCGCTCTCCCATCCAGGGTGCGGTTCCTCCTTGGTGGCCGCCACGGTGAATTCAAGTTCCTTCCCCCGCCTGGCTACGCCCCATGCCATGAGGCTGTACTCCCTCGAGAGCGACTCCACCTGGAACCCATCAAGGAGTACCGGCGGGAGGGGCCAAGGGGGCCGCACCTGGTGGGCCCCAGCCGCTGCCTCTCACACACCGACTTTGTGCCCTGCCCTGTGGACACTGTCCAGGTACTGCTGGCCCTCCAAGAGTTCTGGGTGAGGCAGACTTCCTTAGGAGGGGGGAGGGGAAGCTGACCTGGAAATTGGGAGCCTTATTGTTTAACAGATAAGGAAACTGAGGCAGAGAGGAGACAAAGAACTCTTTCAAGGCAGACTCCCAGTTTCAGGGAGTCTTCACTATAGCTCCCTAAAGAAAGGACTATTATTACCCCTGATTTACAGTTGAAGAAAGCAAGGCCCAGAGAGGTTAAGCACCCAGTGCAAGTCACACAGTTGATGGGAACGCAGGTGGTCTGATTCCAAAGCCTACAATTTGTTGGGCATCTCTTCTATCCCAGGCCTCTTCCACTCCTGTTACCCCAACCCAAACTCTCTGCCTTCCCTCCAAGCATGTCCCTATAGGAGCAGATATAAGTCATGTTCAAGCTTGACCATAAGGTTTGATTTTCACTGTGTCACTTGGGCATGTGGCTTCACCTCTGGGTGCCTCAGTTTCCTCATCCGAGGAAAAGGGGGTAACAATAGAACCTCCTTTGTAGCATTGCCAAGAAGATTAGATGAATTAATATATGTGAAGGGCTTAACACAGTCCCAAGTAAATAGTAAGTACTCAATACAGTTCCTGTCAGTAGTATTAGTAATATTATTTTAGGATGAACTTGCCATCCCCGTCGTAGCCAGGCCAGAGCCCTGGACCCCCTCCTGGATGTCTCCTTCCCCCTCGTGCCCCCTTGTCAGCCTCATGGGCTGCTTGTTTGGCCTCTTGAACATCCCTCCACCCCCTCCTTTCCTTTCTATGACTCACCCTGACCCAAGCATCACCACTTCTTGCCTGCAGAACAGCAACAATATAATATTTATTAGGCATCTACCATGTGTCAGGCATTTCTATAAACTACAAAACATTTAGTAGTTTATGGAAGTGACTTCACTGAATCCTTATGAAGTAAGTATTATGAGTTAAGTAATGTTCAGATCCTCACTGTACAGAAAAGGAAAGAGACTCATCCATTCGTTCAGCAAATATTTCCTAAACATCTCCTCTGGGCCCAGCTCTAGGCTGGTTAGGCCTGAGAAAATGGCAGAAACTTAGGAGGCTCCAGGTCTTGTCCTCTTGGAGCTCCCAGGACATGGGGGAGATAGACCCATTCCCAGGTAATCCCTTAATTCTGACGATGCTAAGTCCTTAAGCAGCTGAGCATCAGTCCTGGAGTCGGGGTGAGGTGATGGGGAGCGGGGCTCAGAACAGCAAGCGAGGTCAGAGGAGTGTGCTGGAGGACTGTTCTCCGCAAGAGGGGTCACCGTGCAGGCTGGAGGGAACTCAGAGACTCACGAACATCCCCTGCCCCCAGATTGTCCTGCCTCCCCATCTGGAGCGTATTCGGGAGAAGCTGGCAGAGAACATTCATGAACTCTGGGCACTGACTCGCATCGAGCAAGGCTGGACCTATGGCCCGGTGAGAGAGTCAGGCGGGGAGGGGACCGTGGCTGGGGGAAGGGCCTTTAAGGCACTGGGGGGTCCTTGGGTTTTGGGTAGTAGAACTAAGGGCAGAGGTCAGGGGTTGTAGTCTGAGAGTGTTGGAGGGAGGGAAGGGGAATGGAGGACTTGACCCCGGGTTTCTCCAGGTTCGGGATGACAATAAGAGGCTGCACCCATGTCTTGTGAACTTCCACAGCCTACCAGAGCCGGAGAGGAATTACAACCTGCAGATGTCAGGGGAGACGCTCAAGTGAGGGGGTCACTGTGGAGCCGGGGGCTGGGCCCAACTGCTGGTGGGGAGGAAGGCAAGGAGAGACAGGAAGAGTTAGGCAGAGACTGAGAGAGAGGATAAGAGAGAGACAGAAAGAGAGACAGAGAGAGAAGGAGGAAGGGATTGTGAGGCAGAAACTGACAGAGGGCAGAAGAAGGCAGAAAGCGGATGGTCA
>NW_011888984.1:1615272-1618352 GCF_000151845.1 Pteropus vampyrus | reverse complement strand
CCTCCTGCCTTTCTCCGACTAGCCTGAGATCCCCCAATTCTTCTCCTCTAACACCAAGAAACTGGCTCTATTCCCCCAAGCCGGCCAAGGTCCTTCCCTTCTCTGGTGTCTCCTACCATCCTCTTGGTATTTTGGGACCCACTCCCCACCCAGTCTGTCTGACTCTGCGTGGCCCCGCGTGTAGGTCTGGTGGAGAGCCAGTCTCGCTGGGACCGGGTGCGCATCTTCCGGGCAGAGAAATCCTATGTGGTGCAGAGCGGCCGCTGGTACTTCGAGTTCGAGGCGGTCACCACAGGAGAGATGCGAGTGGGCTGGGCAAGGCCCGAGCTGCGGCCTGATGTGGAGCTGGGAGCTGATGAGCTGGCCTATGTCTTCAACGGGCACCGTGTAGGTACTTCTCTGGGCTCCTTCCTGCCAGGCCCTGTAGTCCCCCCGACAGCTCCAACCCTGCCCCTGTCTGTGCCCCACTTTGTCCACCTATCCCCGCATCTACCTTTCCACCCATCCATCCACCATCCTTTTCTCTCTCTCTCTCTGTCTATGCATATATCCATCCACCGTCCATCTCCGTCCAACCATCCATCTGTCCATTCATCCATTCATCTATCCGCAAATCCAATCATCCATCCATCTACTCATCTGTCCAGATAATCACTTAACCATACACTTTTCCACCTATTTATTTATATTAATTTAGCCACTCACTTATTTAAGCGGTTTGCAATTTCATTCATCTATCCATTTATCCAGTAATTTAATGCATGCATCCATCAATTCATCTATTTATCTACCCATCCATCCATCCACCTACCCACTCTTCCATCCAGACATACATACGTACATCCACGTATCTATTTGTCTATCTTTACCTTCTTCCTTCCCTGTATCAACCCATGGAAACCCAACTTTCGTTTTAATCTTTCATCCAGCCAAACACCCTGCTCCCATCCATCCTTCTCATTATTCATTTACCTATTTGGGGGGCATGTGGGTATATATGGGTCTATGTGAAGGACACTGATAGGCTTTCATTCCTCTACTTGCTGCTGCCCCAAAGCCCCCACTCCCGCTTTGGTTATCTGCATAACCCCAGCCTCAGCCATGAACACTGCAGAGAACCCAGGCAGAAGGGATGCGATACAGAGATTAGTGGGAAATGACAGCATGAAAACCTGTCCGTTACATTCTGGATCATAAATGCAAATGCGGGAAAAGATGGGAGACACTGTGGGGGTGACTTCCCTTCTGTCTCACTGGCTTGCATGTGTATCTTTACGCATCTCTCCTTGCTTCCATTTCTCTGCACATCTCTATTTCTCTATATGTCTCTCCCACACCACGACATCCCCTCGCCTCCTCACAGGGCCAGCGCTGGCACTTGGGCAGTGAACCATTTGGGCGCCCCTGGCAGTCGGGTGATGTCGTGGGCTGCATGATCGACCTCACAGAGAACACCATTATCTTCACCCTCAATGGCGAGATCCTCATGTCCGATTCGGGCTCCGAAACAGCCTTCCGGGAAATCGAGATTGGGGATGGTGAGGGCTGGCCTCATGGCCCCTTTCTGGTTTTCTTCCACCTCACCTGACCCTACACTGCCCTCTCCAACCTCCTCCTCTTCCATTGCTTCCTTCCACTGCTTCCTTCCACAGTACCTCCTCCCCCTGACTGCCTTAGCCCTACCTATCCTCACTCCTGCCCATCCATCCCCTCCCACCAGGCTTCCTGCCCGTGTGCAGCTTGGGACCTGGCCAGGTGGGTCACCTGAATCTGGGTCAGGACGTGAGCTCCCTGCGGTTCTTTGCCATCTGCGGTCTCCAGGAAGGCTTTGAGCCATTCGCTATCAACATGCAGCGCCCGGTCACCACCTGGTTCAGCAAAAGCCTTCCCCAGTTTGAGGCTGTGCCCCTTGAGCACCCCCACTATGAGGTGAGGACTGACCCCACTTACTACTCTCTGCTCTGCCCCAAACCTTATTCTTCTCACGGTTCTCTTCCCTGAGTTTCTCCTTCCACATTAGCCCACAAGCTGTGTACAAGGGGGTGGCAGGGTAATGGGCTCCCAGGGCTGCCTTTCAGGATGTAACTTTGGCAAACCATAACCTTTCTGAGCTCTGGGTACCTCGCCTATAAAGTGGGGAAAGACAGAAAAGAAAAGCTGGATTAAGTGACTTCAGTGGAAATTCCCAGTCCTTATAATGATCTGATCCTAGAACAAGATGTAAAAAAATAGCAATCCTTGGGTACATTTTAACACCTTCCTTACTAATTGTTATGTTTGTTAGTTTGTTTTTAGTAGTTCTTCATTAATCCAGGTATCCTGAATTTTAGCCTCTTGTGCTTCTCTTTCCCAAGGTTTAACCCAAGGTCACACTCTAACCATAAGTACCCCACATAGCCCAAAGTGATAGTCCTTCTCTCCTTCTGGGAAGAACTTGAGCTCTATGTGACTGTGGCTCAGCTTTAGAATCAGACAGAGCCGGACTTGGCCTCTTACTGTGAGCATGTGACCATCTCTTGCTGAGGCTCAGTCTTCCCATCTGTGGCATTGTTTGACTCGTTCTCTCACATAATCTTCCTCTTTCTCTTTTCTGAATCTTCTGAGTAAGTCAGAGCCATCACGCCTTTTTACCCCCAAATATTTCAATATACATTTCTTTAGAACAGGCTATGCTCTTACAGAACTGCATGCAGTACAATTATGAAAATCAGGAAATTTAACATTGATACATACTATCGCCTAATTTACAATCCGTATTCAAAATTTTTAAATTGTGGTAATAATAATGTCCTTTGTTATTTTTATGGTCCAATCCAGGAATACATGTCACATTTAGCTGTTATGTCTTTTTAGTCTTAAAATAGAATGTTTCTGAATCTTTCTTGGTCTTTCGTGGCACTGACGTTTTTTGAAGAGTATAGGCCAGTAATTTTGCAGACTATCCCTCAATTCTGGTTTGTCTGATGTTTCCCCATAATTAGATTCAGGTTCTGCATATTTGGTAGGAACACCATGGCAGTGGTGCTGTGTCCTGCCTGATGCAGGATACCAGGAGGCATCTGATGTCACAATATCTTATT
>NW_011888984.1:1608220-1614502 GCF_000151845.1 Pteropus vampyrus | reverse complement strand
TCCTTGAGGAGGTCAACTTAGGGAGGGCATCAAAGAAAGAAACCGCTCCATCTGGTTACGGAGTCTCCAGAAAACTTTTGAGAGTCTGTACTTGGAGGGCACAGGACATGCATCTGTCCTCTAGCAGTTCCGGTCTCTCATTTAGGCCGGGTTAGGCATTTCCCTCATTAGAATCCCTCATGGTCTTTGGAAAGGTGGTGACTAAACAGGCAGCAAGGGGGCTCCTGGGGCCTTGGCTGTGCTCTGTTTCTCCTTCTGGGTGCTGGACACACAGGTGTGTTTGATCTGAAAACTCACTTTCCTTTTCACTTATGACGTGTGCACTTTTCTGAGTGTCATATTTCCACATACAAGTTTAACAAAAATTTTTCTGGGGAGGCTTTACATAACTCTGACCTTTCTGGGCTGCTCTCCCTAGAAATTAGGATGGCAAGGTCTTTGTTTTGTGCATTGCTGTGTTCCCAGCACTTAGAACAGTGCCTGACACAAAGTAGGTGCTCAGTAAATATTTGTAGAATGGACAGGTGGACAGGTGGACAGATGGATGGGTGGATAGGTGGATAGATGTGTGGACAGGTGGATAGGTGGGTGGATGGATGGATGGATGGATGGATGGATGGATGGATGGTTGGATGGTTGGATGGGTGGGGGGATGGCTTGGTCTGGAGTAAGGCCTGTGCATAGGTAGGTTTTGAAAGCTCCCCAAGTGATCCTAGTGTCTGACCTGGGCTGCCACTGCCCAGGCAAAGGTTGACAGAGGGCTGAACATACCCTATGGTCAAGCTGTGTGCCCCATGGGGAGCTCATCCACCCAGAGGAGGGGATACCTTTGGCTGACTCTCTCACAGGTGCTCTAAGGCCTAATGGTGGCTCTGTGTGTAACCAGGCTTAGGACAATGGCCTAGCCCATCCACCAGGTTCCGTGCTTCCTGCACCCCCCACAGGTGGCCCGTATGGACGGCACTGTGGACACTCCCCCCTGCCTGCGCCTGAGCCACCGCACCTGGGGCTCCCAGAATAGCCTGGTGGAGATGCTCTTCCTCCGGCTGAGCCTTCCAGTCCAGTTCCACCAGCACTTCCGCTGCACTGCAGGGGCCACCCCGCTGGCGTCCCCCGGCCTGCAGCCCCCGGCCGAGGACGAGGCCCGGGCAGCGGAACCGGACACCGACTACGAAAACCTGCGCCGCTCGGCTGGGCGCTGGGGCGAGACCGAAGGGGGCAAAGAGGGAACTGCCAAGGAGGGGCTGCCCGGGGCCACCTCCCAGGCTGGGGTAGAGGCCCAACCTGTCAGGGCAGAGAATGAGAAGGATGCCACCACAGAGAAGAACAAGAAGAGAGGGTGAGTCAAGGGCGGGGCAGGATGGAGCCTGCGGTCTGTCCTAGGACCCCAGTTAGGCAGCCTCAATAATTTGAGAAACCCCATTGTATCCTAAAGTGACCCCATATACTCTAAGTGAGTCAGAATACTCAGAGAGCCTTTCATGTCTCTAGTGAATGCCATATTTCCTGGGAAGATCTAATTTCCCTGAGAATGTAAAATCGGGTACCACACTATACCTATGGAGAAGTCCACTGTCCTTGGGGTACCTGGTGGGCCTCAAAGCATTTCAGCCAATGGACGTCATTAACCGTGGACACTAAAGAGGGGATCTCATTTTCTTGGAAGAGCTAACCATACCCTAAGGTATCCTGGTGAACACTAGTGGCCTTCTAAATTAAGGTCATTTCTGTGTCCCAAATGTACCCCCCCAAAAAACTACTTCAGGGGAGACCTTCAAAAGGCATTAAACTTGAATTGAAACGAAATCTGCTTTCCCCCTACTATGGTGGTGGTTTTCAATGGGATGTAGCTCTGTGTCTTTTGAGGGATGTTTAGAAGCAATGGAAGATTCTGGTTACCATAGTTTCAAGGGTGCTGCTGCTGGGGTCTCCAGGGATTCTACCTGCCTTCAGAATACAAGACGGTGCTACACATGAAGAATTGACCTTTCCTAAATTCCCTTAGCACCTAAATGAGAAACACATATGAGAAATGCTGACTTGGGGGAGCCACCATATGCCCCAAAGGGAACCTCCATGTTCCCAGAGGCACCTCTGAATTTAGGTGACCAAATATACACAAGCACAGCACCTCCAGAATGGATTAGGCTGACACAGTTGGGAATCATTCCTCTAGAGGCAAGGCCTTGGAGAACAGATGAGGGACATGAATGTTGTGGTGGGTAGGATGGGGGGCTGGGCTTGAGATCTGGTTTTCACACAACCTCTCCCCACCACCAGGTTCTTATTCAAGGCCAAGAAGGCCGCCATGATGACTCAGACGCCAGCCACCCCCGCTCTGCCCCGACTCCCTCGTGAGGTGGTGCCCGCCGATGACCGTGATGACCCTGAGATCATCCTCAACACCACCACGGTGTGAACTGGGGACCTTCAACTTTGGGGACCCCTCAGCTTTCCAAATTCCATGCTCTGATCCGCAGTAACTGCCCATACCTGGAAACATCTCGATATACACCAGAGGCCCCCAAATACAGCACACTCTGATTTAATCCTTTGAACCCCTAAATCCATATTGCTGGGAACACTATGAAGCTATAAGGCACATTGCTATAACTCCCAGGGATCCAAAAATTCAAGGGATAAACCAATATGGACTTGGAACCCCAACTTTACCCATGTAAACTCAATACCTTCAAATTTGATAGCTATTCTAGTATATTCCTGGGAACCAAAATTCACAATTATCTCAATATAATTTTGAGATTCCCCAAATCTGGAATATTTTCTGAGACAAACAGCCTAATGGTTGGGATCATGGGTGACCTGGGTGCCACTCAGGTAAGTCACATGTTCGCTGTATGTTTTCTTGTCTACGGAAGCTCCATGGTTTTCCCATCAGCAAAATGGGAATAGAAATTGTATCGACATGATAGTGATTGTAAGGATTAAGTGAGTTAATTTGGAAGCTAATCAGTGAGCTATTCATCAATCTTTATTAATAACTTTGCTGTAACCTAGGGAGGGATTCGAATTTGGGCATATCACAAAATAGTCCCAAAGGATCCCCAAATTTAGAAGTATCTCAGTAGACACAGAAACAAAAAGACATAGATCCAATGGTTCTCAAATCCGGCAACTTCTTGTTCAACCATCAGAAGACACTGAGAATCCAGAGAAACCCACTTAGAGTCCCAGGGGAGTCCCGTGTCACCTTTCTTCCGAACTGACCACTGGTCCCTCCTTTGTCTCTCCAGTACTATTACTCCGTGAGGGTCTTTGCTGGTCAGGAGCCCAGCTGCGTGTGGGTGGGCTGGGTCACCCCCGATTACCATCAGCACGACATGAACTTCGACCTCAGCAAGGTCCGGGCAGTGACGGTGACAATGGGGGACGAACAAGGCAACATCCACAGCAGGTGCCGGGGAGGTGTGGGGACTGTGGGGGGCGGGAGGTCAGCACTGGGCACCTTGCTCAGAACATTTCATGCTCCTTCTTCTCTCTTCCTGTTTATTTTCCTACAATGGCTCCTGCTCTGTTTTTCCCTCCTCTCCTTTTCCATTTCTTCTTGTCTGTTTACTCTTCCTTTGTCATCTCACCCTCCTCTTTCTACGTTCCCTCCCTCCTCTGTTCTCTCCTCCTGCTCCCCTTCTTTCTCCTCCTTCCAGAACCCTCCACCAGCTCCTAAGAATTCTAGCTCCAAGGGGCTCAGGGTCTGGGGTGAGAGGTTCGGTGCTCATGTCTGTAGGTGGTAGGAGTTTGGGGATGGGCTCTGAGGTCATGATATTCCAGGAGCTCAGGGAAGGGGGTGTCCAGGGTCCAAAAGCCTCTGCTGAGGATCTGTGTACTGACCACCCCTCTCTCCTCCAGCCTCAAGTGCAGCAACTGCTACATGGTGTGGGGCGGGGACTTCGTGAGCTCTGGGCAGCAGGGCCGGATCAGCCACACGGACCTTGTCATTGGCTGCCTGGTGGACTTGGCCACTGGCCTAATGACCTTTACAGCCAATGGCAAGGAGAGCAACACCTTTTTCCAGGTGAGCCCAGTCTTGTGCGACTTAGCAGTAGCACTCTTATGTCCCGGCATCCTGGGACAACCCTCTCAGATACTCCTGGAGGCCAGAGTCAGGACAAAAACAGCACCTAGTCTGTCCTCAGGATAAGCCAGAGCTGGCAGGCCCCTGGGAGACTTCCTCATTGAACTACTCATTGAACTGAGGCCCAAAAATAAGGAGACAGGGCCTTGACCTTAGAGAGAGGTCCGTATCCCGTTAGGCTGGGTACCACCAGTCGCCAATCAGGGAACACCCTAGGGTGGGCCAGAATCCTAAGGTAGGCTTTTCCCTTTAAACATTTTATTACGGAAAGTTTTTAACATAGCACAAAATGAAAGGAATTGTATAGCGAACTCCCATACACCCACTACCAAGAATCTACCATCCGCATTTACTACACTGGCTTTATCACATATTCATTCATCTACCATCCGTTAATCCAACTAAGTTGGATGTTTAAAAACTTTACTTCGAATGGAAAACTTAAAAAATATACAGAAATAGAATAGCATAATGAACCTCCATGTCCCCATATCACAGCTTCAATTATCATCCGTTCACGGCCAGGCTTCCTCCATCCTTACCCTCATTCCCGCCCTCACTCCCACACCAACCAGATGACTTTAAAGGAGATCCCAGACTTCACATCGTGTCATCTCTTTTCAGTATGCATCTCTAAAAGATAAAGATTCTTTTAAAAACCATAACCGCAATACCATTATCATCTTTTAAAAACCTTAATAATTCTTAAATATCACCAAATATCCAGTCCATGTTCAAATTTCTGTCTCGAAAACGTCTTTTTACCATTTGTTTCTTTGAACTGGAATCAAAATTACGTCATGTATTTTAATTAGTTGTGATGTCCTTTGATTCTCTTTTCATATATTTATTTCCCCATCCACCCCGCTCTCTTTCTTTGAAATGTATTTGTTGAAGAAACCAGCCTGTCTGTCTTTAGAGCTTTGTTCCTCAGAGTGTGGTCCTTGGACCAGCAGAGTCTGCATCATCTGGGAACTTGTTAGAAATGTAGAATCTCTATGAAAAGATGCTCGACATCACTAGTCATCAGGGAAATGCAAATTAAAACCACCATGAGATATCATCATGCACCTATCAGAATGGCTACCATCAATGAATCTAGAAACAACAAGTGCCAGTGAGGATGTGGAGAAAAGGGAACCCTCATGCACTGCTGGTGGGACTGCAAAGTGGTGCAGCCACTGTGGAAAACAGTATGGAGGTTCCTCAAAAAATTAAAAGAAATACTACCACATGACCCAGCAATTCCACTTCTGGGTATTTATCAGAATAAATCCAAAACACTGATTTGCAAAGATATATGCACCCCTATGTTCACTGTAGCATTATTTACAATAGCCAAGATATAGAAGCAACCTAAGTGGCCATCAATTTACAAATGGATAAAGAAGGTGTGGTACATATACACAATGTAATATTGAGTAATATTACATTGTGTATATGTACCACACCTTCTTTATCCATTTTTATCCATAAAAAAAAAAAAGAATGAAATCTTGCCCTTTGCGACAACATGTCTGGACCTAGAGTTATTATGCTAAGTGAAATAAGTCAGACAGAGAAAGAAAAATATTGTATGATTTCAGTTATATGTGGAATCTAAAAACAAAACATACGAACAAGCAAAACACAAACAAACTCAGGTACAGAGAACAAACTGATGGTCACCTACTGGAAGCGGGGTGGGGGCTGGATGATAAAGGTGAGGGGATGAAGTACAAACTAGCAGTTATAAAAACAGTCACGGGGGTGTAAAGTACAGCATAGGGAGCATAGTCAGTAATATTGTAATAACTGTATGGGGTCAGATGGGTACTAGACTTATCTAGGGTGATCCCTTGGTAAGGTATATAAATGTCTAATTATATTATACATCTGAAACTAGTATAATAGTGTACGTCAACTGTAACTGAAAAAATCTTTTTAAAAAATGCAGAATCTCAGGTCCCACCCCAGACCCGCTGACTCAAATCTGCGTTTTAACAAATCCCAGGAGATTCTTGTGTATGTTGCCATCTGAACAGTGCTGGCCTAGTTTCCCACAGACAGGATCTGGCTGCCACATCCCTGTGGTGTCCTTTTAACGTTTTCCTCTGTCTCCTGTATTTCCTGGAAACTGGAAACTGGGTCCAGAGGTTAGATTAGATCAGGTTTGGTTTGGGCAAGACTGCTTCCCAGATGGTGGAGGC
>NW_011888984.1:1591465-1607930 GCF_000151845.1 Pteropus vampyrus | reverse complement strand
AGGAACTTAGGCAATACATCTGTTATCTAGACAGAACAAGCAAAAGGGAGAATGAGTCTTTAGTTAATTTCGAGGTTACCTGCCCTTCAGCCTATGCGGCAAGCATATCTACAGACGCAGAACAAAGAGCTGATTATAAGGTTAGCCTTTTGAGTGGAAAATTCCTCTTCAGTAGGAGGCATGATGTTCACAGAGGCCAGGCAACAGGTTGACCCGGGGGAGTTGGAGGAAGTTGTCCCGGCTGGATCAGAGGTAGTGCATCCCAAGGGTGACCTCGAGGCCATCGTGGAGCCTGCAGTGGCCGAGCTTGGATCTGCAGACACCAGCAGGATCGGGATAGGGCAGTCAGCCCCTGGGGTTTGGGTTCCAGAGTCCCACTTCCAGCTCACCCTTCCTCGCCCTGCCCTCTTCTCCCTTGCCAGGTGGAACCCAACACGAAGCTCTTTCCTGCCGTCTTTGTCCTGCCCACGCACCAGAACGTCATCCAGTTTGAGCTGGGGAAGCAGAAGGTAGGAGCGCAGTGATGGGGCAAGGCAGGAGGTGCGGCAGGTCAGGCTGCCAGAGTGGCCGAAGGGGAGGGGGCCATCCAAGAGGTATCTCCCTGGAAGTAGGGTGGCAGGACAGAGGGCTGGGTATCCTGACCCGTGTCCTGTGCCCCCAGAACATCATGCCACTCTCGGCCGCCATGTTTCTGAGCGAACGCAAGAACTCAGCTCCACAGTGCCCGCCGCGGCTCGAGGTGCAGATGCTGATGCCCATCTCTTGGAGCCGCATGCCCAACCGCTTCCTGCAGGTGGAGACACAGCGAGCCGGCGAGCGGCTGGGCTGGGCCGTGCAGTGCCAGGAGCCGCTGATCATGATGGCACTGCACATCCCTGAGGAGAACCGGTCAGGGCCAGCCCAACCACCCTGGGGCGGGGGGAGGTTCTGCAAGCCCCCTGAGGTCTGGGTCCAACTCAGTGTCCCCCATCACTACCTCGGGATTCTAGGCAACACACTAGAAGGCCCTAGACCTGCCTTACTGTCCCCAGAGAACACCCCAGGGCGCCTTAGATCCATCACAGTGGACCCCTGACCCATCTCAGGGGACCCTAGACCCTTCTCAGTAGACCACAGACAACATCTCAGGGGCCCAGACCCACATCATGGGGCTCCAAACCCATCATAGGGAGCCCAGACTCACATCGAAGAGCCCACACAACACCCGGGGGCCTCAAGTGCATCTCAGAGGGTCCCAGACATGACTCAGAGAGGCCTAGATGCACCCCGGGGCCTCTCAGACACACCCAGGGGAACTTTGGATGTATTCCGTGGAGCTCCCCAACCCACTCCAGGCAACCCAGACACACCTGGGTGGTGATGTATTCACATGGATGCGGGAATGCCCTTAGGACTGAGGACAGTCAGGGACCTCAGACTCACTCTGGGCGGCTTCTAACATGCCTCATCTTTCCTTTATTCATTCATTCGACAAACAGCTCTGAATGCCTATGTGACCGGTGTCATTCTGGGCTGGAGACACCAAGCCCTTGTGAAAGGACACTCTAGTAATGCGCATATACAACTCAGCAGGCTCAGACTCATCCTCAGGGGCCCAGACACACCCATCTATTCATTCAACAAACATTTATTGAGCACTTACTATATGCCAAACCTTGTTTAGGTGCTGGGAATATAGCAACAAAATAAAAGAAGAAAAATAAACAGGCAGATATATCCTGCCCCAGTGGCATTTACATTCCAGTGGTGCTCAGACATAACTCAGGTACTCAGACCTGCCGGAGAGGAGTTCAGGCCCAATCCCAGCTTCCCAGATACATCTCACCAGATCTTCTCTGTGGAGTCTGATGCCTGAGAGCGCCAGACCTTCTCAGGGCTTCCTCAGACCCCTTAAGGATTTCCAGAACCATTGAGACTCCTAGACCCAGCTCTACAGACCTCGCAGAACCTTGGCCCAGCAAAACACTGGGACTCCCCGCTGGGATCAGCAACACTCACCTAAACGCCTCTTTTCCTTTCTGTGGTCCGTGTCTGTCTCCCACCTCCTCCGCCCGCTCTGTCCCTGTCTGTGGGCCATCTCCCCTGCAGGTGCATGGACATCCTGGAGCTGTCCGAGCGCCTGAACCTGCAGCGGTTCCATTCCCACACCCTCCGCCTCTATCGCGCTGTGTGCGCCTTGGGCAACAACCGCGTGGCGCATGCTCTGTGCAGCCACGTGGACCAGGCGCAGCTGCTGCACGCCCTGGAGGACGCGCACCTGCCTGGCCCGCTGCGTGCTGGCTACTACGACCTCCTCATCAGCATCCACCTCGAAAGTGCCTGCCGCAGCCGCCGCTCTATGCTCTCCGAGTACATCGTGCCCCTCACGCCAGAGACCCGCGCCATCACACTCTTCCCATCTGGAAAAAGCGCAGATAATGGTCCCCGCCGCCACGGCCTGCCTGGCGTTGGCGTCACCACCTCGCTGCGGCCTCCACACCATTTCTCACCCCCCTGTTTCGTGGTTGCCCTGCCAGTTGCTGGGGTGGCAGAAGCCCCTGCCCGCCTCAGTCCCAGCATCCCTCTGGAGGCCCTGCGGGACAAAGCACTGAGAATGCTGGGGGAGGCGGTGCGAGATGGCGGACAGCACGCACGCGACCCTGTTGGGGGGTCTGTGGAGTTCCAGTTTGTGCCCGTGCTCAAGCTTGTGTCCACCCTGCTGGTAATGGCTTCCTCCTATTTCCCTCTGTCTCACCCTTCCACATTTCAAATAATTGGTTCATACATACATCAACCACCCTCCCATTTATACATGCAACCACCCATTTGTCTCTTCATCCATACATCCTCCACCTTTCAGTTTTTCCCTCTATCATCTACTCATACCTCATTCACGTTTTCTTCCATCCATTCATCTGTCATCTGTTCATGTTTATTAATCTCTTCTTTCTATTCCTCTATCCAACCAGCCATCATTCATCCATCCATCGATCCATCCATTCTCCACTCCCCTTCCATCCATCCATCTGTTCATTCAAACATACTCCCATCTTCCCATATGCATCTATATCTATTTATCCTTCCCTTTCCACCCACATATCCATCCATCCATCCATCCACCTATCCAGCCATCCAGCCATCCAGCCATCCCCCAATCTATCCAGCTTTCAATCTAGTTTTCTATACAGCCTTCCATTCATTCATACAGTCAGTCCATCCATCATTCCATCTACTCATTTATCCATCTACCCATTTATTTATTAATCTATATTTCTTTTTATACAACTGGTTGTCATCTTCCATTCCACCTGTGCATCCATCCATCCACCCATCTACAGACCATCCTTTCTTTCATCTTTTACATACCTGTTCATCCATCCATGCATTTCTCTTCATATGCATGTATACCCATCCACCTACCCACAAATCCATCCAGCCACCTACACCCATTCATCCACTCACCAGTCTACCCATTCTCCAACCTTCTATTCATCCTTTATTTCATGTACTTTTTCATTCACATACCTATCTAATAACTCATTTATGTATCCCTCTATCCAACTTTTCATACACGAACCTATTCACCTATCCATCCATCCATTCTCACCTCCTCATGGCTATTTACTCATCTATTTATTTACCTATCTACTAATTTACTTGCTCATGCGTCTATCAAACCACCTATCCACCTACCCACCTATACATCATTTATCCTTTGTCATCCATCCACCCATCTTTTCCTCCACCTTTACTTTCCCCTCTCTATCCATTACCCACCCCTCCATCTCCCCTTTAAACCCTTACTATTCCATGTATTAATTCAGCCACCCAGCCACGCCGTCCTTCTCCTATTCATCCATCTCTCTCTTAACCAACTCTTCTTCCCTTTTCCACTTTCCTTCCATCTGTTAGCATTTTCATTATGTTCACTGAGAGCTGGCATATGCTAGGAGTTATAAGGGCCTCCATCGGGTGTAGATGTGTTCCAGAGTCACATATGCTCAAGCGTGGGCAAAAAGATACTTATTTGTGAAGAAAGAGGTGCTCATATTTGTATATATAGTCTGGGCCATGTTGGTGGGACATAGGGTGTGGATCGAAGGAAATCTTAAGGAAGATGGATGGCAGGGCAGGGGTATGCTATTCCTACCTGTGGGGGGAACCATATAGCCAATGCAGGAATGAATCTGGCAAGTGCAGAAGAAGCAGGTATGGAAAGGGGACTTAATGATGGAGGCTCTGCAGGCTGCGGTGAAGGACCCAGGCTTTGTCTTGTAGGTGATGGGTATCTTTGGTGATGAGGATGTGAAACAGATATTGAAGATGATTGAGCCTGAAGTATTCACTGAGGAAGAGGAGGAGGAAGAGGAAGAGGAGGAGGAAGAGGAAGATGAAGAGGAGAAGGAGGAGGATGAGGAGGAGGAGGCACAGGAGAAGGAAGATGAAGAAAAGGAGGAAGAGGAGACAGCAGAAGGGGACAAAGAAGAAAGCTTGGAGGAAGGTCTGCTCCAGATGAAATTGCCAGAGTCTGTGAAATTACAGGTGGGCTGGTTCTTCCCATTTTCCTCCATCTATCTGGGCTGAGAGGCACAGGGTTTAGTAAGGTGTGAGTCTGGGTGTGTCCCCAGGCCATGGGGAGCTGTGGGAGTGCATAAAGCAGTGGAATGCTGCTGGCTCGAAATGATCTCTCTGGTTTCCAAATGGGATGTGAACTGGAGGGATGAGACCTTGGAGAAGTCTGGCTTAAAGATCCAGGCACGAGACATGGAGAGGGGACCAAGGCAGAGCCAGGGAGAGGGGAGAGAAAGCAAGAAAAATTTCAAGGAATTCCTAACGGCCTCATTACCATCCCTCCTGCACATGGCTGTCCACACAGATGTGCCACCTACTGGAGTATTTCTGTGACCAAGAGCTGCAGCACCGCGTGGAGTCCCTGGCAGCCTTTGCAGAGCGCTATGTGGACAAGCTTCAGGGCAACCAGCGGGACCGCTACCACCTCCTCATGAAAGCCTTCACCATGTCTGCAGCTGAGACTGCCCGACGTACCCGAGAGTTCCGCTCGCCACCCCAGGAGCAGGTCCTCTGACCCCAGGCCCCAGTCGGCCTTGTTGTCTAAACCCCAGCCTCACCCTCTCCCTTACTCTGATCACTAATGATACTCGACCTCTAAGCCTGTGCTTGATCTCTGACCCTACTGATTTGCTTATCTCTTACTCTCCTGCCTCTCTCTGAATCGACCTGACCTCTGAGTCATCCAGACTGACCCTGACCCCTTTCACACCTCTAATCTCTCAGATATTCTTCATTAACTCACATTTGAGTCATGACCTTAGGCAAGGACTCACAATGAGATCTTTGATCCTTGACCACAGCGTTCCTATTCTGGGCCTCTGACCCTCATTTTCACCTTTGACCTTCTCCTAGATCAACATGCTAGTGCACTTCAAAGATGGCGAGGAAGTGGAAGATTGTCCTCTTCCTGAAGAGATGCAACAGGATTTGCTTGAATTTCATCAAGACCTGCTGGCTCACTGTGGTAAGGAGAGGGGATCAGAAAACCCTCCTCCCAAACTTTCTCTTGAGACTTCTCCTGAAGTTTCCCTGAAGATTTCCTGATCTTAAACATCTGTAGTATTGGTTATATAACTGTTGGTTGATTGAATGAATGAATGAATGAATGAATAGATGTATTAGTAAACAGATGATGAGAGGAAGGATCTGTTTATATGGAGATTTGGTGGATGTGTATATAGATGGATGGCTATAGGCAAATGGATGAGAGCAGAGACATGGTTGGCTAGAGGGAGGGATGGATGACCTTCATTGTTCCTGATGAGAAGTCTCAATCCTTCTGAGATTCCCTTATAATGTGTTGTTTTTCTCTGGCTGGCTTTCAAATTTTTCTCTTTGCCTTTGCCTTTAAACAGTTTGAGTATGAGTGTCTAGGTGTGGAGCTCTTTGAATTTATCCTGCTTAGAGTTTGTTTAGCTTCTTGGATGTGCAGATTAACATTTTCCATCAAATTTAAGACTTTTTGGTCATATTTCTCCAAGGATTTTTCTGCCCCTTTCCCTTCCGGGATTCTCATTATGCATATATTGGTACATTGGATGGTCCCACAGGTTTCTGAGGCTCTGTTAGTTTTTCTTCCTTATTTTTCTGTTCTTCAGACTGGATAATCTCTATTGTCCTACCTTCAAGTACATTGATTCTTTCTCTACCAGCTCAAATATGTGGCCTTATCTAGTGATTTTTTAAATTGTTCCTGTACTTTTCAACTCCAGAATTTTTCTATTACCTACCTCTTTATTGATATTCTCTATTTGATGAGTCATTGTCATCATACCTCTCTTTAATACTTTAGATACGGTTTCTTTTAGTTCTTCGAAGATATATACAGTAGCCGATTTAAAAGACAAAGGCTTCACAAGTGAATAAATGAACAAACATATGGACATATTAAGAAAGAAATGAAAAACTCCATGAATGCATCCATGAGTGAATGGACAGATGAAGGACTGAAGAAGGGAATGGTTAAGCAGATGAGTAAGCAAGCAGATGAGTGACACGCCCTCCTTTCTTGACCACCTCCAGGAATTCAGCTGGAGGGGGAGGAGGAGGAACCAGAGGAAGAGGCCACCCTGGGCAGCCGCCTAATGAGCCTGTTGGAGAAAGTGCGACTGGTGAAGAAGAAGGAAAAGAGCCCTGAGGAGGAGCTGCCTGCTGAGGAGAGCAAACCCGGTGAGGGCCGGGCCAGGAGGGCGGGGGCAGGGTGGGCTGTGGCCCAGGCGTGGGGCCTGCGCAGTGTGTGTGTTGGACCAGGGAGGCATACAGCCCTCCAGAGCAGAGACACATCCAACCTGGGGATGACGGCAACTCCTGCACCTCTGTGGCTCCCATGTCCTTCTGGCTTTTTGTTTTTCTTTTCTTTCTTGGTGAAATGATTACCATGCTGAGGGATTAGAAAAGCAGTTATGATAAATGTTGGGCCAATGGGTCATTATGCAAACTAACAAGGATAGAGTCCCTGGCATTGGTACAGGGCTTATTCTACGACATTCATGAAACTTCTATTGGGCCAACTCTGGGCCAGGCACTGGTGATGGGGCTGGAAAATACAGTAGGGGGAAGAGTCAAAGCCCCTGTCCTTGAAGAGTTTAGAATATTATGACAGATGCACATATACATAAACCACAATGTCGGTGGCCACGGGTGGTAAAAGAAAAATGAAGTCGAGTGAGAGGAGAGAGAGGGACTAAGACGGAGGGAGTGAGGTGTGCAAAGGCTTAGGGAAGGATGATTGGTACAGAGGAAAGAGCCAGTGCAAAGGCCTGAAGGATCCTGAATGGGCAGGATCTTACTTGGTGCCTTTAGAGGTCGTTGTGGCTGGAGCAGGGTGAGCAGGGGGAGAGGAGCAGAAGATGAGGTCAGCAGTGACAGGCCAGATTGTGTAGGGCTGCTGGAAGGACGGTAGGATTAGCACGTCACAAGTCATGAATTAACACCATCATTCAATGCCAGCGCCTACAGGTTTTTCTTAACCCTAAGACACGGGAGACATCTGTCTTCTTCCTTGGAAATCCTGGGAAGAAAAAAGGTTGGGAGAGAAAGAGAGATAAATGGATGGTGGCTGTAGGAAAGGCAAGGCCCCAAGAGATAGCCAGGGAAAATATAAACGAGTTGTTTTGACATCATTTTCAAATGATTCTGAAATCCTCATAGTTTTTCTTTGTGTCTGTTGACTCTTATGATAAAACGTTGGCGGTATTTTTACAGAGTAAATGGAATTGAGGCTCGTGCTTTCAGAGGGGCATAGTGAAGTGTTTATAATAGCAATCTGGTGTTCTGTAGTGATTTAATTTCTTTTTCCTCTTGAAACTTGTGGGGAGGGGCCCTTATGGAAGAGGTATTAGGGTGAAGAGATCAGAGAGATTCCTCGGGCAATAGTAAACTGCCAGGATCCATGTACCCCTTGGCAGGTGGAGGATGGGGGCGGTTAGTAACTGAGAAGCCTCTGGAATAGGGGCACCTTCTTCATTGTTCAGGCTCAAGGCCCTGGCCAGGCAGAGTGTTCTAACCCTTGTGTCCTCATCCTAGAGTCGCTGCAGGAATTGGTGTCCCACACAGTGGTGCGCTGGGCCCAGGAGGACTTTGTGCAGAGCCCCGAGCTGGTACGGGCCATGTTTAGCCTCCTGCACCGGCAGTATGACGGGCTTGGGGAGCTGCTGCGTGCCCTGCCCCGGGCGTACACCATCTCGCCATCCTCCATGGAGGACACCATGAGTCTGCTTGAGTGCCTCGGCCAGATCCGCTCGCTGCTCATCGTGCAGATGGGCCCCCAGGAGGAGAACCTCATGATCCAGAGCATCGGGTGAGGCACCGCCCCCATGCTTGACTCTGCACGGCTCCGGGGAAGGGTGGGGAGGCTTCCTAGCTCCAGCTAGTCCCCCTGGATCATGACCTCTGGATACAATAATGTCTCCTTCTGCCCCATCATATTCCTTATCCCAGCAGCTAGCCCACCTCCCTGGGTAATGTCCCCTCCCCTTATCTTTCCACCCACCCCCAGGGTAACAGCTCCCACTCACCTGTGACTCTTGGCTCAAAGTTCACCCTCGCTGAGCCTCAGTTTCCTCATCTCAGATGGGGTGGAGCCATGCCCACCTCGTGGAGTTGCAGTGCATCTTTAGTGAGCTCGTGCGCATAGTAGTAGCATAACCATGGTATTGAGCACTCGCTCGTCGTCAAGTGTGCCTCATTCATTCACTTGGCAAACATTTATTGAGCACCTGCTGTGTGCCAGGCCCTTTATAGGAACTTGCGGTTACGATGGGCAGCATGACAAAGGCCCCCTCCTTAGGGGAGCCCACCTGGTGACAGCTTTCCCAAGGGTCTGGGAGCTGTCCCTGGACTTGGGCCTGGCTGGCCCCTGGTGACCCCACGCACTCCACCATCCACAGGAACATCATGAACAACAAAGTCTTTTACCAGCACCCGAACCTGATGCGGGCACTGGGCATGCACGAGACAGTCATGGAGGTCATGGTGAACGTCCTCGGGGGTGGTGAATCCAAGGTGAGGGGCCTGGGTGGGCCGGGAGGTCGGGGAAGTGAACCACAGAAGGCAAGTGCTGACCTTTGGCCCACCCTGTCTGGCCCAGGAGATCCGCTTCCCCAAGATGGTGACGAGCTGCTGCCGCTTCCTCTGCTACTTCTGTCGCATCAGCCGGCAGAACCAGCGCTCCATGTTCGACCACCTGAGCTACCTGCTGGAGAACAGTGGCATCGGCCTGGGTGAGACCCCTCAAGCCCAGGCTGCCCCCCAGAGCCCACTCTTGGCAATACACCAGGCCCGCCCCACTCTCCGTGTCTCAATCACTCGTTCATTCAGCAAACACTCACTGCCCTGAGTGGCAGTGCTGGAGACACCCAGACAGCCCTGGGTCTGGCCCTCATGGGACTCACAGTGCAGCGGGGAAGACAGACCCACCCCAGACAGCAACAGCCCAGAGCGATCAGGCCTGGCACAAAGAAGCACAAGCTAGAGTAGGCACTGGACCCACGCTGGAAAGGGGTGGTCAGGGAAGGCTTCCCAGAGGGGGTAAGACAGGTGGCTACTCATCTCCAAAGAGCATTCTCGCCACCTCTCACCCCCACAGGCATGCAGGGCTCCACACCCCTGGACGTGGCAGCTGCCTCTGTCATTGACAACAACGAGCTGGCTTTGGCATTGCAGGAGCAGGACCTGGAGAAGGTGTGGAGCGGGGAGGCCTGGCCCCTGGTGCACCTGCTGATTCGGGATCCATTCTGAGGGGTGATTCTGGAGGGTCCAGGACCAGATCAGAGGGGGAATAATTTTCAGGGAAAGAATAGGACCCAGTCACTCATTCATGGGGCTGGGGGCAAATCCTCGCTCCACTCCACTGGCTGTGTGGCCTTGGCACACTTCTTGGCCCTATCGCCCCTGCTTCTGTGTGCAGTGGCGAACGGCATGGGCTCTAGAGTTCAGCAACTTAGACTCAACTCTCCTCACTCCTTTGCTGTGTGGCCTTGAACAAATGACCTAAATTCTTCGAGCCTCCATCTCCTCATCTTCAGAGTGAATATAATAACAAAAACAACTTCATAGAGTTGTTCCAAGGATTAAATGAGTTAATCTGTGAAAGCATTTACAAAACAGTAAGCACTCAATAACGGTTAACCACTATTACATTATTATTTATTTAACAAATATTTATTGAGCATATTCTATATGTCAAGACCCGTCCGAGGCAGTAAGGGTATGACAGTGATGGAGGCAGTCAAAAATCTTTGTCCTCATGAAGCTGACGTCCTAGCTGGGATTATAAAGAAGATGAATAAGTGAAATACATGACATATTAGCTCGTGAAAAGTGGTAAAGGAAAAAAGTGAGCAGGGGAGAGAAACATCAAGTGTCAGAAGGGTGTCCAATTGAGACAAGAGTGGTCAGAAAAAGCCTCACCAAGAAAGTAGCATTTAGGTAAAGCTCTGATGGAGCGGAGGGGCCGTGTAGAAATCAGGAGGAAGAGCATCCCAGACAGGGGAACAGCCGGTGCAAAGGTCCTGAGGCAGGAGTGTGAACTTCATGAGTTTGAGGAACAGCAAAGAGACCAGTGTGATTGGAGCAGAGAGAGCAAGGCATGAGCGGTGGGAGGTGAGGGCAGGAGGTGACAGGGGCAGATTGTGTGGAGGGTCCTGTGGGCCACAGCGAAGGTTCCGGCTTTTACGCTGAGTGAGGGTTCTGAGCGGGGGTAACACTGGACCTGATTCAGGTGTCTGCAGGGTCCCTCCGACTGTGTGTCGGACAGCCTGGGGGTGCAGGGAGCCCAGGGAGGAGGCCACTGCAGTGGTCCAGGTGGGAGATGGGAGTGGATGATGAGCGCTATTGTTTGCTGAAGGATTGGAGATAAATCACACTGTGGAGCTCCAGGGATGGGCAGACCAGAGCCTTGGGGAGGAAGGTAGTGTGGATCTGGCCCCCGGCTGAGCCCCGCTCTGCCCCCAGGTGGTATCCTACCTGGCGGGCTGTGGCCTTCAGAGCTGCCCCATGCTCCTGGCCAAAGGGTACCCGGATATCGGCTGGAACCCCTGCGGCGGTGAGCGCTACCTGGACTTCCTGCGCTTCGCTGTCTTTGTCAACGGTGAGGCAGGTGGTGGCGGTGGTGGGTCGGAAGGTTGGGGTCACCGGCCAAAGCCTCCCTCGAGTGTGACCCACTTCTCGAGCCACAAGCCTGGGCAGGGGGCAGGTTCTGGAGGCAGACGGGGGCCTGGTGTGAACCCTTGAGGTTCTGGGCCCTGGGCTGCCCAGGAAGGACCCCTGGGTAGTGGCTCACGAAGCCCCTGACCCTTCCCGCGCCGCCAGGCGAGAGCGTGGAGGAGAACGCCAACGTGGTGGTGCGGCTGCTCATCCGCAAGCCTGAGTGCTTCGGGCCGGCCCTGCGCGGCGAGGGCGGCTCGGGGCTGCTGGCTGCCATCGAGGAGGCCATCCGCATCTCCGAGGACCCTGCGCGGGATGGCCCAGGCGTCCGCAGGGACCGGCGGCGGGAACAGTGAGTCTCCCGCCCCCTCCCCAACCGAACAACCTGCCCTCCAGTGCCCCTTGCCGCCTCCCCCACATCACCCACCTTCCCGTGCAGCTTCGGGGAGGAGCCCCCTGAGGAAAACCGGGTGCACCTGGGGCACGCTATCATGTCCTTCTACGCTGCCTTGATCGACCTGCTTGGACGCTGTGCACCAGAGATGCATGTGAGCCCCGAAGGCAAGAGGGGTGGGATGGGGCGCATGGCCAGCCTTGAACCTCTTCATTCAGGCAGTCAGTAACACTGGTTGAGCTCTCACTACATGGGTGGTCCTGGGCTAGGCGATGCTGAGGACCCGCCAGTAACCAAGACAGCCTCCAGGTCCTGCTCTCCCAGAACTCACAGTTCAGTGAGGAAGGAGGGGGGACCTGGCCATGAGAGCTGGGGGTGGTCAGGGCTGTAATGGAGAAGCAGAGGCAGGGGTCAGGGTTGGGACTCCCACAAGAGGGAGTCCTGCTCCATCTGCCAGTGGGTCAGGGAGGGATAGAATGGAGTAATGACCAAATGGGGCACAGGCACCCCAGTGACACACCCCTCCTCCCCCTTCAGTTAATCCAAGCCGGCAAAGGTGAGGCCCTGCGGATCCGTGCCATCCTGCGCTCCTTAGTGCCCCTGGACGACCTTGTAGGCATCATCAGCCTCCCGCTGCAGATCCCCACACTGGGCAAAGGTGTGGAGGGGCAGGACTCAGCAAGGGACTGATGCCGGGGAGGGGGCGGCTGGGTCCGAAGGGCATCCCTGACCCCCTGCATCCTTGCCCACAGATGGGGCTCTGGTACAGCCAAAGATGTCGGCATCCTTTGTGCCGGACCACAAGGCATCCATGGTGCTCTTCCTGGACCGTGTGTATGGCATCGAGAACCAGGAATTCTTGCTGCATGTGCTGGATGTGGGGTTCCTGCCGGACATGAGGGCAGCCGCCTCGCTGGACACGGTGAGCAGCCCGGCCACCTCCCTCCCTCCAACGTGGGAAGAGCAGCGGCACACTTGTTTGTTCTGAAATTGTATATATATTCTGATTCTCCCTTTCCCGCCATCAAGATAGAAAACAAAAACCAAGAAAAACTCTGAGTTCTGTGAAAGGGGGAATGGAAATCTCCAGCACCTCAGGTTATAAGAAATAATCATTCTCAGTGATCACTCAGCATCATGACCGATGCACGAAACAGTATGATTAACAGAAGGTGACAGGCCAAGTAAGATGAGGACTGAGAACTGACCACTGGTTTGGCCAGAAAGAGGTCACTGGTGACCTTGACAGGCAGTTTCAGTGAGGCAATGGGTTGAAAGCCTTACTGGAGAGGGTTTAAGGAGCCTGAGGGATGAGGTATGGGGGACACTGAGTGTTGACAGTCTTTACACAGGTTGGTGACAGAGGAGCCAGAGGAATGGAGATGTGCTGGAGGGGTCAAGAGAAGGCTCTTCTTAAGATGGGAGAAATAATAGAAATAACTGTTGGCCATTAACTGGGAAAGCAAACGCAGGAACTTGAATCTATAGCTACCAGCTTGTCAGAAATACAGGGGGCAGAGGAACAAGTTTACTGACACCAACAGGAAGCGACTAGCCAAAGCCAAAATTATAAAATGACCTAGTTTCTTCCGCAATAAACAGTATTTTAAAAGGAAGGAAAAAAGACAGTTACAAATGAAAAGACTTAAGAGACCCGTCATCCAAATATAGTATGTTGACCTTCCTGGGGCCCTGATCCAAACAATCCCGAGACAATTGAAAAAAGCGTATCATGAGTATTAAGACTGCTAATTCTGTGAGATGCGTTAATGGCAGCATGGAATGTTAAATAGAAATACTTGTCTGAATGGAGATATATTCTACATTTAAATATCTTTGGGCAAAATAGTATATGGCTGGGGATTGCATGGAAATATTACAGAAAAAAAGGTGGAGTTAGAGGAAATCAACATGCAGAAAATGGAAATCTGCAGAACAGTCTAATCTGGGTAATGGAGGCTTCCACACTCTTGTGGCTTCACATACTTTTGTGTGTGTTTGAAGTTCACATAGTCCAAAGTAATAAGGAAGTAGAGACCGGGAGCAGCAGGTTTGGAGGTAAGATCAGAAGCGTGGGTTGTTTGCCTAGAGTTGTCCTAGTGCGGGTGCCAGGGCAATCCCAGGAGCCTGCAGCGGGCCTGATGTCCCCATTCTGCGCCCCAGGCCACCTTCAGCACCACCGAGATGGCGCTGGCGCTTAACCGCTACCTGTGCCTGGCGGTGCTGCCGCTCATCACCAAATGTGCTCCACTCTTTGCGGGAACCGAGCACCGCGCCATCATGGTGGACTCCATGCTTCACACGGTGTACCGCCTGTCCCGCGGCCGCTCGCTCACCAAGGCACAGCGCGACGTCATCGAGGATTGCCTCATGGCGCTCTGCAGGTGGGTCGCGACCCAGGGGCGTGGGCCGGGCCGTGCGGTGGTGCCGGCCTTCAGGTGAGAGCCCATCGCCCGCTGAACATCCCCGCAGGTACATCCGGCCGTCCATGCTACAGCACCTGCTGCGGCGCCTGGTGTTTGACGTGCCCATCCTTAACGAGTTCGCCAAGATGCCGCTCAAGGTGAGGGCAGGTGCCCTTTAGAGCGCTCATCTCCATGCCCCGCCCACCCGCTTGCTCTGCCCTCCGACTTTGGGACTCATTTGATTCAGCACTGCCCAGGCCAGTTAACCTGAGAATGTGAGGGCATTCTTTAGCATTTCATTTGCACACTGGGATTCCCGGGACATTCACTTTGCGTCATTAGTGCCTCTAACACTCCCTAATTAGCATCCAATATCCCTAACAGTGAGCCAGCCCACACCTAAATTAGCATATATTTGCATGGGGCACACAACTTTTCCTAATTAGCATGCTTATTGCCCAGACCACCAGCCTCCTACTATTTAAATGAGTGCTTTCATTTGAATAAACAGTACCACAGCCATTCCGAATATTTGCACACTGTCTCTCCTATTAGTTTTTCATTTGCGTGCTATTTTGCATAAAGAGATACCCCCAACTCAGATATTGTCACTATTTTGCATAATACATCTAAATCAGCTCCTCTTTCAAATTCGCATATTGGATGTGGAGGCTCTCTTCCCAATTACCACATATTTGCATGGGGTGCCGCTTATGTTTCTATTTGGCATGATTCACATAAGAGCAGATCACTGTATCCATATGCCCATTTACTCAAGACCCTACTCATGGATTGATATCAGCATGCCTATTTGTGTAAAGCAGCACCAGACAGATCCAGTTCTTGTTTAATGCCCGTCCCGACTCCAAATCAGAATGCTAAATTTGCATAATAAATTGTCCAGGACCACTCCCCAGTAAGCATAGCCTTCCCCTTCATTAACATATCATTTGCACCCACCCCTCCCTCAAAATATAAAAGCACTGGCAGCTTCCCTGGGCTTCCCTGGACCTTTATTTGCCTGCCAACTCCACTCCCCTCACTGTGTGTCCCCTTCTTGCTCCCACCCAGCTCCTCACCAACCACTATGAGCGCTGTTGGAAATATTACTGCTTGCCCACGGGCTGGGCCAACTTTGGCATCACTTCAGAGGAAGAGCTGCACCTCACGAGGAAACTCTTCTGGGGCATCTTTGACTCACTGGCCCACAAGGTCTGGGCACCCAGGGGGGCCTGAAAGGAGCTTATTTCGAGGGGTTGGGGTCCAAAGTCAGGATACAGACTGAAATTCCCAAGTGGGAGTCCAGGGAGGGAGGCAACTCTGGAGGTTTGGATCTGAATCTGTGAGGTCTCTGGTTTGGGTGTCGTGAAAGAGAGGATGGGCCTCTCATTTGAGGGCCTGGAGAGGGCAATATAGGGGTGGTTTGAGGGTCCAGATGGGGCTGAAGTTTGGGTTTCAGGAAAAGAGATTATAATTCATGTCTGAAGGCCCAGGGCAGATAGTTACTGATGGGAGGAATGAGTTTGAGGTCCTAGGGCTCCAGGATCTGAAGGCGCAGCCAGACCTGCAGTGACCCCTCCACCCCTGGCATCCCCAGAAGTATGACTCAGAGCTGTACCGCATGGCTATGCCATGTCTATGCGCCATCGCAGGGGCCCTGCCCCCAGACTACGTAGACGCCTCATACTCATCGAAGGCTGAGAAAAAGGCCACGGTGGATGCTGAAGGCAACTTTGATCCTCGACCTGTGGAGACCCTCAAGTGAGGCCTAGGGGAAGGAGGGGGTGGAGCCTGGGGGCTGGGAGAAGGAGAATGTGTCAGAGATGGAAGAAGGGGCCAGTCCCAACATCTGCTGACCCTCTCCTCCAATAGCGTGATCATTCCAGAGAAGCTGGACTCCTTCATTAACAAGTTTGCGGAGTACACACATGAGAAGTGGGCCTTCGACAAGGTTGGCATCGGGGTCCTCCCCTCCCCAGGAACCTCCACCCCTGCCAACCTTCTTCAAGACCCCAGCTTTCCTGAGCCCCCTTAACTCTTCCGAAGCCCTCAGCCGCTCCAGGGTTCCCCTTCTGTGCCCCTTGGGCTGCTTTCTACACCTCCTCCTACCCCCACCCCCAGCCCCATAGTGGCACTGCCTCGACCCGTCTCCTTCCCGCCTTCAGATCCAGAACAACTGGTCCTACGGGGAGAACATAGATGAGGACCTGAAGACCCACCCCATGCTGAGGCCCTACAAGACCTTCTCAGAGAAGGTGACCAAGCCCTGGGGCCCAATGTTGGGGGTCCAAAATGAAACCTTCAAATTCGGGAGTTCAGGGATGAGTGAGTCTGCTCCATGAGCTTGGATCTAGCTGGGCCCCCCCGCTCCATGGACGTGCCTTCCCTCAAACATAGTTGCCTCCCCTAGACCCGGGACTCCTAGTGTTCCTTCTGGAAGAGTCAGAGAGACTGGGTTTTATTTCCTGAC